>NC_064246.1:38307926-38610957 GCF_003254725.2 Canis lupus dingo
GGGGAGCACCTAGGTTGGGTCTAAGCCAGTGGCGTGAGGGAGGTGTCTGGTCTATAGCCTTCCTCTGTTTACACAGGCATCCCCTACAATGTCCAGTCCTGCTGTTTCTGAGCCTGCCTCCCCCTCACAGCGGACCCTTCTGATCCTCTGAGAGCCTGCTGCACTTGGGCTTGACAGACCACACCGTACCCCATCTGCTGTCCTTTGGGGTGGTCAAGACTCCTCCATACCCGCCATTCCACCACAGCCCACTCACCACACTCTTGGGCATCTCCAGGCACAGTTAACACCTCTCTTCACTGCCACTCAATCATTCATTTTGAGGATTGCAAAACTGGATCTTCCATTGTGGAAGTTTTAAAATATGTCCAAATTCTTTGGTACTTCTCCCATGAAAGGCAGGCTCTAAATCTTTTGCCCTGGAATGTAAGTCACTCATAAGGACTCAATTCTAATGAGCAAAAGGAGGTGGAAGTGAGGCTGCATGACCTCCAAAGCTGGATCACGAAAGAGATGAAGTTTCCATAGACACTTGCTCTCCTTGGATATGAAACTTTGCAGTCTGAGTTGTTAGAGAAAAGTCCAGCTACTCTGAGACCACCATGCTGAGAAGACCATGTAGGCAGACCACAGTTCGATAGAGAGGCTGGGAGGCTGCAGCTCTCCCAGCCTGGAGCTGTTGAGCCTTCCCAGTCCAGGCTCCAGATATGTGAGAGAAGAAGCACCCAACTCGTCCCTCATTCTAATGACCTCAGACAGTAACCTCCCAAGGGTCTCCAAGCCAGAACTGTTGAATGGAGCTACTCTTGAATTCCTGATCTATGGAAAGCACAGAGGTTGTAAATGATGTTTGTTGTAGGTCTCTATGTTTCTGATGTAGGTATAGAAAACCTTTGTGGGTTCCACTGCTATAGAATCCTTTTGGTTTGCAGAATACAGAGGGATTAGGGATCTAAGGTTTGCAGTTCATGTGAAGTCATGAAGCTAATGAGATCTGAGCCCTGCTCCCAACTCTCAAGCCCCTGACTTTGAACCACATTCTACATCGCACATCATATATTATACCCCACTCCGTGTCGTCTGACCCTCAGTCTTCACCAGATTCACCAGTCCCCTGAACAACATGGCATAAGTTTTGCAAATAAGCAGATATCATAAGGAAATCGCAGGATAAAGCTGCTAAGGATATTCATTATAACAGGCTAAGTCAGAGCAAGTTAAATTTCTTTCTAAAAAAAAAAATCCATATACCCATGGGGGAGGTCTTACTTAGGGAAAGAACAAGAATTGAGAATGTTGAATATCTGTCTTAATAAATAAAATAGCTGTGCATTAGAGACCTCTGTGGAGTCGATATCCATGCCTGAAATCATTCCATTATCTAGAGGTTCTTATAATATTTATGAGGAATTGACATTGTGGAGGTCTCTCAATATTTCTGATTAGGTAAGCCTCATACTTTTCATCAGGCACTTTGACATTGAATAGGACCAGATGAGACTGGGCTACGACGAGGCAATTCTTTTAAAGATAATTTTGTTTGGTTGCCACATAATCGATCAGGTGTTGAGCGAGAAGGCATTGCTTGGCTCTCATGAGAATATGAGTATTCATCCAGAAGTTTTTGGTTTGGGGGTGGTGACTGCTTCAGTCATGCATGCCTATCTGATGCCAGAAAGGACAACAGGATCCTTTTATGCCTAGTGATCTCTGTCTCTATTGAAGGCTCCATTCAAAGGCTGAAAATGTGCAAATCATGGGAGATTAAGCAGGGAAAAAATATGAATTTAAGCCCCAAGGACGTACAATTATGCTGATAATGCCTTTCATTATCGTAATTCTACATTAATCTGCCTTCAGCGCTGTGGGGAAAAGCATTTCCCTCCGGGGTCAGTGGGGTTGGGGTTTCCATGGGGACTCGCTTACTCTGTACCGACGCTCAGCAGTATCAGAGGAGAGTAAGGTTCTTGTTTTGACAGTATGATCAATGACACCTACGGAGATGTAGGCTTTCCAAAGAAGGGAAGATGCAAGTCTCCATTTGCCTGCTTCCTTCATCCTTCCTTCCGTCCGTGCGCTCCGACAGGGAGGAGGCTCCACAATTTCACGGGGTCTCATTCTGACAGATCACGGAGTGCATGCTTGTCCTCTTTGTGGAGCTAGTCCTCATTAGCCTCATATATATTCCACGGGGAAACAGACATTTTTTGGCATGGGAATAAATTGGTATCATTTCTCTGATAGGCAGTTTGCCAAACTGTAACAAAATCAAAATGCATAAACCCTCTGAATCCAGCTATTCCATTTTTAGGAATTTCTTCTAGACGTGTACTCATACATGTAAACAGATGTGCGGGCACACGAATGCCTGGAGCATGCTCACTGTTGTGATCATTCCACTTTGGGGACAGATGCCTTGTCTCTTTCCTGCTGAGTCTAATGGAGGGTGGACAGGTCTACATGGCGAAGTGTCAGTATATGAAGAGTAATAAGATCTGCACAGGTTCCAACTCCAGCTCTGGTCCCGCATAGCTGTGTGACCCGAGTCAAGGCTTTATTTAGCCCTCTCTGGCTCTCGGTGCTCTGATTAGGAAACAAGGAGGCTGTGCTGGCTTATTGGCCAGTTCCCCCCAGCCCTAGTTTTCCATGATTCACTAGAACAGTGCTTTGCCCCAGGGACAGGGACAGCATGGTATATTGACAGCTCTTGTATTTTCAGAATGATATTCATTGATTTCCGCTCAAATGAATGAAAAATCCTAACTCGATGGAGTCATCTCCTGAGAGCCACACAGTCAAATGTCAGAGCCTGGGCTGTAATTTGGGAGGTTCATGCTTGTAACCTCCCAAAGCTGCCAGCTTTTCTCTTTCTTACTCTCCCATACCTGGCATTTCTGCATTGTGTGCAGGTGCCTGCAGCTGAACGGGCAGAAATATAGCAAACGTGAAAGGTAACAGAGGAGCAAGAGAGTGGAGAGAAAGAATTCTGTGGTTGTTCACCTTCTGAATGCAGGCAGCTGATGTGTGAGAAAAATAAAAATCACTACCACAAAGTGCGTGTCGAGTGACAACAATGCAGTGGCTGTCACCCACCAGTGCTTTCACGGGTGAGATGGTTTGCCATTTCCCCTGGCTACTTTACTCATCTGTGCTTGGGAAATCTGGATACTTCCAACAGGTAGCCCAACTGGTGGAGGGTAGGTGAATAGGAAATCCATGAGGAGAAAGTGAGAGTTCCGTTTAGCTCATTTGTTTTGGCGCCTAACCGATTGCTTTGACCAAATGATTTGTTTCTGGTCCAGTTGAAATCAGGGTTTGCATCCTCTGCTCATTAGTGAGGGTCAGGAGACCCTGGCTCTAGTTTTAGCTTCTTCTTTTAACTATTTTGGAATGGGAAGAGTGTTCGTGAGAGGGTGGGCAATCCTGTGGGGCTGACTGCAGCTCAGGATTGCATCTCTTATCCCTACGCTCCGCGAGCCTGCAAGTGGCTTAGCCACACACAGCTGATCGCTCCTGTCTTTCTGGAATCACTTGCCGAGTTGGACTTAATCGCACCACTGGGCCTTTGGCTAGGCTCACTGTTTCTTCCTTCACTTGGCATTTCGTCTCTGTAGAACTTTTTAAAATCTATTATTTAGAACGTTTTCTTTTAATAGAATTCTTTTCACCCTCGCCACAGCTGAGTAGTATTGTAATGGCTGTCAGCCAGGTCCTAGAAATAGTATCACTGGCTAGAAATGGATGCTATAATTTGGTCTTTAGAATTGAAATCTAAATGCACACATTTAGTTTGCTAACCTCATGAAGAATGGTGAGCATGGAGGT
This sequence comes from Canis lupus dingo, assembly GCF_003254725.2. Lineage (NCBI taxonomy): Eukaryota > Metazoa > Chordata > Mammalia > Carnivora > Canidae > Canis > Canis lupus. The sequence continues at coordinate 38,311,752 of NC_064246.1, forward strand.
GACCCTTACCTGGTGAAATAACTAACAGCATTAACCACCAATAAACTTCTCTGATGAAATATTTATTTTGAGTGTTTCCTATGGACTATTTTTGAGCAGGCAAGTAAAAGAAAGCATGGCCAAGTTCCCTCTCGCGCGATCACTGACAGCTGCTTGCACCAAATCATTCAAGTGTTTCAAATCGTTCCCACTAGTCGATAAGTACAATCGTCCTGTCTTGCTTTTTATGAATAATCCAGAAGATCTACCCACCATGAGTGACACTTTCCACAGGACAAGCGCCAGCCCCAGCTGAGCATCAGTGATGCACACCAGCTCTTCAGGCACCTCGGTCTCCTCCTGGGCCCATCGGTCATTCTGGAGCCCACTGGCTCCCACGGGCATTGGACTGTTCAATCCCTGCCCTGATCTGTGGACCTCCCTCCTCGTCTGTACAGTGTGGTGAGTGTTGGCCCAACTACATCATTAATTCAGTCAGCAAATGTGTGAATATCACTGAGCCCTGTTCCGGGAGGCTCACTGGGAATAAGAGGAGAGCATGACAGTCCTTACCTAGAGGAATGGGTCACTCAGTGGGTGGTGGGCTGGTAAATGAGTCAGGATAAGGGTCTACTGGGGCCAGGGTTCCAGGAAGAGGGAAGTGCCCAATCAGAGACAGAGGCCGGGGCACTAGACACATCACGGGCTGTGCAGTGGCCTGTGGCTCCTTGCTGGGTATGGGCAGGACTGCAGGGTGGGTGGGGAGAAGGCAGGAGGCTGATGGTGCTCAGCAGGGTAGATACTGGAAGGCCTTGAATGTTCATCCAAGAATCTGGACCTTGCACCAAGGGCCATGGGGAGTTATGGAAGGGATTCCTGCACAGGATGTTGTGATGGAGTTTGGGTTTTGTCAAGATCCCTCTGGGCCTGGATGGAGGATTGATAGGAAGAAAGGTAGGTGCAGGGAGGCTGGTTGGAGGCTGTGAATAAACCCAGGCATGAAGCCGACCAAGGCGGAATTATGACAGTGATGACGATTCAGGGCCAGGACAAGAGTGAAATGGTTGAGGTGCTCCCTACCAGGGCTGTGCAAGAGCAGGACTGCCAGCCTCTTGAAATACTGGGTTCCAGTTCCTTTGCCTCATATCTGTGGGAAAACACTCTGAACCACAGGATCCCTGCTTGCCGAAGCTAAGATCCTTGGGGTACCAAGCTTATGGACTTTCTTGCACTCAGGAACGTGGAGGGTGAAAGCAGAGCCGTGGGTTCAAATCCTGACTCTGCTATCATGTACTCTCACAGTCTCCCACCTTAGTCGCCCACATATATCAAATAACCAAAGGTTCTGTCCACCTCAGGGCTTAGTGGAGGCAGAAGCCCAGGGCCTCAGCCACAGCAGACGCCCCCCCAGGGCTGCTTGTCTCTGAGGCCGAGGTCTATTTCCTTTGAAAGACCACAAGGCCAATGGATTCTCTTCCTTGATCCACTAAGCTCTGAGTTCATAGCCTGTAGCTCCCACTATTCATTCTTTCTTTCTTTCTTTCTTTCTTTCTTTCTTTCTTTCTTTCTTTCTTTCTTTCTTTCTTTCTCTTTCTTTCTTTCTTCCTTCTTTTTTTTTTGTTAAGGGTTGGCCTCAGCTGTCTTATTAAATATGGAAAACATCTGTGCTTGGGGTTTTAGCAAAAATCCCTACATCTGGAAAATATTGGTCAAGAGTCTAATTAACTATGTCAATGACAAATTGTTCTCACAGGAAGTATTTAGGACGAGTAGATAATTGGGATTTAATGCCCTTGGCCTCTGTCCTTGCCTTCTTGTTTACTTATCCTAGCAGGGGTGGGGGAGGCAGGCTCCCACCCTGACCCTGCCACATTGGTGCAGGAAAACCAGGCCCTTAGGAACTGCCCTAAAGCCACACAGCAGTGCCCCCTTGTCGGAACCTCTGTCCACGCCACTCGGGGCTGACATTTCCTGCTGGGCTCATATGCTGTTTGAAGATAATGCTCCGAAGGGAATATTTTATTTTTCTTTCTTGGGCTTTTTACCTCCACCCTCCACAGAGCCCCGGACCTCAGAGGAAATGGAGTCCCTGCGTCTCTCCCACCCTCAGTGGGATAGTCCCAACTTCTGAGATAATGAAGCTTAATGTACTTTGAACACGATGCCTCCTGCCCTCATGTGAGGAAAGTTCTCATTAATAATTGGCTTTAAGAAGCCCTTTCCATACCCATGAAGCTTTAGGAACACCCTGCATCTCCTCATCCCTGGCCCCCTTTATCTCTATAGAGGTCCTGAGCCAAGATGGTTCCCAGTCTCTGACAGCAAGACCACCTTGGACAGCAGGTGAAGGCCTTGCCTCAGCCTCATCAACCAGGAGGCAGATGGCAAAGTAGGACAAAACCAGCCAAGTACTAGGAACGTATTTTAAAGTCCTACTCTGGGCCGGAGCATTGAAGGCTCCTCCTTCCTTCAGGCATCTTGAGGCCTCTTGTGTCTTCACGTCCGCTCCCTGAGCGGGGGCCATCAGCTCTCTCTCAACAATAGTCCCCAAACCCACCCACTGCCTCTGGTCTCCATAGCCACCACCGAGGTCTCTCTCGTCATCCTCTCTTGCCTGGACAATGGCCATGTCTTCCTCAACAGCCTCCTGGCTGCCACCCTGGCCCACTTCTGTCCATTCTCTACCTGGTAGCTGGGGTGCTCTCGGCTAATGGAAATCAGATCAGGTCACCACCCTTGGCGGCCTCTCATCACGAGGAATCCTCAGTCCCTTGGTCAGCCTCGGCTTGCCCCATCCAGCCAGTGTCCCTCTGTCCTGCAAACAGCCTGCTATCTTCATGGTTCTTACCACTATCTAAAGTCGTGTTCCATAGTTGTGTGCTCGTTGTCTGCGAATAGCTGAAGCTCTGTGACTGCAGCAAGTCTGTTTCATTATGATGAAGCAAGTAAGGCCCCCGGAGTACCACAGTCACTCTGGAGCGCCAGTTCTGCCCTTATGTGGCCCCAAGAATAGGTGTGTTTTTAAATTTTGTGCACTTGCTGCCTCATCTCCTCACCCAATTCCCAGCCCATTCCCAGGGCCATATCCCCAGTGCCTGCCACGTAGTAGGCACCCAGTATATATTTTCCAAATGAATAAACGCTGACATTATCTAAGTTTAAAGGTCAAATGAATAAATCCCGGCATTGTCCATGGGTGTAAAATTCACCCACCTCCCAAATCCTGTCCAATCTACTCAGAGCCTCTCTGACTCTCCAATCCCACTGCCATCGACTGGCCTGGACCACCATCCCCCATGGGCTGCTAAGCTCTTCCCCCCCAGTTGCTCCTCCCCCTGCCACCTGTCTGGGCTCATCCCTCCCAGCTGGTCCCCCCAAGAGCTGATCATTCTGGCTTCCCCACTTTGTCAAAGTGATCAATTGCATCTGCATCCAAAATGCAGGTCTCCTGCATTGACCCTCTGCTTGAAAGCTTCTCATTGCCTGCACATTGAGCCCGAGCTCCTTGGGCTGCCATACTAGGGCTCTGCATGATCCACGCTCTGCCAGTTCCTCTGCTTCTGTGTCTTTACCCATCTTGCCCTAACTCTAAGCTCCAGACACTCCAGCCTTCTTCCAGTTCTGGGCATCTGCGTGGCCATTCTAGCAGGGATTCCTTCCCCTTGAGAAATCTCTAGCCTATATCCAGGAATCCCCTCGAAGACAACCTCCTCCGTGAAGCCTTTCCAGGTAAGGTTACGTTCCTTTGCTCTGGCCTCCTCGTGGTGGGCAGTTCTTTGGAGTCTTCGGAGGTTTGGACGGACTCCTTTGGCATTTCTGTAAACACTTACCTTCAGCTAATGATACCCACCTCTGTGTTTGTTTCCCTCCTCGCTGAGCCTGGGAGGGAGAGAGAACAACTCCTGAGCAGCAGCGTGAGGAAGGTGGAAGGCGAGCACTAGAACCCACTGTTCTATTCCAGCGCTGACCTCCCATGTATTTCCTTTAGAGCAGCATTCCCCAGGTGTGGGGGAGCAGACCACACCACGCGACCACGCACACAGGCACTCTCCCGAATGGCACTGACTTAGCCAGGAGGCAGATTTTCACCTCCGCTTATTCCCAGCCACGGCAATCAGGACAATGCCAAGGTACAGACGCCTGGTGTGCCGACACGCCTTCGTAACACAGGGCAGGCCTCAAGCCCGGCACCTTTTTTGGGTAGCAGAATCTGGCTTAAATTAGACAATCTTATTTTGTTTTATTCTCTTTCTTTTTCTATAATCTTTAATTTATGCCAGGTGATATGGTTTTCCATTTAGAGAAGTAAATAAAGAAATATTTTTTAAATACACTTTTAAGGGGAAAAATGTGAGCCAGGCTAAAGAAACATATTAAGTGACTAATAAGTTCAGGTGGTTTCCAGACGTGGCAAAGATTGGGAAGTAGCAAAAGATGCCCGCTCACTTCCCCTAGTTGGGGATCGCTGGCGGCAGCTGCCCGGCCAGGGGGGCCTTTCCCCCCACCCTTGCAGATAGAAGGAGCCGTGTGTACAAATAAGGATGGGGAAGGCACACACTCCTTCCAGACTGGCCCTTGAAGATGCACAGGGGATCCCCAGGCCCTTGTCTCCTGGGTCAAATGGCTACATGGCCACACCCAGGGCAGCCTCGGCATCCTTGGGAGGTCCTAGGGCCTTTGTTCGCCTGGGTCTCTGAATGAACACGGGACCCAAGGCTCCCCATTCCCACCCCAACAGCTATGAAGCTTCATATGATTGAAGGATAGACTTATACTGGGCTAAGACACTGAGATTTTGGGCTATGTCTGCACAGCAGCTAGCATTAATACTGAAGTTTGAGAAACAGAGTTTGAGAGTAGGGTTCCTGGAATCAAGGAGAGCTTGATTTTTAAATATCTGCCCTGTGGAGAATGTTTCCTTTTTTTTTTTTTTTTGAGAATGTTTCCTGAATTAGATCCTACCTGTTCTCTCCTTCTCTTTTCTCTCCTCTCTCTTCTCTTGCCTTCTCTTTTTTTCCCTTTTTTCTTTCCTTCCCCCTCCCTCCATCCTCACCTTTCTTCCTTCTTTCCTTCTTTCTTTCTTTCCTGTATCCAGTGAAACTCGGAGAGTTCCAAAGAGCCCTTTAAAACAGAGATTTTCTAGAGTTTCTTCCTTCCTCCTTTTCTTCATCTCTTCCACTTCATTCATTCCTTTCTTTTTTCAGCAACAGAATGATGTATTTGGATAAAAGCCACCACAGATCCCCAATACACAGGATCAAGCAGGGGAAAGGACAGAATTGCCAATTGGCTCAAGCTGAGGCCTCACATTTAGACTTTGCCACTATCACCCAAGTAGTTTACACATAGGACATTAGCAGATATATGTGTGTTAAAAATATCAATTTGCTGCAAAAAAGAAAAAAGTCAAAAAAAAAAAAACCCGACATCAATTCATTATACATAAATAGTGAAAATTAAGCGAAGATTTTGTGTAACGATCCACAGTCAGACTGCATGGGCACGTGGTCTGAGTGTTTTATACACAGCACAGGACTGCTGTGGGGCTGGCGCATGTATGTTTGGTTCTGACTCGATTAGTTTGCACAAGCAGCTCTGGCTGCTGCTTTGTCTTTGCTCGGTCAGGTCTTGCAGATGGCTTCGCAGACTGCTTAATTCCTGCAGAATTCACGGGCAAAAACAGTCTTCCTTTCTCAAACCACTCCTGGTGTGGCTCGTGGGGTGCCCCCTAGTGGCCAGTTTGCAGCACCAGTCTGTGTGTCCTTGGAAGCACAAGGCCCGGTCAGACTTAGGAACAAATGCCATCCTTCATTTCTTCCTGTGGTGCCTGGGTCGTTTCTGGAAGTGGTGCCTCCTCTCACTGCCTTCATGGATGACTATGCCCCAACCCAGTCTCCATGATCCTCTGCAAGGTTGCCGTGATGCAAAATGGTATTTTGCCCCAAACTCTCATTCCCCGAATGGGCCGCGTGCTCGGGGCGTCCGGGCCGCGGCACCGCTGCGAAGCCCCTCCGCGTCCTCCCGCGTGCGAGGCCCCCGCTGTCCCCTTACTCCAGGCAGGTGCCACGCGGCCGAGGCATCTCCACATCAAGCGTGTTGTCAGAGTTGTTCCCAAGCTGGCCGAGGAGCAAACTCGAGCTCAGTGAGCTGAAGTCACACAATGCGGAAAAACAACGATAAAATAATTCAGCCTCAGGTGCCTTCCTAGATCTTTCTTCCTGATCACATCGGGATGATTTGTTAGGGGGATCGGAAGGCAAGCGATGTGTACCGAGCCTGGCTCAGCAGCAAGCCCTGGTACTAGGCACTTGCACCCACTTGTTGCCTTAACTTCTCATGGCTACCCACTTGTGCAGGTGTCATCTGTCATTCCCTTGATACATCCGTGTGTTCACTGATCACTAGATATCTATTTTACATCTGCCAAGTCCCAAGGATTGTGTTAGGCATGAGGTATGCTCAGAGAAATGAGCCCTGGTAAAGACCTATTTCTGGTCTTAAAGTCCTTACCTTGCAAGGTGGGAGACAGACAAGCTGAAACACTCATTTATAGATCATGGTGAGGCGCGATCATGGCAGGGAAGAGGGCCTCCTACGTGGGCAGTGGCAGGGCGTGGAGGACAGAGTGGGGTAAGCAACGCCCTACAGCAGTGAGTAGGGAAGTAGTACTTCCTGAGACTTTGCCAGGCAGGATGCTCTGTGCACTGGGTTAGGGAATTCTCACCACCTCCTTTTGGAAGGATGCTATTATGATCCCCATGTCATAGATGAGGAGCTTGAAGAATACAGAGCTAAAATGACCTTCCCAGGGATATCTGATTTTGTTTGTGGTGAAGCCAAAATTTGAAATAGACTCACTGCCTGCAGAGCCATGACTTTTAACCTCTGGGCCTCAGTCGAGGAGAGTATAAAGGGAAGTGGTCATGGGAGCCTTATGTTTGATTTTAATCTTGGTCTGAATATATTTGTAGACTTGCTGGAGGATTTGGAGTAAGGGAATGTGATCAGACTTGATTTTATAAAGATGGACAGGAGAAGTTGACTGAAGAAAGGAAACCAATAGGCAGCAGGTTGCAGTAATCCACTTCAAGGAACAGGGGAAGGGACCAGATTTGGAATGTGCTGATTTGGAGAAGCTGATGAGACAGACGCTCAAGTGGGCAGATCAGACAGGCTGCTGGGTGTGTGAATCCAGAGTTAGGAAAAGAGGTGGGGTTGGTAATAAAGATTTGGGAGTTGTCAGAATGTAAATTCATGCCAAGACTATGGGTAGGAGGCCTCTAGGAGAATCAAGTTGAAAGGTGGGGAGAACAGAACAGGCTGAAAGGGGATCTAGCAGCTGCAGGAGGACACCGAGGAGTGGCCAGCCAGAGGTGTAGGGTGCTGCAGAGCCAAGCAAATCTGAGCTTCCAGAAGGATGGAACAGGGGGGCACAGGCCTCGTGGAGTCAGGACACATGGGGACAGGCTGTGTCCATGCTCCTTCTCTCTGACCCTGAGTTTAAGATTGTGTTTGGTTCCCAGCAACTCACCCACCACGAATTTCAAAATCTCTCTCCATCTGGAACGCAGAAAATGATTTGCAGTCCTCAGACAGTTACAAGGGCACTGGGTTTTGCCAAGTCACATTATTTGACAGAAATGGGCCGTGAAATGCCTGCTAATTGCTACAAGATTTAACAGGGAGAGAAGGGCCTGAGCGCGGGAGGTGCCTTGTCAGACTCTCATGTGGGGAGCGGGGAGCCAGGCGGTAACAAGACATAATGGGCCTGCTTCTCTGAGCTCCGAATTACCAGGATCATTTTGTCCCAGTGAAAGAAGGATGAAGCTTTTAAAAATGGGCAATTATGACATATTTTTTCATTGTTGTCGAGGAAGCTAAACCCCAATTATCCCAGCTATTTTGGAGGGCTTTTCAAAAGGCACTCATGCCATTGTTGAGCTCATCATCTCCCCAGGCTCCAGGGAGAGGTTTATTTGCTGTAATAATCCTGGTTGATCCCCTCTTGCCATACCTGACAAGTCCTTGCAGTGTTCTTCCCACATGTCCTATTTCTGCCCTGGATTTGGACCACAGGGCCCTTGAACCAATCAAAGAAAACAGTTTCCAAATAACCAACCGTGCTTCTGCCCAGCCTGTAAAGGTACTGGAAGTGTTCGTAATCTTACCACATACCTCTCATTCTCTGATCTTCCAGAAGCCCTTCCTTGAATCATGTCATTCTCCTGATCTAAAACCTTCAGTAATTCCCTACTGCCTAGCAAATCTGGCCGAAAACTATTTTCCTCTGGAATTTGACCCTCAAACTTCGTGTGCATTCTTGTCTTTTCCTCCTTCCATCACTCATGTTTTATTCATTCATTAACAGACATTTTGAGCAATTTGTAGGTGCTGGGCACTCTAACAGGTGCTGGCGGAGTAGGGGAGCTAGTCAAGGAAGCAGAAGTCCTGAAATGGTTGGGAGCCTTTGTTGAGTGAGGATGAAGAACAGAGATGCACTCTCTGCCCCAGAGCTTGGACAAGGAAGGCTGGTGGTGAGGGCCATGCAGGGTGAAAACATCCAGACTGAGTGTTGAAGAAACTTGTCACAGACTGGAGACATATTTAGGTGGCAGTCCCAGGGGGCTGTGAGGAAATGAGGATCATGCTCAGGCTTGAACAGTTGGGTGGAAAGTGATGCAGTTGCTAGGAGAGGAACCCAGGAGAAGAAATGGATTTGATAGGGGAATGAGCTTCTCTGGGGACTCACTGACCATAAGGAGGCTGTGGATAGCCAGGAGGAGTACTCAGTGGGTAGTTGTGTATGGAAGTCTGAGCACAGTGAGGGGTCCAGGATGGAAAGAGCGGTCATCTCAGAGATGGACACTGGAGCCCTTTGTATAAACAAGACCACATGGGGAGATAGTTCTGGACGAACAGCCCTGGGGAAGACCAGCTCTTAAGGGGCCATGTAGAGGAAGACCAGATCTCAGGGGAAAAGCAGCTCACTTATGAGCCCTCTGCCTTGAAAGTGCACACCTGTGCTTTCCCCAGTGGAGACAGGCACTGAGGAGTGCTGAGAAGGAGCTGGTCAGCCTTACAAAATTGGGGTGAGATTTGTATCAAAAGTAGCTCTAACTTCCTTGATGCTTCTTCCCCTCTCTTACATAACACATAGGTGGTTGGTTTTTATCATGAGTTTCTGGGAGGTAGTCTCTAAGTCCTCAGAGTTTCCCCAGTGATAGGAATGTCTTTCTTATGCAAGAAGGGCTCCAGGGATCACACTTGAACTTGTGCTAAAGAAATGATGCATGGAGAGCCCTGGGTCATTTATGCTAATGAGAGGACCACAGGGTAGGGCTGACCATGTCTCAGAGACCTGATGAGAGTATTGGGCCCTGAGTCACATATCAGGCTGACATTTGGTGAGAAGAGGGAAGCTACAGATCGAGTCTTAAGGCCAAGGATTAAATCCACCATGCCTGTGTCATGAGACCCCCCCCAAAAAAATCTATGAACCCTGAAGCTTAAGTGAACCTCCTTGGTGGGCAATACTCTGAGTATTGTCACACACTGGTGTGCTGAGAGGGTGACGCCTCCTTACTCCACGGGGAGAGGACTCAGAAGCTTCACAATTGGGAACCTCCCAGACTTTGCTTTATGTGTCTCTTCCTTTGGCTGGTTTTGATTTATATCCTTTATAATGAAACTATAATCATAAATACAGCACTTTTATGAGTTCTATGAGTCAGCCTAGTGAATTACCATACTTGAAGGAGTAGTGGAAACTCCTAGATCTGTAGCCAGCTGGTCAGAAGTGCAGGCAGACTGAGGACCTCCAAACTGGTGGCTGGTGTCTGAAGGGAGAGCAGTCTTATGAAGTCAGGCACAGTTCCAGGTAGTTGGTGTGCAAAGTCACTACACGCTCATTCTCAAAAGTTATGTGAGTTTCCAAGGAGAGGCATTAAGCTTCAACAAGCCCTTCCTTTGTGCTAAGTTTCTCACTTCATCCTAGATACAAATCTTTAAGAGAAGTGTTAAGTATTATCATCCATGTGTTACAGACGAGAGAACAAAGTCCTAAAGTCATCAATCCTGCCCAAGATCATGCATCTAGGAAGGGGGAAGGGGAGACAGAATTAAACCCAAGCAACCAAAACCCATGCCCTTAACCACTCCACAAACTTCCCTCCAACAGGCTACTCACCCTCATATTTGATCTGGAAGGTTCAAAAGAGTAGTGGAAATGATTTCATTTATCAGCTAATTTATTATACCATATTTATTGATGCCCACTGTGTTCTAGGCACTGTGAGATCATCAATAAATAAAACAATGACCTCTGGCCTCGTAGAGTTGGTATTTGTGTGTATGTGCATGTGAATGTATAGGGGGGTATGTAAGGATTTCTGTTTATACTCTGAGATGGGGAGCTAGTGCATACTTTTGAGTAGGGAAGAGGAACATGATCGAACATGTTATAAAAGGATCATTTTGGCTGCCATGTTGAAAATAGTCCTGTGAGAGCAAGGATAGAATCAGAGATATGTTAGAAAACAAACAAAATCATCCAGGCCAAAGATGATGGTGGCCTGGATGAGAATGGGAAGAATGGAAGTGGTTCTGGGAAAATGATCAGTATAGAACCAGCAAGAGTAGCTGATAAATTGGACAGCAATATGACAGAAAGGAAGAAGTTATGGGTGACTGTGTGGTTTGGGGACCAAGGAACTATAAGGTTGCTGTCAACTGAGATGGGAGAGCCTCTGAGGGAAGCAATGTATGGTGGAGGCAGAGAGGAGATGTGGTGGTCTACTTAGACAGCTGAGTTGGAGATGTCTTTCTGCCATCCAAAAGGAGACGTCCAGTGCGTGGTGAAAGTAAGCAGCTAGAATTCAGGAGAAAAGGCTTGAGTGGAGATAGAAATGTGGCAGTCATCAGAATGTGGGTAGCCTGTGAAGAATGAGATCATCAAGGAAATAAATAGAAGGAGAATGAATCAAAAACAGCCTGGAGCAGCTCAACACTGAGTGGTCAGGGAGAGAAGAGAGAACCAGCAGCTGAGAGAGAGACATGACCAGTGTCGGGGAGGAAAACCAGGAGAGCAGAATGTCCAGGAGAGTGGGGGAAGAATCTGCGTCTGGAGTCCATCAAGTGTTCTGAGAGGCCAGGAGAGAGAAGGGCTGAAGATGGACCATTAGATTCAGCATGTGGAGAGCTCTGGTGCCCTTGGCAAGAGCAGTTTCAATGGCACAGAGACGAATGCCTGCCTGGTGGGAATTCAAGGAGAATGGGGAACGCATCAAGACTGTGATTAGAAGTAACTCCAAGAATTGCTTCAAATGGAACAGAGGACTTGAAGAAGTTCTCTTTGTTTTCCAGTCTCATAAATAAATAAATAAATAAATAAATAAATAAATAAATGGAAGAAATAATGAAGTTAAAAGATTTGAATCATTGGATGGATCCACGATAAAGCCACAATAGAGAAGAGATGATTGTTCGGGAGAATCACTATCCGTACTGGGTCCATGAACTTGCATCGTGGACATTAAGACATCCTAGGGCAATGCCAAATCTCCCCAAAATTCAGGGTGGAGATAATACAAGGGAAACAATACACCAGGGGCTGGAGCTGGAAGATCTTCAGGGCAGTGCAAGTTTCAATCCAACTTTAGTCCAAGAATGTTAAGTGTCCTCTCCTTTAGGTTCTTTTGCATTTGTTGTCATTGTTGTTTTATTATTGTTTTTCCCATTTCAGAAGCAGTTCTGGTTGCCCCTGCTGAGATGCCACGGGTGTCTTGAATTTACCAGCATAATTTAGTTCCCAACCTCTGGGACCTCTTCAACACTTCGGAAAAGTTGTTGAAAAGCCTCTTTATCACACACATTTTTTTTTCCTCCAAACTCTGAGTGTTGCCCCTGGGCTAAGGGTGACTTGAGCAGGCTCCTTCCCTTTCTGAATGTCAGTTTTCTCAGGAAATGAGGGAAATAAACTTCACAGGGTGACTGTGTGGCCAGTGAGCATATGAAGATGTCTGGTACAAAGGGTGCAAATAGGAGCTGCTCGAACAATGTTGTTTGAATCTGAGGTGTGGGGAGTTGCAACCACAGGTTGTTATGGAGCTGCCCTGCTGCAGGTCAGGCCCTGGGTCTGGTGCTGGGGGGAATTGGAAGGTGATCAGGGAGGGATGGCGGGAGGCTGGGGAGGCTCGTGGCAGGCTGCTGCTGAGGCTGCCAGAGAAGCCCTCCCTGAGGAAACACCACTATAAGCTGGATCTTGAAAGATGAGTAGAAAAGCACAGGGTGTAGGGAAAGGCAAGAGGAGGGGCCTCCAGACAGAAGGAAGAGCTCTGTGACGCCACAGTAGAGTTCTCAAGCTCAGCCAAAAGCCACCAATAATATTGTTTTCTCCCCTCTTCCCGCCATGTTCTTTATCTTGGCTTTTTCTAATCCTCCAGAATTAGACAGTTGGAACACTACTTCTCCAGAGAGGTCTTCCCCTGATCATCTTATCCTAATTCAACCCTTTGCTTTTTATCCCTTCCCATCAGCCTGCTTTTTTCTTTATACCATTTACCACAATTTGCTATTAGATACTTACTAGTTTACTTGAGACTGTGGGACTTTGGTATGGAGCTTTGTGGGCAAAATCCCACCCCAACTACATATGTCATCTTAGAGAAGTCATTGTACCTCTCTGGGCCTTAATTTCCTCGTGTGCAAAATGAGGTAAAAAAATTATGCCTACCTCATCAGGTTGTTATAAAGACCCAATGAGAGAAGTCATTGAAATCCTTAGGGCTGCTCCTAGAATCATATAGGATTCATTGCTCAATAAATGTCAGCTATTTTAGGGACACCTGGGTGGCTCAGAGTTGAGTGTCTGCCTTCAGCTCAGGGCATGATCCTCAGGTTCTGGGATCGAGTCCTGCATCGGGCTCCCTGCAGGGAGCCTGCTTCTCCCTCTGCCTATGTCTCTGCCTCTCTTCCTGTGTCTCTCATGAATAAATAAATTTTTTTTAATGTTAGCTATTTTATCACTCTGCACAAAGTCTCCACTAGTGGACATTAAACTCCATGAAGGCAGGGACCTTGTCTGATTTGTAGGCAATCAATATTTCTTGAATGAATATATTTATGACAAAATTGGGCTGACTCAAACCAGCTCCAAAATTTGTTGTGGTTGACATCAATGGGCTTGTCTTTCACTTTTCTCTGAGTGTGCCTATTTAGATTCATCGTCTACTGTTTAAATAGAAGTCCTAGTTCTCTTGGGAAAGTCAGGCCTCCTGGTCAGTCATAAATTAACAATGTGACATTTGAAACCAGATGGCAGTTCTGTGAAGCCTTGAGCCTTTTACATCTTATCTTGAGTTCATTATTCGTGACTCTCTTTAATGGTGAAGCAACAGCTGAATAAAGTTTGGCCAAGCTCATTTTGAAGAAATGGTCGCTGGAATTGGTGATTCATATCTGATATGGAGTCTCGATCAGATTAGCTTTCTTCAGAAATAGCAGTACGTAGTCATTTGGACTCAATGCATTATGGTTGCAAAATATAATGCATTGTAGGTCATCTGGTACAACTATCTTGTTGGACAGCTGAAACTAAGGCTGCCAGAGTGGAAGCAATTTGTCCGAGATCATAGCACGAGTTAGGACTGGACTGGGACCCTCTCCAGGTTCAAGAAACTCAGGTTGAAATGGAATGAGAAATGGGAAGATTTGCCTCTGCTTCTTATCGTCGAAAGAGGGAGTAGGTCTTCTTGTGTCCATATTTTTCATTAACTTTAAATTCTACAAGAAATACATGCATATCTCTTCCATCAAAATAATTTTAAATTATAAAGCTGATTCTCCCTCTGACCACCATGCTTAAACCCTCTCCCCTCTGAGTCCTCCAAAGGTGTCTGCTGTCGTTAATTTGATATGTTTTCTCCAAAAACTCCTCTGCGTCATTACAAGCATATGTCTGAGTGGCCATAAAAATAAATTAGTATTGTTTAGTGTGATAATTTTACATGAGTAGCACCATATGCCCTGTGTTATTCTGAAAGTTGGTTTTCCTGCCTCAACACTATGACTTTGAGTCCTCTCTATGTGAGTGCATGTAGATGTGTCTTTCTTTTTAGTGGACACATTGTATTCAACAGGTGTACCACGTGATGATCTAGTCCCCTCTGGGAGGAGATTGAGCTCATTCTAGGTTTCTTCGATTACAAGCAATGTCACCATTAAAATCCTCACATCTGCCTCTTGCACACAAGGGAGCATTTCTCTAGGGAATGATACCACAGAGAATTGCTGGTCATAGAGTGTGCACGTTTTTAGCTTTACTGAGGCTGTCAGATTGTTCTCCAGTGGAGCTGTTAGAACACACATTCCCACTCCTAGCTTCCAGAAGTACTCGCTTCTCCGCATGCCATCAACACTGCACATTGTCAAAATCCCATCTGATAGGAACAGCTATTTCCTTGATTTATACTTTCCCAACTGCTGTTGAGGGTTGAGCATCCTATTGTGATGCTCATGTGTATCTCCTTGTGTGAATTGCTTGTTAATAGCCTTAGCACATTTTTTTATTGTGTTATTTGACTTTTCTCCCAACCCTATTTAGAAAAAATTAAAACCCTTAAGCCCTGCTGAAATTTGAAACGAATCATAGCTTGGAAATCTCAGGCTGCATAAGAGAATGATTGAAGTGTTGTTTTTAAAGGGTGGGGTGATGAAGCTAAATGGGGAGATGTGGATGACAGGCAGATCCAAAATGAAAATAGTCTTCATGGAGCCTGGGAGTAGAAGCAGAGGGGTGGGGAGGTCTTGAGTCAAATCTGCAAATCCCTTTGCTGATCACCAAGTGCTGGTGCACTGAGGGCACTTGGGATTGGTGGAAGCTGTTGTCCACAGAACCAGTCGAAAATATTTTATTAATAATTTTTATATTGAAAAAAATAATAATTTTTATGTTGATTATATGTTCAAATGATACTGTGCTGGATATACTAGGTTAAATAAAATACATCACTAAAATGAATTATACCTCTTTCTTCTTGTTTAATGTAGTCACCAGAAAAATAGAAATTACGTATGTGGCTCACATTGTGTATCTACTGGACGGTGCTGCTCTACAAGATGGGAACAATTAAGTTTCTTGGCCTAGCACTTCAATCAAAAATGCCATATGTCACTTTCCCATCTGGCCCTAACTGCCCGGAAAGGGATATATAGACAGGAGTCAAACTCATGTATTTCTTCCTCTGTGGAAACTCCAATATTTATAGTCCAGGGCCTTGCTCTGCCTCACGTCTCATCGAGGACGCTCAAGGAGGGTTGAACCATCACCTCATCCTTGGCTCAGCACAAAGCAGTTTTAATTAGAACTAGAGACAAGATCATTTCATCCAGTTGTTCCCATGGCCTTCCTTTGCCACACTTTCCGTGCGAAGGAGCAGGAGGTGTCACCTCTCTTGTCACCACCAGCCTTTGAGATGAGATGCTTCATCATGTTTCTTCCTATTAAGTTGTCATCACCCAGATTGCCGAGTTTTATTTATCATACACAATTGCTTTAGACTCCACCAGTTTATCAATGAGGATTCTGTTTTTTTTTTCCTTTTTTAAGATTTTATTTATTTATTCATGAGAGACACAGAAAGAGAGGCAGAGACACAGGCAGAGGGAGAAGCAGGCTCCATGCAGGGAGCTCGATGTGGGACTCGATCCTGGGACTCTAGGATCATGCCCTGGGATGAAGGTAGACACTCAACTGCTGAGCCTCCCAGGCATCCCATTAATGAGGATTCTTACAAGGAACAGAAAAAAACAACTCAACATGGCTTAAGAAAAAAGACTAAGAGGAGGAGGGATGTTTATCGACTCCAGGATTATTTTCTAGAGCTTCCGTAAGAAATGTACCCTCTCATAATTCCAGAGGCCAGAAGTCCTCTCCCCTCTGCGCATGCTCTTGCTCTCCCTCAAATAAATAAAATCTTTAAAAAAAAAAATCTCCATCATTTCTTCCTTATGTCTTTCTTTCCCCTTACATAAGCTTTTACTAAGTACCAAGTGTTTGGCAGGGGTCAGGGACAGGAAAAGAAATGTGACCAAGGCCCTGCCCCTGGGGAGCCTACCTGCAGGCTAGCCAGCGGTGTCAAGCAGACGTGACTAGTGCTGTGGTAAAGAACACAGGGTGAGTGGGATAGCAGAAGACTTCCTCAGACAGATGGGCTGGGCATTGAGAAAAGGAGAAGGTCCCCCTGGCCTGGTACAGAGTGCCAGCAATGGCAGGGAGGGGCGGGTCTGCCCAGGCACTTGTGGGAGCAACCGGGGTGACCGCAGCCCTGGACATGGCAAGCTGGGAGCACAGCTGGAGGGGGTGGGGAGACAAGGCTATGTGTGGGCACGGTGTGCCACGGTGGCACTATGCTTTGGGCAGACCACTCTAGAAGAGTTTCCCGGAGAGAAACGAGGCAGGGAGGCCAGGAAGGAGGTTATTGGGACGAACACAGTAAGAGTTTCCCTGAGACAATTAAGGTAGACGTGGATAAGATCGAGCTGAGACGGGTAAGAACAATTGGGTTGGAGAATATGGTTGAAGCAGAAGAGGCAGGTCTGTGTGGTGGATTCAATATGGGAGTGGGGCCAGGGTCGGGAGGGAATTAAGGATGAGGACAATTTTCAGATTGGGACTCTGGGCGTCTCTAAGCCTGGGAACATGGGTCGGGGGTGCTGAATGGATATGGGGTGAAGATGGAAAAGTTGGGTTTGAACAGACCAAGGTCGAGGGGCCTGAGGGGCATCCAGGTGGAGGGTTTCCAGGCTTTTGGGGATACCAGAATATTGGGCTATGGATGGAAAGAATTGAAGGCTTCAAAGTGTCAGCTGGAGCTAAGTGTGAAAGAAAGGACAGATCCACATCTGGAACAGACAAGGTAAGCCCTGTAGACTACCAGGATCTCAGGGCCAGATGGACCTAACAGAAGTGGCCGGGAGGTGGACACACTGAGCTCTTTGAGGTTCTTGCTAAGAGACAGAGCCTGGCATTGTGGCCAGGTTGGCTGCTTAGAGGAGCACAGGTCCAGCTCCTCTGTGCTGTGAAGCACACACGGGGGAAGAAGCAGGGCCTTGGTTCAGCACAGCTGCCGAGCTCCTCGTGTCAGTCAACATCAAGGCTGCAGATGTCCCCATCTGCGCTTACTTACCTGACCTGCCAACACCTCCATCATCTCTTCCTCCAGGCTGCTGAGGTTCTAGAGGAGGGAGAGACAAAACAATGCTCTCCTTTACCCGAAGGCTGTGCTCCCAAGGGGCTTCAGGCTGACTTAAGTCAGGAGACCACCATCCCTCGTGCCCCAAACCAAGGACACTTAAAGGCCCCCTGCAGCTTGGCCCCCCTCCTAAGAATCAGTTTCTAAACCATCTGCAAGTGCAGGGACAAATGAGAGGTCATCACAAATGTCCTCAGCTATCTGTAGCATCCAAGTGGTGATTCCCAGGATACAAGGGTTCCAGAAGTCACTGGCTAGTCCATAGCTGCCATCCATCATCATCTGTCCACCTGCCCATAGCTCCTACTAGGGAGTCACGACTTCTCCTTTTCCATCTTCAGATCTCCCACGAGTGCCTCTCATCAGTACGCTTGATCGATCTAAATGAACTCATGAATCAAAAAGAAGTCATTCCCAGGCTGTGGCCCTCTAGGTACAGAAGAAAGCTTTGGAGGGCAAGATGGTCTTACCTAGTAACAGACAAAATACATCACACACATTATGAATGAAACCACTCCCAAAGGTCCTATCTCCTAACATCATCACATTGAGGATTAAATTTCAACATAATGAATTTTGATGGGACATAAACATTCAGTCCATAGAAACACCACTTACCCCCCATCTCACTGGCTGGCAACTGCAAACATTTACACTTCAGGCTCATGTGTCTGTAGGTCGACTGGGGTCCAGCTCAGCTGGACTCACAGGGCTCCAGATTGCAGCGTGGATTTTTTTTTTTTTTTTAGGAATTTATTTATTTATTTATTTATTTATTTATTTATTCATTCATTCATTCATTCATTCATTCATAAGAGACAGAGAGAGAGAGAGAGAGAGAGAGAGGCAGAAACACAGGCAGAGGGAGAAGCAGGCTCCTTGCAAAAAGCCTGATGCAGGACTCGATCCCAGGACTCAATCCTGGGACTCCAAGATCATGCCCTGAGCCAATGACAGGTGCTAAACTGCTGAGCTACCCAGGGATCCCCTGCAGGGTGGATTGACACCTTCTCCCCAGTTCTCCTCATTTGGGGCCACTGGCTACTTAGGTTCGTGTCCTCCTTATGGTGGATGGCCAAGAACAAGAGGGCAAACTAAAGCACGCACACGAGCATGATTAAAGTGTCTGCTGCAGTCATATCTGCTCACATTCTGTTGCCCAAAGCAAGCAGCCAGTAAAGCTTCAAAAAGGCAGGGGAGAAAAAAGTAGCGGGGTGAGGGAAGTGTACTCCTCCCAGAGAGTGTGGCCAGAACAAGAAGGGATCAAAAATGTGTGGACAAATACAACACAAAGCCGAGCCCAAGAGAAAAGACACATTGTCTCTGACAGTGAGGCTCTTCCAATGGAGTAACCCCATTCGTGTCGCACCAGAGAAGACTTTTGGTCTCAAGACCCCTTAGTATTCTTAAAAACTGTTGAAGACTCCAAAGGCGTTTTGTTTATGTAGGTGATATTCATCAATATTGAAAAATGAATGCTTTAAATATTTATTAATTCACTTAAAAATAACAACTGAAACCCATTTTGTGCACAAATAACACATTTTTCTTAAAAATAACCTTTTTTCCCCAAAGGAAGCGAAAAATTAGTGAAAAGAGTGGCATTGTTTTGCAGTTTTGCAAATCTCTTTAAAGTTTAGGTTAATTAAATAAAGCTGGATTCTCCTATATGCTTCTGTACTAAGTATGTCATGATAGGTCATTTATTTTTTTTAATAATAAATTTATTTTTTATTGGTGTTCAATTTGCCAACATACAGAATAGCACCCAGTGCTCATCCCATCAAGTGCCCCCCTCAGTGCCCGTCACCCACTCACCCCCACCTCCCACCCTCCTCCCCTTCCACCACCCCTAGTTCGTTTCCCAGAGTTAGGAGTCTTTATGTTCTGTCTCCTTTTCTGATATTTCCCACACATTTCTTCTCCCTTCCCTTATATTCCCTTTCACTATTATTTATATTCCCTAAATGAATGAGAACATATAATGTTTGTCCTTCTCCGATTGACTTACTTCACTCAGCATAATACCTTCTAGTTCCATCCACGTTGAAGCAAATGGTGGGTATTTGTTATTTCTAATGGCTGAGGAATATTCCATTGTATACATAAACCACATGATAGGTCATTTAAAGTGTGGAAGGAAAATCTGGTCTCACACAGATGAGGGAAATGATGGAAAGGAAAACGGAGGAGCATTTCAATCACTTTTTCAAATATTTGTGGATGTTCTTTGATTAACTATATTAAAAGTGTACAAGTAATAATTTCTTAAAAATTAGTTGCAGGGGCACCTGGGTGGCTCAGTGGTTGAGCATCTGCTTTCGGCTCACGGAGTGATTTCAAGGTCCTGGGATCGAGTCCCGCATCGGGCTTCCTGCATGGGGCCTGCTTCTCCCTCTGCCTATGTCTCTGCCTCTCTCTCTGTGGAATCTAAAACTACACCATCACACTTTCCATCTTCTGTTGTACTAAAAGCCATTAGTCCATCTGGCATTTTTTAAAAGGATTTTATTTTTAAGTCATCACTACACCCAATGCGGGGCTCAAAATCACAGCCCTAAGACCAAGGGTTACATGCTCTACCAACTGAGCCAGCCAAGCACCCCCGGCCTCTCCAGTATTTTAACGGATTTTTTTACCAATACATGATGTTGTATTGGCTCACTGAGTACACAGGCCATCCAGAATGTTAACACACCTGATTATATAGCATCAAAATACCACCTTTGCTAATATTATTGTGGGTCTCATTGGAAATGTGTAAATACGGAAAAGACATCAAGCTCACCCTGATACATACAAGTTTTAAAAATTTTTCATTTTTGTTTTAAAGCTTGAATTTTATCATTGGCAAAAAATGGGGAAGGGGGCGTATTTTCCTTGAATTAACAAGCTCATTTCATTCGTTTAAGATAATGTTCGCAAATACCTGAGTCTGAATAACCACAGACTTTTTCTGCCAGTCATTCTTTCAAAGGAAAAGGGTGCTCCATGAAAAAAAAAAAAAGAAAGTAGCTTGTTCAGCTTGCAACTCCATCACAAAAGTGTTCTTCTGGAAAAGACCATCACACTTAGAATGCAGCAAAAGTGCTCTGTGCATACTTCTCTCTATCATACTTAGAATATTAAAAATACGTGTGTTTGAAAGTGGACATTTAATAAAACCAATATTTTTTGTTTTATGAAGGACATCCTTTTAAAAAAAAAAAGATTTTGGGATGCCTGGGTGGCTCAGTGGTTGAGCGTCTGCCTTTGGCTCAGGGTGTGATCCCAGAGTCCCGGGATTGAGTCACGTAAGGCTCCCTGCTGGGAGCCTGCTTCTCCCTCTGCCTGTGTCTCTGCCTCTCTCTCTCTCTGTGTGTCTCTCGTGAATAAATAAATAAAACCTTTTTAAAAATAAAAATAAAAGATTTTATTTATTTATGAGAGAGAGAGAGTGGGGGGGGGGATAGAGGGAGAGAGAGAAGCAGACTCCATGCTGAGCATGGAGCCCGATGTGGGGTCCATCGAGCCCAGGACCCTGAGATCATGACCTGAGGCGAAACCAACAGTTAGTCATTTAACTGACTGAGCCTTCCCCAAGCACCCCTGTGAAGGACATTCTTAAGTAAAACTGGCATTTGATTTCGATTTTGAGTGTGTGGCAGTAAAAAATTCAAAACTAATTCATGCAATGTGGGGTCACTGCATTGATTTTCCCCAGTAGTTTTACTCCCTTATATCAGTCAGGGTTCTCCAGAGAAACAAAACCAACAGAATGTATACAGAGAGAGAAAGAGAAGAGATTTTTGTTATAAGGAGTTGGCTCACGTGATTATGGAGGCTAAAGTCTGCAGGGTGTGATGGCAGACTGGAGACCCAAGACAGTTGATTTTCCAGTTCCAGTTCAAGTCCAAAGCTATAGAACCAGGAGTTATGGATGTTACAGATAAGATCCAAATGTTGTCTGCTGGAGAATCCTCTCTCTTGCTTAGAAGAGAGTCTCCCCACAGAGCAGGGAGCCTGATGCGAGGCTCCATCCCACAACCCCGGGATCATGCCTGAGCCACCCAGGTGCTCTAAAGAGATACTTCTGGAAACAAGGAGAGGACTCGGAAAAACCCCAACCATTTGGCAAGACCTGGAGCTGAAACATAACCCAGGAAACCTGATAATTAGGGATTATTGCCAGAGACCTGGGTGAGCAACTGGGGGAAGAAGGGAAGAGCACTTGCACCTGCTCAGGGCTGTTCCCTAGAGCACACTGGACTAAAATCCGGGTGCAAGCCGGCCCTCATGAGGTGGGAAGGAGACCCTGAGGGGGGCGGGCAAAGAACTGGAAGATGAACAAAGAGCTCTCTCTCCTGGCTTCCTTAATGCTGGAAGAGGATGTGTCTTAAGTCAAAGGAATGGAAACTCAAAGGCTCCCTACTACCGTTTTGATTAAGTAGATTTTTTAGAACACTTTTTGCAGGGATGGTGAGAGCAGGGGATGGGAAGAGAATGGATGGAGGTCCAGGTCCTTGTTATCCTCCCAAGTAGCAATCCTCCAGAGGCCACGCTGGGCCTCTCCATCATTTGGCAGATGGGATAACTTCCATTTTAGGAACTTAGATAGTATGTAACTAAGCCTCCTGGATGCACCATCTGCAGGAGTCTGGGCAGCAACAGCCACAGAGCTTCAGCCTTGCTTTTTCTTCTTCTTTGACACCCATCCCCCAATCCATATGCCTTAAAAAAAAAAAAAAAAACCCTCACACAGACACTGAAACTAACAAGGTCCGTGTTTACTATCAGGACCACCTCCTCCAAGCCTAGCAAGGCCAGGAGAGGAAGGTCTGATGGTGCCTGGTGACTGCCTGGTTGGCGAAAACAGAACTAATGAATCACAGAGGCAATAAACGAGTGCTTTTATATAGAGGACACAACATGCTTGTAACCTTTTCTGTCTCCTCTGGGGCACCTCAGAGGAGAGTTTGGATGTTTCCTGGTCATATTACTTTTGTTTTGCTAGAAATTATACCCTTTTGTCACATGAAATTGGAACATACCAGACACAGGGCCACCTAACAAAGGGGCCTGTGCACAGAGCCCAAGCCATGTCCCCACCTCTTAGAAGACAGCGTTGCTGAGGTTCCCTGTTACAACCATCCACCGCTGGATGCATTGTCCCTGGCAGATTTCATGAAGGACTCTGCTTTTCAAATTTCACACAGGCCTGGGAGCTTTCTGAGAACTCAAATATCCCAGCCTGGTATGGTTTAATGTAACTAATTAAACTCAGGACTAATGTTCTCTTTGCTCGATGCCTGATTTTTTCAACTATGTCAAGGAAAATGGGCTTTGTCTAATCTTTGAGTATAGAGGTATGAGTTCAGCCACTCCCAAAAAAAGGTGTAAGAGGAAAATTGTTCCATTGATTAAAAGATGTCTTTAGTTAGGACCATGTAGTAACAAAGGTATTAATCATAGCAATACTAAGGACAATGCTATTGGTTATCATTTGTTCAATAGCCACAATGTCCCAGCCACATACAACTTGAAGTTATAGGACAACCTTACAACATAGGTATCATTACCCACAATTTTATAGACAAACCCCCCCAAAATTCACAGAGAAGATCTGGCTTGCCTAATGTTGTATGGCTGATGTGTGGCAAGGCCCAGATTCAGACCCACATCCTGCAAACTAATTATTCTGGCCATGGTTATGTCTCTCTAGTTATTTCTTCCCAGCGGGATCCATGCAGAAATTGACAGGAATTCCTGGCTTTGCTTTGAGCTCACTAAAGGGGGCTGGTGTGACCCTTCCCTCGTGGAGCTTCACTGGCCTCCAGCATTAGAAGAAGAGTTGGAAGGATGTTCTCTAACCTCTGTCCCTCCTGGGCTGGTGCAAGATTTGGGGGTTTGGCCATTACAGACAGCAATTTAGGGTCTTTGGGAATCATGTTGATTCTTACCAATCTCAGGCTTCTATGGTTGAATCCAGAGAATAAGAATAAGAATAAGAATAAGAATAAGAATAAGAATAAGAATAAGAATAAGAATAAGATTTTGGTGACATAGTTAAGAGCCTGAGCTCTGAACTCAGACAGACCTAAGTTCAAATACTAGCTTTTTTGCCTGTGTCTGTGATCTCAGAGATGCCAAACAACCTCCTGAATCTCCTTTTCCCCCTGTAGGATAGGATAAAAATACTAGTCACATTCAAGTTTAATAAGATAATCTAGCAAGTGTCTGGCACATAACCAGTGCTCATACTATGGCTATGTTTCTTCCTTGTGACAGTCATTGACAGATGGCACTTCTCTTGGGATTGTCTTGGTAAACTGGAGATGACTCTCATCCTGTCGCTACCATGCTTGAAATCTTCCAAGGCTCCCTTAGTGGGACACATCCCAGATCCCAGCGTGAAATCAAGGCCATTCCTGACCCATCCTCACCCATGTTCCACTTTCACTCCTTCCCAATGTGGTCAGCACCCCTCTCTCCTCTTCCCTCCACGCACCCCTCCTACTCTACTCCCAGGCCTTCTGCACATGCAGCTTTCTGCCGGAATGTCCCTCTGCACTCCTGAAGGCCTGGTTCACCTCATCTTACTTGAGTGTGACAGCCTTCTTTGCCCAAGAAATGTCTTATGCACTTGGTAGTAAGACTTTAGAAAAGTTTGCAGCTATTGGGAGGAAAGTCTAGGAGGATATGTATTATTGTGGATCCAACAGCATCCCCCCAAAAAGATATTTTGAAGTCCTAACTGCTGCCCCCTCAGGATCTCAGAATGTGACCTTGTTTGGAAAGAGGATCATTACTAATTAGTCAATCCAAAGTGAGATTATACTGAAATGGGGTGGACCCCTAGTCCAGTACGACTGATGACTTTGTAAAAGGACAATCATGAGAAGACATGGACACAGGAAGTGGCCACATCATGGGCCAATATGAAGCAATGCCAAAGATTGGCGGCAAACCACTGGAAGCTGGAAGAGGCAACGAAGCGTTCCTCTATGGGTTTCAGAGGGAATATGCATGCCGATAACTTAATTTCCAATTTCTGGTCTCCAGAACTGTGAGACAACACATTTCTGTTGTTTCAAGCCACCACCTTTGTGGTGCCTTGTTACAGCAGCCCTAGAAATTATTTCCTCCATACTTTCTGCCTTTTTTACAGCTAAAATATATCAATTATTTGTGTTCAAAAATGCACATGGCCAACTATTTTTAAGTCCAAATAATGCAGAAGTGTATAAAATAAAAGTTAATGTCCTGCCGTAATCTAACCTCTTGGCAATAACTCCTTTATGTATTAAATAAATTATTTATTACTTACTTCATCCCAGACTAAGCATCGTGGACACACTAGTCCAAAAAACAAATGATTTTTCTGTGCACTGGTAAACTCTTATTTTGTTTTTTCTCCAGATGTCTAACTTTGCTTTGACCATTTATTACTTTTATAGGCAGAAAAAAATAAAGGTAGAAAATAAAGAAAATGTTAGGAGGGAAGAACACAAAAGAAGTCTTTAGGGAACATACATTCCTGGGTCCAGGGGAGGAGGAAAGAGGCCTGCTGCTGATCGTGAATGAGTGCATCCCTAGCCTGCAGAAGGCCTGGGAAAAGTCTCAAAAGAGTGGGTCAAGCAGCCTCGCAAGCCTGGGCTCAAGGGTTTGGTGATGCTGATGGGTGCTGGTCCCTCAGTGCCCGCTGCCAGCTGAGCCTGGCTACGGTTTAGCAAATGTTATCCCATGTCCTGCTCACAGCAGTGCGCTGAGGCAGCGACCATTGTTATCTTCACTCTTCACTTCCCAGAAGAGTCTGTCTTCTGCTACTTGCCAAGGATGTAATCTTGGGAGTTTGCCAATGTGGGACCAGACTAAATTGCTTAGGATTATTAGCTATCTATTCCTGCATACCAAATTACACTCAATTTTGGAGCTTAAAACAATGTACCTGTATTATCCCATCCCCAGGTCAGGTGGCTGGGCACGGCTTAGCTTCCCAGGCCTTCTGTGTGATCAAAGTGCCAGGGCTATGGTCATCTCAAAAGCTCCACTGGGGTGGGTTTACTTTTAGGCCTTTAGGTTGAGGGCTTGTTCAGAGCCTGGCTGTTTGGGCTGCTCCATATGAAAACCAGCTTCATCAGAGTACAGAGTCAAGAGGGCAGAAGGTTGCCAGACAGAAGGTACTGTATTTTACAACCTTACCTCACAAGTGACATCATCATTTTAGCTGCATTCTATTGGTTAGAAACAAGCCACGAAGTCTAGCTCACACTCCAGGGAAAGGAATTATATAGGCTGTAAATACCAGGAAGCAATCATCACTGGCAGATTTTATTTTATTTTATTTTATTTTATTTTATTTTATTTTATTTTATTTTATTTTATTTTATTTTATTTTATTTTATTTTATTTTATTTTATATTAATTTAAGTAGGCTCCATACCTAGCATGGAGCAGGGCTCAAACTCATGACCCTGAGATCAAGACCTGACCTGAGATCAAGAGCCACTGGCTTAACTGACTGAGCCACCTAGAAGCCCACTGGGGGTCATTTCAGAAGGCCTCCAGCCATTCTTGAGACAACTGAGAAAATGCTGAGCTCAGCCGCCAGAAGATTAGTCTGCCCTCCTCTCCAATCCACAGGAAAAAAATGTGCATGTAAATATGCACATATATCCACACATGCGCTGTATACACATTTATGCATCTGTATGCACATATACACATGTGCGTGGATATGTATATGCATATATGCCCATGTGCATACACATACACGTATGTGCGTGTGCACACATATGTATATATGCATGTGTGTATATACATAGATACATATGTATATAGTACACGTCTGTGTGTGTGTGTGTGTGTGTGTGCGTATTTTTACAGAAGTGTATTTTGAAGGAACACCAACTTATAGCCTGGATCTGAAGGGAAGGATTGTCAGCAGGCGCGGGAAAGGGTCAGACCATATCTTAGGACATTATACCCTGGATATCTGATGTGAACACATTGCTTTCCCAGGTCAGCTCCCGAAAGAATAACCACGCGGAGGAAGGAGGGCCAGTAGGTGGAAGCTGAGATGTGTGAGGGCTGGGGCTGGGGGCTTAAGGGGCGGGCAGTGAGGAAAGACCAAGCAAGCCAGAGCTGGAAATTCCTTCCAGACTTAATAATCCCGGGCATCATTAGCAACCAAAGCAAGACTTCAGAACATATGTTTTGTGTTGACAGCGGACCCTTAATTAAAACAGCCCCGGTGAAGAACAGTCTGATTAAAAGAAAAGTGGTGCTTAAGAATAATTTGACTGTCGATTGACATGGGTTGGCAGAGGGCAAGGAATTCCCTCCCTGGTTCTACAGTCCTCCAGGGGACCGGAACCGTGTTTCCCTCCCCTGGCGCATGCTCCCCAGACAGCATCCTAGGGACTCCACAACCCCCGTGTCGCTGACTCCTCAAACTCAATTTCATTTCCATTTTAGAGAGGAGGGAACTCGGCCAGAGAGGCGAGGTGATTTGCTGGAGGCGTCCAGCTAGCTAGCACGGTCAGAGCCGTAAATTCAGAGGGGCTCCTTTGGTGCAGCTTTCGCTTGCGCACAATTTAGGTTGTCCTAATGAATCAGAATGTCTTGTCAGTTATAAAAACCATATGCCTCCTCTGCACATTCCTTCTTGGAAGACCAGTGGTTTTAGGTACCCTCGGTGTTGCTCAAGGGCACAACAACCTAACGTCTCCATTTCATCCATGGTCTAGAAAGCACTGCGGTCGGACTGAGATGCCCTCCGCAGTTGTCTGCCTGCATTTCCACGAAGTGGCAGAGATGGAGGTGGTGGGGCTGAGAACAAGGGAGGCCTATTCCATCAGACAGCTGAAATCATTTTTGGATTTGATGAAATGAACCACTTCCTGGCAAAATTAGGCCTTTTCTGAGGAAATAAGGTTGTCTCAGGAAACAAATTTACTCCGTGAGTTGGAGTGGAGGTTGCAGGGGATGGGCGAAGAATGTGGTCCTCCATAGGACGCTGCTGCAGCCCCACTTCTGGAGTCCCCCAGAGATGTGCACATGCTCAGATGATCTGTAATCTCCCCAAGAATTTTATGGGGTGATACTACTATTAGCTCCACAGAAACATTACCCTTCCCTGGCTTTTTTTTTTTTTTATGAGAAAAACAATGTTTACTTTTGGTGAAATAGGAATTTACTGTCCTCAATGACCAACTTTCATAGGTGAAGTAAAAGCCAGAGTTAGTATTTGAGAGACCTGTCTGGCCATCTAGTGGCTAATGTAACAGCCTCACTTTTAATACCCTGTGACTCTTCCACTCCCACCAAGGGTCTTGGCTGATGGTTCCCAGAATGGTCATCTGACCCAGCCAGACCAACAAATGCCTTCCCTGGGATTTGGACCTGGGTTCAGAAAGCACGCCAGTCAGTTATTCTCCAAGGGCTGACACTGTGGCTTTAAAAAATCTCAGACCACATCACCACGCATCCTACCTCAGCAGAGCCAGTCTGCGGTAAAAGAGAATCAAGCTATCTATAGAGAAAGTCCGAGAAATGAGGCAAAAGCAGCATTCTAGAACATTCCCTGCCCTGGTTCTGATGGTTCCTAGGCCCAGCTGGGTAGTTGCCCTTCCTGAGCCTTGGTTCTTTGGCCCTTCCATGGATTAACGTATCAGTAAATTCCTCTTTTTACTTAAGAATTGGCTTTCTGACACTTGGCAACCAAAGTCCTAGCTAATACATATGTAAGAAGAACTTCCCATGGGGACAGACCCAGTCCTACTTGGAAAATCAGGAGACCCACAAGAAGAGAATGTTCCTGAAGCTTCAGCAGCTCCTCAGCTTCCATGTGACCATTCAGGGGACAACCCACGGTTTAAGACAGAGTGGAAACCATCAGACTGAGCTGACTTCATAATGGCTACTGCATGGCCAGAAAAAATCCCTATGTTCTAGTCGATTCAAGTTGTGTTAGAACTTCCAAGACCCACAAAGTGGGGCAGTCTCTCCGGCAGAAGTCTGAGAAATTCAACAGGGAAGTTAAACCATTTTATCCCCGACTCCCTCAAGGAGCTGAATGGATTAATTCAACCACTGAGGGTGAGCCAGCTGTCCATCTGCAAAGTGGGGAGAATAATAATCCTTGTTTGATAGCTGTACCATGCGGATTGATCAGTACTGCAACTGAACGCTCCAGGGACCCTAGGAGGGCTCTATAGAGCCACCCTCGCAGATGTATCTGGAAACAAGCACGCCACCATCAAGCCAGGCTGCGAAGTGCTACACATCTGGGTTCCCCTGGAAAGGGACAAGCATTAGTCTGTTAAAGACTCTGAGAAGTTCTACAGCAGAAACCTGCTTTATCTTTGTTTAACCTGGTGTTTCCTAAATTTATTTGACCACAGAATCTTTTTTCCCCCTCTTTTTCCGTACCACAAACTTAAGAAAATGGCCCAAGGATCCAAGGTCTCATCTCAGCTAATTCTGCTGCCAGGCAAAGACAAATACAGGTCACCAGCAAATAGCTATGCAGGTCTCCCATGTCTCACCTTACTGGAGATGCTACATTAGCCTGGATTTTTTTTCTCATAGGTTCGTGTGACTTACTCAGCACTCATATTTAAACAAGAATGGGAAAATTACATATCTGCCTTGATTTACTAGGAGGGAAAAATTAAGCCCCTCTGGTTTGGGGATTTTTCTACCCTATGTCATTCTCCTAGGAAATGAAACCATCAAACCAAAAAAGTAATTCTTATCTGTGCTCATTACTAAGGAATTTAATGTTTAGAGAAATCAACTTGTAGTAAAATCACCCCTAAGTGAATCTGCATATTGCAGCACACCTATGACAAATCCACAGCTTGGGGCAGGTAGATGCATGAGGAAGGACTGTAGAACAAAAGACAAGGTGTCAGCCCTGACTTTACTGGCTGTGACTTTGGGCCAGTTATTTCACCTTCCTTTGCCTCAGCTTTCCCTTCTGATCCTTTAATTTAATGATGATAACCCCTCCCTCTGGAGCCCTTGTGATAATCAGGTGAGGTGGTGGCTGTGAAGATGTTTGATCACCAGGAAAACATTATAACCCACATTATATTAAGCCTGTTACATTTGTTATATTAAATTTGTTCTATGCCCTCTCGAAGCAGTAAAATACAATTGAATTTTGTGGACAATGTGTGTGTATAACAGAGACAGGCAAACTTTCCATAAAGGCCTACATAATAACTATTTTAGGCTCTCCTAGGCAATATGTTCTCTCTGTTACAACTTCTCAACTCAGCTGCAATAGAGCTAAAGCAGCCACAGACAGTAATGTAAATAAATGGGTGTGGCTGTGTGCCAATAAAACTTTATTTATAAAAACAGGCAGCCAGCCAGACTCTACTCTTAAGCAGCAGTTTGCCAACCCCTGGTGTGTAAGATTCCACAAATAACCTGCAAAACAACCCCAAAAATCAAAGCATGCAAGGAATACGAGATTTTTGTGGCACTTTTAAAAATTAATTTTCTTTTAATATCATAACGTTCATTTTACAACGAATAAAAGAGGCATCTTTTATTAAACTAACCTTGTAATAAGATTCCAAGGATTGTCATGGGTTTTCTACACGCAGCAGAACTGTGGATCCTGGGAACAGCTTTCAATTCCCACTTCCTTTGCTTCAAATTCCAGCTCTGTAGGGGTCCTGGGGACCTTTCCCACATCATAGCCAGGGCTGCTCTGTGGGGGAGGGGCCTACATGCCATTCCAGAACTGCTGTCTTACTATTATACAGGCTGGACTCTC
Source organism: Canis lupus dingo (assembly GCF_003254725.2). Taxonomy (NCBI): domain Eukaryota; kingdom Metazoa; phylum Chordata; class Mammalia; order Carnivora; family Canidae; genus Canis; species Canis lupus. Next base: position 38,341,752 of record NC_064246.1, read on the forward strand.
CCTTTTGTCTGCTGTAACTCAATGATCTCACCAAAAAGCATAGTCTCTATCAGTGGTTCTCAACCGGGGCTGATTTTTGTCCTCCCTGAGGACATTTGTCAATGTCACAGCTGGGGGCTTGCCACTGGCATCTAATAGGTAGAGGCCAGAGATTAAGAAACTCCACTACAGTGCATAGGGCAGTCCCCACCACCACGACAAAGAATTGTCTGGTCCGAAATGTCAATAGTGCTGAGAAACCTTGCTGTGTACTAATAGACTGTATTAATTAATATTTTAATTTGTAATATAATGATATATAATACAGTACAAATCACCATCGATAATGTTATTTGTTAACGTTCAAATCAAATAACCATTTGCTTACTTATTTACATTCTTGTGTCTCCCTTTGTAATAAAGAGGAGTTGTATTTTCTCCAGATGCTCTCTCTTCTTAAGTCATGGGGGTCGATGTGGGCCCAGCGCATTTTGCAATCAGCACTACCCAGAAAATACAGAGTGCGAGGACGAAGGGAAGTGCTGTGGTTAATATTGATTCGCTCTTTATATTATGAACTTAAATGTGAATATATGACCTAATGTACTCTCCATTCCTCCTGGGTCTGTGTTAGGTTAAGGGGGAAACAAATGCCAGAGGATCTGAAAGTGATTTATTTGTAGGCATGTACGATAACTTGTTTTTCCTTCTCTCCCCCTTACTTGAGTCTACAGAAATATTAAGCTTAATATTAGTAGCAAGGGATGGAGAGAGGGAGGGGGGAGTGTGCTCCGGAGTCTTCTATACAGAGACCACTGGTGATAATAATAGCAGCTGAATAACAATAACAATAAAGTGGAGGGCTGACACTCCTGAGCACCTTCCGTGTTCCAAGCACCGGGTAAGGCCGAGCCGACGCTGCCTGCTGTCTGGTGGAGCCTCGCCGGCATCCTCTGGGAAGGTTAATGACTTGCCCAAAGTCCTACAGTGCTCGGGCAGCCACAGGAGCGGGCACGTAGACAGTCTGGCTCCAATCGTTAACTTTTTAACCCCATTTTTGTAGGTATCTGTCTCGGCGTGCCCCCATCGCCACCCCACGAGCCTAAAAGTTCTCGTTTATAGTCCCTGAAGGGCCCGGACCGAGCCTCGCTCCCAGCCAGACTCGCTAAGCCCCTGACTTAATCAAGTTGAATCAAAACCAGATTTGGCCTCCGCGGCAGGTGAGCGTCCCCGAGGCGGCCGCGTGGGGGCGCGCGGGAGCCAGCCGGCGGCGCGGGAGGCGAGGGCCCAGGACCCAGCAGAAGCAACGGGCGGGCGGGGGGGCGGCGGGGTGCGCGGGGGCGGGGCACCGCCTTGCTCAACACAGCATCGCAGGTTTTCTGCACTGCAAAGACAAATATTATTCCATCAGGGAGATGTCTGTAACCACTTAATTAAGCCTCCCTTGTTGAAACAGAGAGTGGTGACTTCAGTAATTGCCCGTTTAAATGGCACGAAAATATGTGCTCTGCAGGCCGATCGCTGGATGGCTGGGCCGATCCCCGGCATCCTTCCCCACGGTCACTGTGTGCCGGGCCCCAGGCACCCCTGCCCCTGAAACCACTCAGCGGCCTCTGGCTGGCCCAGGGACGCTCCAAGAGTGGGCAGGGACAGGACTGCTGAAGCTGCCACGCGCTCTGCGGACGTGGGGCAGCAAGTGAGACTCGAAATCTCAACGAACTGTAGATAAGAGCTCCTCCTCGGACTATCTCAGGGCTTCCCAGCCTCAGCACTGTCTACACCTTGGGTAGGATCATTCTGGAATGGGGGCGAGGGGGATGCTGTCCTATGCCTGGGGGGCTGTGTAGCAGCATCCCTGGCCTCTCCCCACCGGATGTCACCACCTCCTGACCAACTGTGACAACCAAAAATGGTGCCAGAAGTTGCCAAATGTTCCCGGGATTAAATACATCTTTTGTTTTAAATTACAGAAAGCACTTTCCCCACACCAGGCAAATGGAAATTGTTCTTTAAGAATATGTGTTATTTACCTCTAACCTGCCTCTAACTATAGGCTTCCCTCCTGCTCCTTTGTCATCTCCGCCAGGAGCTCTGCAGTGTCCTCAAACCCATCAATTCCATTGCTACCTGGAGGTGGGTTTCCTCCTTTCTTAACATATATCCCATGTGTTACATTTGTCTTTTTTTGTCATTGCTTCATATGAAGACTGTGGGCGACTTGACAGTAGAGATGATGTTTCATCCTCCTCTGTGTCCATTGTACCTGTCACATAGTTTAAAACACTTGCTATTATTATTACTCTAATAATGGTCATTTTTTGAGTTTTTATGTGCCAAGCCCTGTACTAAATATGTTGCTGCATCATCTTATTTAATCTTCACGACAACGCTGTGGGATTCATGCGTTTATCATTGCTACTTTACAGAGGAGTCAGGGAGATGTAAGTAGCTTCCCCAAAGCCCCACAGCTAGTAAGGATTCAAACGCCAGCTCTGTCTGGTTCCAGAGCCCATGCTCTAAATCAGGCCTCAGCAAATTTTTCTGCAAAGGGCCCAGTAGTGAATGTGCTTGGCTTTGCAGGCCCTGAGGTTTCTGTCACAACTGCTCCAGCTCTGCCATAGTAGCAAAAAGTAGTCATAGGTCATCTACGCATAAGGGAGCACAGCTGTGTATCAATAAAACTTTATTCCTGGGAGCTGGATTTTAAATTTCCTTTTATTTTCATGTGTCACAAAACACTATTCTTCTTTCAATTTCATCTCCACTATTTAACAATGTAAACACCACACTTACTGTCTACACACAAAAAAGTCGGTGGGTCAGATTATGCCCATGGTCATAGTGTGCGAACCATGGTCTAACCAATGCACCAGGAAGGAAAGGACCGGCAAAATGGACATGGGAAAGGCCATAGGCCAGTAAGACTACAGACTAGAAATCCAGGCTCCTGCTTTCAGGCTCCAGAGCGCCAGGGTTGGTGCTCCCTCGGTGCTCTCCTTGGCCTTTCTCGAGGGCAGCAGTAACAACAAACTCTGGAGAGTATTGGTGCATCGCACGTGGACATAGGAGTGTAACACTTAAGGAGCACAAATCCAGGGAGGTCTGCCAACACCCTTAACCTCGGGATGCTGGGAAGGCTTCCCGGCATCACTCAACATCATCTCCCATCTCAACTACAGAGGGCCTTCCCTATTAGGAGACACCTGGCCACAGGAATTTTTCAGGTCATCTCTCAATGCCCAAAAGTATTTGTGCAAACCACAAAGAGAAACAGAAAAAAATCAGAAGGCCAAGAGAAAGCCCCGTGAGGGGACTCTGGATGCTCATGGCAGAACGGTTTTGTACTTCAAACAATGAACCCTGGACAATTCAGGCAGAGAAGTTGCAATCATTATTTATATGGGCCCTGATCTAAGGATGTTAAGAGGCCAAAATGGTAGATGGTGGAGCAACAACAAACTGAAACTAAAGTGGGAACAATAATAATCATTTATGAAGTGCTCACTATGCATTATCTCATTTAATCCTGGGGTGCATAGAGAACCCTCATCCCATTTTACACATGCAGAAACTGAGGATTTGAGACTTAACACCATTGAGCAAACTCACAGGTCAATATGGGGAGAAGCAGATTTCATCTCCCTGAGAGGAGTCCAGAGTGGCCCTCCAGCTGTGCCTCTCACTGCCATGATAAGCATAGTCTTTTCTATTCCTTTTGTTTTGTTTTAAGATTTTTAATTTATTATTTACTTGAGAGGGAGAGAGAGAAAACACAAGTTGGGGGAAGGAGCAGAGAGAGAGGAAGAAGTGGGGTGCCGCCCCCTCACCCCAGCAGGGAGCCTGATACAGGGCTCAATCCCAGGACCCTGGGATCCCGACCTGAGATGAAGGCAGATGCTTAACCGGCTGAGCCACGGAGGTGCCCCTAGTCTTTTCTATTCTGGCAATCTTTGTCCTCCTAAAGATAATCTCTTTGCCTTGGCTTGTCTACCTCCCCTACCCCAGTAGCACTTAATCTGCTTTCTCTGGGCTTCCAGAGAAAATTGCTCTCCCCAAAGCCAAGACACCTATATCGCATTGCTTTGTAGCTCTGTCTCCATGAGCAAGCTAACGACAGGCACTGTCATTTAACTATTTGTGACCTCAAGCCTTAGTCAGGGGCTAAGCTTCTAAAACTCTGTGAAGGATGAATTTAATTGAGTTTTCAGAAAACGAGGTTTTCCTGCGTGTTTTAATTATGAAACTCATCAATAAAAAGAAACAAACTATTGATATGCACAACTTGAATGAATCTCTAGGGAATTATGCTGAGTGAAAACAGCCAATTTCAAAAGGTCACAAACCATATGATTCCATTTTTATAACATTCTTGGAAAAAAATATTATGGAAATGGGGAGCAGATTGGTGGCCCAGGAACAGGGTGGAAATGATAGGCAGAGGTGGGTGTGACTATAAAAGGGTGACAGAAGGGATCTTTGTGTTGCTGGAACTTTCTGTATCTCAACTGCATCAGTGTTCAGTATCCTGATTGTAATACTGCACTACAAATTTGCAAGATAGTATCACTGGGGAAAATAGCATAATTATTTACAACTGCCTGTGAATCTACAATTAACATGAAGAAAAAGTTTATTAAAAGAGTCATAAATGTGGTGACATCAGTAAAAATGGTGGAACCCCAAAAGCACATCCTCAAAAGTACAAGAAAGCAGCAATAAACTGATGGAAAAAAAAGTCAGAGCCAACTCTTTCAGAACTCTGGGAAGTGAATTGAAAGTATACAGCAGGGACCAGGGCCCCCTGAGGGGCTCAGCGGTTGGGCGTCTGCCTTGGGGGGGGGTCCTGGGATCAAGTCCAGCATCCGGCTCCCCGCAGGGAGCCTGCTTCTCCCTCTGCCTACATGTCTGCCTTTCTCCGTGTCTCTCTGTATTTCTCGTGAATAAACAAATAAAATCTTAAAAAAAAAAAGTTTACAGCAAATAGGTGAAAGCTCGAGAAAGACAAACACAGCTACTCTCGGTAAGACAGCTTTGTGACGTTTTAACTGGCTCTGGCCCAGTCCCCTCTCCCAGCTGGGCAGTGACCTTGAAGGCAGTAGCGTAACTGGTGCAGGGTCCTCGTACCAGAGAGGGCAGAAGAGACCCCATTCCCCATTCCCGGTGAAGCCATGGCTGTTTTGGCCTGTCTGTTGCTCCCTGAGGGTCGGCTCAGCGGGCTTTCTCTTACTTCACCAAACTCAGCTCCTCCACCCCCCCCCCCCAACCAGGTGGCTACGGAGGAGGGGAGGAATGTTGTCAACAGTCTTTAAGGGCAAGTGTAGCGGCCACTGCCACCCAGGGCAGGGAATACCAACTGGGACAAACCAAACAATAGACTAACTACAAAGTTTAAGAAGAAAGGCTGAGGGAAGAAGTGCGGTGGGGAATGGGGACTTTGAAAGGTCCCCATGGGTGCCTGGAACTCTCCAAGCCTAGATGCATGTCTAGGGTCAGGCATCTGCTAGGAAAAGACCTGGCTGAATGTCAGGCTCTTCACAAGCAAAAAGAGAAAGCTAAGGCAGAAGGGAAAACTTCCTGGCTGAGTGCCAGAGGTGCACACACCCCCCTCCTCACACACACACACACACACACACACACACACACAAAATCAGAGCCCACTGGTCAAGACTGGGAATTTTATTTTGTTGGTTCTAGACATGTAAAGAAATTTCTGTTGAATCCTAGCCAACCACAATTTAATGGAATATAGACTACCACACATAACAAAGAACACAGTGCAAAATTAGTTCAGAAAAGTCAGTAAACAAGCTCTCACGAGCTGCAGCCACAAATCCTGGGGAGGGAAAAGAATCTGATTTCCAGAATTGCTATATTAAAATATTCAAAATTTCGGGATCCCTGGGTGGCGCAGCGGTTTGGCGCCTGCCTTTGGCCCAGGGCGCGATCCTGGAGACCCAGGATCGAATCCCACATCAGGCTCCCGGTGCTTGGAGCCTGCTTCTCCCTCTGCCTGTGTCTCTGCCTCTCTCTCTCTCTCTGTGACTATCATAAATAAATAAAAAAAATTAAAAAAAAATAAAATATTCAAAATTTCCATTTTTCAGCAAAAAATTATGAGGCATGCCAAGGAACAAGAATATATGGCCCATGCAAAATTTTTTTAAAAAGAAAGAAAATGAATAGAAAGTGTTGCAGGGAAGCCTAAATGTCAGACTTACTAGACAAAGATTTTAAATCAACTCAAACATGCTCAAAGAAGAAACCAAGAGCTAAATTAACTAAAGCACTAAAGTAAACCATGACCATGGTGTCTCACCAAATAGAAAATAGACATTTTCAATAAAAAGAATGGAACCAAGTAGAAATTATAAAGTTGAAAAAGACAATAATTCAAATGACAATGGATGAAACTCTTCTAACAAAAGGCACAGGTTGGGGCAATGAAGATGTTCTGTAATGAGGTAGTGGGGATAGTCGCACAACTTTTCTGATGCAACTTTTCTGAAATACTGAATTGTGCATTTTTAGAAATGGTTAAAGTAGCAATTTTATGTTATGGCAATTTACCTCAAATGTCTAAAGTCATATATGCTCATTGTGAAAATTGTTTAAAATACAGAATTATACAAGTTAAAAGTGAACATTACTCTCTCTCTACTCAGAACTAGTAAGCATGAATGGTTTTCTCTGTGTCCTCTGAGACTTTTCTACTATACACACATGCACAGGCATGTGAAGATAAAGGTTGAGGTTTTGTAAAAATGGGATCATAATCATAGTATATGTCTGCGATTAGTCTTATTCACTTAACATGAATATCTATCTTCATCAGCACAGATAACAGCTACTTTATGTTCTCTTTTTAACATTTGCTTCGGTTTCTGTAGAATGGAGGTACTGTCTTTTTTTATGACTATTGTTCAATAGATAGACACTCAGAATGCACACTTCTCACTGTTGCTAACAATGCTGCCACTCACAACTCTGTGCATATATCTTTGCTCACTTGAAGAGGTAACTCTCTAGGGTGGATTGATTACATTTAAATTGCTGGTAGTATGCATTAAGTTGCTATTAGTACATATTGTATGTTCTGTCAAGGAGTGTTCTGGAGCCTGGGAGAACAAACTGGCACCTTTCTTTGGCACCTCAGTGGCATAACGAGTAGTCCTCGCAAGAACCCTGAGGGTCGCTGCTGCCAGAGAAACAGGACTATGTAGTAAAGAGAACTCTGAGAACTTTGGAGCTGCCACCTTCCAGAACTGTGATGCCAGCACCAATCAGGGCTTCTATTTTCTAATTTATAAAAATCTAATAATATCAGCGCTTAATCACAGAGATGCAAATGGGAAGAGGGACAAACAGTGGCTAGAATTATAATTGCATGTGAAAGTGATGATATCTAGGGCCCTCGATAAAGACCAAACTCAGCAACATGCCACTTGCTTCCTTATTTAACTCAGCCAATAAAGATCCTTTTTAATAGTTGCTGTCTTAAGCCCTACCTAACACCTGCAAGAATTTGGATGTCTCAATTCTTCCAACTTCTCTGTTAGCCTACACAAATCCCACCCACCTTTTCAAGGCTGGATGTATGGACGGTGGTATAGTCTGAATGCTAACAGGGAACCAACTAGACCCTGATTCCACAAAGTCCAAACCCCAAGGCATAGATGCACATATTGGTTCCTCATAACTGATCAAATGTCAGCTGATGAACTAAGGTAGAACTTAAGTCCCAGGAGTGTTCAGTCTCTATCTCTGGCTTGGCATTTCAGCTAACAGTGAGAAAATGACCAGGTTCTGTGAAAGCAGGTGCCCAGATACTCTAGAGTATCCCTGATCTCTGGAGTTCAGTCCATCGTTGACCTTGGTCCTCACATTCTGGAAACATGTGGGAGAAAGAGCCATGCATGGAATCTGACAGACAAGGATTGTAAACTTCACCTTGTCGGGTTAAGAAAAATTATCCAAAACATGAAAACAATACGAAAAGATGGCTGTCTAATGAGCTCACCCAATTACATAGTTTAATAATAACAAAGATGTTTTGTTTGATTTGATATTTACTACTTAATGCTCAAGCTCTGTGAAATTGCATGCTAACTTGCAGAGCTTTACACGATGAGAATGCACGATTCCAGTTGGGTCGTCAGGATGCTGACTCTGACAGGGAAGTGTGTGTGAGGACAGCCCTTGAGGGGTGCTGCCGGAATCACCACGGATGAAAGGAAGGGAGAGAAGCAGAACTGGACAGAAGGCGAGGTTGAGGTCAGAGTGCTCATGATGCAAATGATTTCTATCTGGAATAGAGGTAGGTACCTGCAGAAGTTAGGATTGTATTGCCCCATAGGACATAAACCAGTTTTGTCTCTAAATTGGCAAATTTTTCTCAGCATGCCTTTCTTAAGGGGTGGATTATATCTCAGTTCCTCCAATGCTCTACCATTCTGCTGGTTTCCTCATTATGCAGGCTCACTGTAATATTGGAATAAGAGTCATGTTTTTAACCATTTAAAAAATTATTTTCTGGCAGTGACTTCCTGCTTCAAACCCCTGGAGGCTTTCCAGGTCTCAAAGAATAAAATCCAAACTCATTATTGCAGCCTCTGAGGCCTTGCACCTTCTTGTCTCTGCCTACCTCCCTGCCCTCCTACCTCCTGATCACTCATTCCACTCACCATAGCTTGACGCTCCCTGAGTGTGCCCGCTCCATCCATCAGATTTCAGGGCCTCTGCATGAGCGGTTTCCTCTGCCCGAATGCCCATGTCCCAAATTATCCCCAATTCCCACTTCCTCATCCCTCAGGTCTCAGCTCACAAACCAGCTCCTGGGGAAACCTAATCTGGCCTCTGGAGCTGCATGTGAGCCCCACTCTCAACCCATCAGTCTCCAGCACCTCGCCCTTCTTCTGCAGAAGAATGACTCACTTTTGATATGATCTTGCTCATTTATTTGCCTATTTAAATATCGTCTATCTCCCTGTCAACTGCAGGAGGCCTGAAGACTACTAGAAAAACCTGTTGATCAGGCAAAGCAAAGCTTACTAGGAGCACTGTGGTCAGGGAGGACACCGCCTGCACCGAGTCTCGGGAATGTCTGAAAAGGGGAATTGAGAGGAAGGGATCTGCAGGGTTTTAGTCCTCATTGTCTGATTTCAAGGCAGGTCTTGCAAGGCAGAGACTGGTTGAGACTGGGCAGTTTATGACGTAACAGTTCTCAACTGGCAGACAGAGCAAGGCAGGGGTCCTGCAGCAAGTCTTGATGAGCAAGCTGTTGGCTCTATTCCTTTCTTTTAAAAAAAATTGAGATATACCTGACATGTAACATCGTATTCATTTTGGGTATACAACATAATGATTTGATATATAGATCTAGCTATCTCTATGTTGTGAAATGATCACCACAATGTTTAGTTAACATCCATCACCACACATAGCTACAAAAACATTTTTTTTCTTGTGATAAGTTGTAAGATCTATCCTCATAGCAACTTTCAAATATACAATATGGTATTGCTAGCTATCTATAGTCACCATTCTGTCCATCACATCCTCAGGACTGGAACTTAGCTTATAACTGGAAGTTTGTACCTTTTGACCATCTTCACCCATTCCCCTCCACCACACCCCCACCAACCCCCCTCCCCCCAGCAAGCACTGATCTACTCTCTGTGTCTATGAGTCTGGGGTTTGGGGTTTGTTTGTTAGATTCCACATATATATGAGATCATATAGGATTTGCCTTCTCTGACTTACTCTACTTGCATAATAACTCTCAAGGTCCATCCATGCTGTCACAATAGTAGGATTTATTTCTTTTTATGGCAGAATGGCATTCCACTGTGTGTGTGTGTGTGTGTGTGTGTGTGTGTGTTTGTGCATAACATTTTCTTTATTCATTTGTCCAGTGATGGACACTTCGATCATTTCCATGTTTTGTCTATTGTACATAATGTTGCAATAAACATGGCAGTGCAGGTATCTTTTTGAGATTATGATTTCATCTTCTTCACATAAATAAATACCCAGAAGTAGAATTGCTGGATCTTTTTGTTTTCATAAGTAAGCAGATTAGCTTAGTACATCATCTTACCTTGCAGAAGCAAGTATGTTCTGGAGCATGCGGCTATGTTAGTTTTGCTGGGTCCCAGCCCTGTCTAACACAGACACAGGTTGGTTTCAATTCTCTTCCCACAAACTGATAGAAGCTTCTTCAGAGCAGGAACTTCGCCCATCTTGTTCATCCTACTTGCTTTCATACGCCAAGACCCTAGCACTGGGCCCACCATGTAGTTGGTGTTTAATAAATATTTGTTGATTAAAAATTGTTACTTTGTCATTAAAAGCCGGTTATGACCCTGGATAAGCCACTTTGCTTTGGCAAAATAAAGATAAAGATAAACAAATTTCTTGAGTACCTATCATTTGCCAGACACCCTCCTAAGTGCTATAGACTCAGAGGTAAAGCTAATCAGGTTTCCATCTTCATGGGACTAGTACTCCAGTGCAGAAGGGCGGGCAATGAATGAACAGAAGAATTACAGATTGTGGAAGTCCATACTTCTGTGCAATTCTTGTTAGAAAGCCAGAAGCACTTTCTTGAGAATGAATCCAGAGAAAAGCTACACTCCATTGAAAATCATAATGAAGACAGTTTGCTTAAATTATATTTCTTTATTATTTTTATTACAAACTCATTATTTGATGCAAAAAGCAATCTGTGCTTGTTGCGTAAGTGAAATAATTTTTTAAGTTTACAAAGAAAAAATTAGAAAATCTACCACCAGCACCTCCAGGCATCTGCCTCATGGGAGCCCTTCCACATATTTTTCCAGGATTATACATAAATACATAAAGATATATAGGTATATACTAAGTTACAGCATCAACATCACGTATAAAGTATGAGTGTGTGTGTGTTATTCTGTTTGTTGTCAATAAATGTACTCATACTTAATACATGGTACTGTCATGGTTTTTGCACCTAATGATACATCATGACATTCACTCCAGTCAGTAGGTAGAGATCTTACTTGATCTTTTGAATAGCAATGTGATGGTCCAAAGGGTGCAAGCCACCACCCAGGCTTAACCAGTCTGTACTGGAGAATACTACAAACTCAGGATTAATGCCCCCAGCTCAACAAAGTTTGACTCAATCAATCATAGCATTTGCCTTCTTTGAGATAGAGGAAGGCAAACATTCTTTCTCAGGTGATCATATCCAAATAGCTGGTGTTAGCAACAAGCTTTCTGACATGAAAAGTAAGCCCAGAGGCTAACACTGGATCAGAATCTTTTATCATTTAAATTCTATTTTCTTTTTTTTTTTCAAATTCTATTTTCTTTTGACTTGAATTCTAGCTTCAAAAAAAATCTAGCACAAATATGAGTTAGCTATGATTCCATATATTTATATTAATGGTTATAATATGTATCTGACACTTTCCGTGGAAATCTTGATGCTTAAAATAAATGGTTTTAAGACACTTGCCTTTTGAATCAGATGGAAAAATGGTTATACTTGCAAATAGCAGTAAATAAAGGGGATTTTTGTTTCAGGCTTTTGAAACTTAGACTGCAGTGTGAACTTAATCAAGAAAAGGTATTTTTGTTTCTTCCTTTTAAGAAAATGCTGACCAAATGTTATTCTTTCTCAATGATTTGTAATATTCATTTTTTGGGTAGACCCTTTTCTAAATCTTCTTGGGTTGCTCTCCACCTAATCCCATTCTGAAAGCTTTTAAAAGATTCCTTGAAAAAAAAATAATAAAAAAAAATAAAAGATTCCTTGACTCCTTCAGGTTTCCAGGTGCTCTGGTTCTGGGCATGCCAGGGGGAGGAGGCACTAAAATCTTTTCAACTTCCTGGTAGATGCCATTAGTGACAAACAACACAAGGGTGAGCTCAGTTGTGGATATGGAGTCCAGTCTGGCCTTCTCCTAACTGAAACCTTGGACAAGTCACTCAGCTTTTCTGAATTTCAGTTTCTCCAGTAGTAAAATGGAAGGGACAACGAAGCAGTGTGTGTTGGGTGGTGGTGGGAGGGGGCACTTTCTATGTTGTGGGCTTACAATGAGATAATGTCTCTGAAGCATCTGAGCTCACCACAAATTTATACCTATCTTTATTATGAGTAAGACATAATCTCTGATCTCCAGAGCTTATACTCTTTAGGAGAAAGAGATGTGTAGAGAAAGAATATCACGAATGGATAAGAACGAAACTACAGAAGGAACTAAGACTCATGAAAATTCAACAGAGGTACACAGAGAAATGATATTCAGCTACATTGGTAACTGCAGATAGGAATTTACAGGATGAATAAGGTGGAAAGGGAGAGGTCTGGCATCCTGGCAGTGGGAAATAACTATGAGAAAACATGGAGGTATGAAAAAGTAGGTCAAGATATGGAAGGGAAGGCATGACGGAAGGATAGATGGAGGCATGATGGAAGGTGGTAGAAAGGAAGAAGACTCTGCTACCGTGGGAAGACTTGCATTTGATCTCTGCTTTCCCATTGGAAGAGCTGTCCAATCTCCCAGCCATGTTGACCACTGGCTGATATGTGGTCCTGGATTCCCAGAGGAGTCCTTAAGGCCTCGTTCAAACTTTTAAGCCCATCCCTGAAAGAGACGGTGCTGGGCCTGCCTTGCCTCTCAAACACTTGCTATGATTCTTAATTGCTTCTCAACATTGAAGAGAGGCTGTTTCCACTTACAAATCTGAAGAGGGAATCAGGCCTTTCTGTGTTGAGTACCAGAGTGGGACATAATGTGATTTACATACCATAAACTTTTGTAAGTTTTACTCACCTCAGTGGTCAGATGCTAAGTGGGCTCATGGGGGAGCCACAGTGCCTGGCAGCTTTTCTGGGCAGCCCAACCCTGGGCTATAAGAGACAGAAGTGAAGTTTGAACACATTCTGTTCTTCGGACTGTAGGCTCCAAAGGCTGAAAAGCCCAAATCCAGCTCACCTACAATTCTGTGTGGACTTGCACCTTCTTGCGTGAAAAACTTGTCATCTGCAGTGTGGAGAGCAACATCAATCAGAAAATCATTGATGGGGATATACACCCAACTCAGATGTCCCTGGAAGGAAGGCTCCATGAGAAAAAAGACTTGATGCCTTGGTTGCTGTCTTCATGCTAGTTCCTGGCAAGAGCAGGCTTGGAGCTGGCCCTCTGTGCTCCTTGGACACCTAGTGTACTATCCTTCACTGCCACCCCTACCCTGGCTCCACACCCTGTGAAAGTCCAAATTCCTCCCCAGCTTCCAAGTGTTCTCTGCCTCCAGCTCTAAGGCTTTCATCATTGCCCTTGGCCAACCCTCCTCCATCAGCACAGAACAGGCTCCACTGACCACAAGACCTATTGTGTTGTGTTTGAGTTAGGCAATACCCCCAAAATCTGGAAGGGTAGCAACCTTCCTTCAGCTCCTTGGGTCTTCCTTATTCCTTCCTCCTCAATCACCAAGTTCCAAGTATTCCTCTTTTGACATGTAGAGCATTTGATTCTCCCTGGCATCCGGCCCCAAATTTGTGTGCCCAAACCTAAGTAAATACCCCAGTCTTTTCTTCAGGTCCAATACTGAAGAGGAGAACCCAGCTTCAGAGGTGGTTGGGATTCTAAATAAGAAGAAATGTTTTCTCTTGAAGGAATCCACACTCAGCTCAAAGAGAAGAACCAAATCCCAGCCCAGAGAAACAAAATAGACAAACTCTGTTCTTCCTGAGATTCATCTGAAACTAATATATTTGTTACACATTGCATAACAAATTACTCCAATGCTTAGTGACTGAAAATAATAATAATAATAATAATAATAATAATAATAATTTATTATCTCTCATAACTTCTGTAGGTCAGACATCTGTGAGGAGCTCACCTGGGCAGTTGTGGCCTGGGGGTCTGGCATGAGGCTGTGGTGAGATGTCAGCCAGGACTACTTCAGTCATCTGAAGGTTTGCCTGGGGCTGGAGCGCTGTTGGTAGGAGGCCCCCATACCTCCCGCGGCAGCTAATAAGTGAACTCACAGCATGGTAGTGGGCTTCCTCCGGAGTAAGTGTTCCAGGTGACCAAAGTAGGACCTACAAGGCTTTGTGTGATCCATCCTCACAAAATGCACACCATTACTTCTCTCATATTCTATAGGTCACGTTGATGGATTTTATGTCTGGAGACTACAGAAGGTCGGGAAGAACGGAGGGCAAGGTTCACTGGGTGGAGTGGATGCATCCTGCAAGCTGATTAGCACCAGTTCACAATCTATCCATGTTCTTGTCCTGCCTGTTCTGCCCTGTTGACCCCTGGTTTCACTTCCAGTCCTCCCAGTTTCATTAGCTCCTACAGCTCTTGACTGTTCCCTGATTCGAGCTTCGTCTCCTCTTTCCTCTGACAGTTAAAAATAAATGATGCACTTGGCAATAATAAAATGGGGATTTCACACCCACCTCCATATAACTGTTGTGTAATAAATCTACATAAAATGCCTAGTGCGGCACCTGGCTCATATTAGGTATGCAATAAATGCTAATGGCTCTTTTTATTATTGTTACTATTGTTATTTCTATTGCATTATTATTAACTCTGCCACTTTCAATACAATCATGCCATTATGAGCTGGCTTGTGGAAAGTCTAGCCTGGAACCTCACCCCCGTGGCGGGTAAGAAGATGGTAGTGTTGGTGGAAACCTGCACTCCTTTTTCTCCAGTGTAGTGCCTTTCGATGCAGAGTGCTGCATTCAAAAGGATGCGTTAGCAGACTCCAAAAGCCTTGAAAAATAACCTGTTTTTACTGATGTCTTCAAGGCGGAAACAAAGAAGGATGGGATTTCATGCCAGAGCCTAACGCTGCATCTTCTAAAAACACTCTCCAGACACATCCCACCTCCCCCAGTCCCAGCATCTGGGCATCTGGGCAGGTGCTTCTGGAAGCCTTGCTCCCTACTTGCTTCTGAAACTCTCCTGATCTGCCTCCCATAGAGTGTCTCCTGCTTAATCTTCCAACTGCCTCATCTCCTTTTTTCTCTTTCAAAGAATACTTCAAATGAGAAACCGAAAGGCATGATTAAATCATTTACAGCAATTTAACATTGCTGCGACATCTAATCACTTCCCAGAAATCACTTATGATCCTTTTCTTGCAAATTCATTTTCATTATATTTTATAGGAGTATTAGTCCTATACATTAGATTGGAAATAGAAAACCAAAACCAAAACAAGTGGATCCTTCACCAAAAATAATTTGAGATGCTCTAGAGTTCCCAGGAAATGCTTGAGCTTTGTGTCAAACTCCCCTCAGCATCTTGCTGCAGCCATGCACCAGTGCTCCCTGGGCCCAAGCAGGCAGGTAGCCGAACCTGGGTTTGAATTACAGCCCCTGCCCTTTCTTCCAAAGCTGCCCTTTCTGAGCCCTGGCTTTCCTTACCAATAAACTGGAAATCATAATGCCCATCTCCCAGTGCTCCCAGTACACCAGCACCGTGCCTGGAACTGAGAATGCACTCAATAACTAGTAGCCCTTATTACTGCTGGAAATGTTTTTTATTGGCTATCAGAAGGCAATCATCCTCAGCAGCTTCAGACCCTAAGATCTATCCAGTGGAGCTTTCTCATTTACAAATCGGGCTCAGGACTCCACTGAAGAGAAAAAATATATATATTCAGAGACAGAAAAGAAAAACAAAAAAGCAGGAGTGCATAGGTGATTTTGGGAACTAGAGGGGTTTGAGTTCAAGTTTGATGCCACCATGGGGGCAGTCCCTTCAATTTATTTTGTTTTAAGATTTTATTTATTTATTCATGAGAGACAGAGAGAGAGAGGCAGAGATATAGGCAGAGGGAGAAGCAGGCTCCCTGAGGGGAGGCTGATGTAGGACTCAATTCCAGGACCCTGACATCACAACCTGAGGTGAAGGCAGATATATGCTCAACCACTGAGCTACCCAGGTGTCCCTGCCCATCAATTTCTTAATCTGTAAGAAAGTACCTATGTCATAGGGTGGTGATGGGAGTTAGAACATATACGTAAGGTCTACACCAAGTAACGAGTGTCAGCTCATTCTTTATGCTTCTATGATCAGACTGTCATTTTTGGGAACAAATAGAAGGTAGGTGCTCTTCATCTGAACTCCCACAGCACCCTGTTGCCAGGCAGGGGCTTCCTCATGTCTGAGTTCATTATTAGGGACTATCTGGAGGGGGTCGCAGAGGGAAGCATAGGCCATTGTAACATGGGAATATTCACTCACAAACTGGCCACTTACAAAACTGAGTCCTGCTCAGACATGGCCATGTAACCCATGGCTTGTAACACAAGCTCTGTCAGAGTCTAAAGGGTCATCTCAGCTGATTGTCCCGTGTTATCACCCGGTGACACAACTCAAAAATGCCACAGGGTTGCAGGAGGTCTAAGAAAGTGGTGTCAGCAACAGTTTCCAGCACTCAGCAAGGCTTGGACAAGCGGGAATAAGATGGAGTTAGAACAGCTTTCGGTGATGAAAAGATCTTTCAAAATGATAACACTTCAAAAGAGAATAAATGTGACTAGCCAGAGAGTAAAAGTGATGCTTAGGAAAGCAGATGAAACCTTCAAATATTTTTACAAAACAGATCCTCTCTATGATGCACTGTGAAAGTTAGGGGTCACCTGAAGGACGCTGAAACCCAACATCATTCTTTAGGTTTTTAACGTTCCCTTTGCGAAGTTACAATGTATATTTTGTTGAATGGGAGATGTTTAAAAATATGTTTTGGCTTTTACATTTCTAAGAAAAAGTCCTCATCACAATCTTTGTTTTGCTGTATTTTTTAAAAGGACTTTATTTACTTATGAGAGAGAGGCAGAGACACAGGCAGAGGGAGAAGCAGGCTCCATGCAGGGAGCCCGACGTGGGACTCGATTCCGGGTCTCCAGGATCACGGCCCCGGGGCTGAAGGCGGCACTAAACTGCTGAGCCACCCAGGCTGCCCTGTTTTGCTGTATTTGCGGTGAAATTCTAGTTCCAACAAAGTCCGGGTGGCTCAGCGGTTTAGCGCCGCCTTCAGCCCAGGGCGCGATCCTGGAGTTCCGAGATCAAGTCCCACGTCAGGCTCCCTGCGTGGAGCCTGCTTCTCCCTCTGCCTGTGTCTCTGCCTCTCTCTTTCTCTGTCTCTCATGAATAAATAAATAAAATCTTTAAAAAAAGAAATTCTAGTTCCTTAAATTAAAGCACCCTACATAAGTGGCCTTTGTCTGCTGTGACTTGTTCTGGAAAAAGGAGAACCTGTTTTCCCTTATCCTGGTTTCTGACTTGCTATTCCTCTGCTTAGAATGTACCCTCATCCTCCATCCCCAATCCTGACATCCATGTGACTCACTTTTTTGGATAGCAGTCTTCTGCATCTCCAAAAGCCTCCTACACACAGACACCCACCTACCCATGCACATGCACATACGACCCTCACCCACATATTTATTTCTCTATCCCCTTATCCTGCTTTTTTTCTCCATAGCATTTATCATCCCCTGGCATGTTAAAACATTTTTTCAACAATTTGTCTGTTATGTTCCCCAAGATCAGGAACTTTACCTGTTTGGTTCACTATTTTGTCTCCAGTAATGGGCATGGAGGAGGCTTTCAATATTTGTGGGATGGATGGATGGATGCAGGGATGTCAGCAAGTAGGGCATTTTGTTGAAATATGCTACTTAATCCCTGATCTTCCCTCCAGACTGAAGATGCCCTGAGAGCGGTGTCTATGGCTTCTTTGTCTTTTTAAACCAGTTTTCCAGGGAGCCACCACTGAGGGTTTCCACAAACACCTGCTGGGCTGGAATAAAACCCCAGCAGCGTCCTCCTCGAAATTCCCAACTTCTGAGCATCTTCAAAGCCCCAGTCCCAAACCGTGACATCTGCAGAGGGGACAGCCCCAAGGCCCCAGGCCTGTGGATTTTGCCATGAGTGTTTCTGTGTCCTAAACCAAAACAAAAGAGCACAAAACGCCCTGGAAACTCCCAAACAAATGCTCTGCCCTGCGGGCCGGAGGGTGTGGACAGGAGTGAGACGCAGGGGCTGCAGGAGGGGGCACGGGGTGACGTGGGTAGCCGCTAGCCTGGAGCACAAAGTTCTTAGTGTTGGCGCTCTGCTCCAGATTTATTAAAAATGCCAATCTAACGAGCCTGCGTGGCCGGCCCATGGAAAGCGGCGTGCTGTGTGTGACCGGCGCGGCTCCTTGGCGGGGCTCTAAATCAGTTCAAGATGTGCGGGGGCGGCGGATGGCAGCCGGCTGGTGCTCCCTGCGCTCCCCTCCGCCGCCCCCGGACGATGCTCACCGGGACAGTCGAAGCGCAGCCAGGCGGCCTGGAAGCCCGTGCGCTCAGGTCATCTGCACGCACCGAACCCAACCCCAAGTGGGCCACGAGGGGCCTGGCACTTCCCCTGGACACGACCCTTACTCAGCCCAGAGGAGCACCCACTATGACCCTGACACCCTCCCACCCCGTGAAGCTCTTCCCTAAGTGTCCTTCAGGAACCCTGCGGCAAACCTGTGCAAACCCCATCACCTTCCCTACTTCGCAGAGGAGACCCAGCTCAAAGAGCTCATGTCCCGCCCAGAACCCGGCCCTAGGGAGCCATGCTGCCAGGACCCTCATCCAGATGTGATGAACCCCGGGTTTAAAATGAGCTCTTTTAACCCCAACATGAAGGTAGAAAGGCGTCATGTGTAGTTTGGGGACTAGCCTGGAGAAAAATACTCTCCCCCTCCTGTGGAGTAGGGGTGACACCAGGATTCTGAGGCTGTGTTGGTAGGGGAAGGCCCCCCTTGCCCCACATGCATGCCAACCTGGAGCTGAACTGCTCTGCCCCGCCCCAGTCTCCTCATCCCCCACCGCAAGGGTAATGAGGGGGCATCTTCACTTGTGGTTATGAAGACCAACTTCATGCCTGGTCCAGGAGAAGCCTTCTAATAACTATTTGCAATTGTTATTACAAATAAAAGTTAGTTATTCCTATCCCGCAAGAATACAGGAGAGACACAAGAAAATGTAAGTGGTATAAAGTGTGTGAGGTGTGAAATGTCAGCCCAGGGTCTTGGGCCAGTCACCCACTCTGTCCCTTGGCTTCTGAACTGTGCAATGTTCCACTGTTCTAAATGGGCACTTCCACCTGGGTGTCCCCCCAGCTCATGGCTCAGGTGTGTACGATGACAGGTAGCCTTCCTTCAATTCACCAGCCCCAGTGCCCAGCAAACTGCACTTGCCCACATGGGAACAGACTGCAGTCCCTGGTTCTACCTCCCTGCCAGGAGCCATGCCAAGCCCATTTTCTGAACCATCCCCTCTCGCTGTCACGGCTGCCCTGGGAGCAGGTGCTGTTCTCATTCCCATGTTACAGGAGGACTCTAAGACCCAGAGATGCTAAGTGACTTGCTTGAGAACAAAGCTGGAGAGAGGAGAATGGATTTGGACAGCAGTACCACTTTGGACAAGGGTGAAATGACTGTGAATGAACAGAGGCTCACATCTTATTCAGAAAAAAAAAATGTAAATGCATGCGTGTAGTGTGTGTACAGCTTTTACTTTCCTGAGTCACACTTAGCTAGTTCACCCTGAACACTTAATTCAGAGAAATCTCTCAAGTCCAACTATAAACACAAGAGCAGATTGTCCCCCACTTGGCCTGTTCCCATCTTCTGTCTATAATGGGCCATGGGCTCTTCCTTGTTGTCAATCAAACAATGGGGTAGCAATAGCAGGGTCCCACAGGAAACCCCCTCTCCCACCTCCAGGAAAGGGGAGCCTGGGGGGCATACATGTATACATGCACACATATGCATGTGGCTTTGTCTTTTTAGGGGAGATTCCTTTTAAGAGTGAATGTGCTGGGGGACGCCTGGGTGGCTCAGAGGTTGAGCTTCCACCTTAGGCCCAGGGCGTGATCTTGGAGTCCAGGGATCCGGATCGATGGCAGGGAGCCTGCTTCTCACTCTGCCTGTGTCTCTGCCTCTCTCTGCCTTTGTGTCTCTCATGATTAAATAAATAAAATATTAAAAAAAAAAAAGAGTGAACGCGCCTCTGTGGCATTGCGAATAAAGAAGGCTCGAGAATCCTTGCAAGTGTCCATATTGTTGAGCGGCCTTCGGGGCACACTGGAGGGCCTGAGGACCACTGTTTACCCTGCTAGGCCCTCCCCCATCTCTCACATCCACCCCCGGGAGCCACCACTTGGTAAATCCGTGTCCTTCCCCGGCTTCCGAAGACAGAACCTCACGGGGACCTCCTTCTTTGATCCAACCCTGGGCCAGCCCCGGGAGGGCATCGCTGCCCACTCCTCAGCGGCCGGTGGGCGCTGGCTCACGCCGCCCTCTCCGTGGCCTTAGGCTTGCAGCCACCGGGAAGACCTGTGTCACTGGCACCACTGCGTCAGAGGCCGCCCAGTTCCTTCACCTCCGGTCACGTCGCAACGGGGCTCCTGGTGAGCGCTGAGGGTGTCCGCTGGAGACAAGTAGCAGCGCTTGTGCTGGGGGCTCGGCCTGCCCCCCTCCCGCCCCCCTCAGGAGAGACGAGGAGGAGGATCTGCTCAGCCCAGCCTCCAGCGCCTTCCTCACCACTCCTGGGGGCTTGCCCTTTTGTGCCTGGGTCCCCAGCTCACAAACTTCTGTTTTTGAATGCACAAAATGAAAGACATCGAATTACAAAGGAAACCCATTAAAATACAGTGGTAAAAATAGTTTCTTTTGCAATAAACTAATATACGTGCTTTCTGTATTGTCACATTACATAACAAGATCTAAATAGCAAGCTCTAAGGTCTCACTAATTTGCAGTAGTGATGAGCATAAATGACATTATACGTGCAAATGTATCCCAGTAGGAAGAGATCTGTGATTCTATGGGTAGCACAGTTGTCAAAGCTATTGGTTTGTGGCGTCCATTCATCAGCGGAGGAAATGTGAAATTTCAGTTACAAGTTAGTGAAAATTAAGATTTTACTTTTGCCCCATCCAAGTTCATGAGCCCCTGGGTGAGAGGATGGGGACTCGGTAGATCCAAGGTTAAAAAGCCCTGTATGCCCATTTTACACTTGTACGGTGCTTTAATCACCTGCTGACAAGCAGGTTAGAGTAGTGGCTCGGAGCTCCAGCCTGACAGGGAGACATCCAAACCCCCACTCTGCCCCCTTTGCAGCTGTGTGACCTGGAGAAGTTACATAACATCTCTGAACCTCCATACCTCATCCATACAGTGGGTGGGAATAGCAACCACTACCCTATGACACCAGTGCTTAGCCCAGTGCCTGGCACACAGTAGTGCTCTATTAGACAGTTTTCATTTTGTTTTTTCTTAAAGATTTTATTTATTTGGCAGAGACAGAGAGAGAGAGAGACTGCACACAAGCAGGGGGAGTGGCAGTGGGAGAGGGAGAAGCAGGTTCCCTGCTGAGTAGGGAGCCAGATGTGGGGCTCCATCCCAGGACCCCAAGATCATGACCTGAGCCGAAGGCAGATGATTAACCGACTGAGCCACCCAGGTGCCCCAGTAGTTTTCATTTTGACTGATTGTTTTCATCTAACCTTTCAAGAAAGTCCTAAAGGGCAGTAATTATCTCCGTTTTTCCATCTGAAGAAACCAAGACTCAGAACGGGGAGAATGATGTACCCAGCATAACACAGGCTTTTCTAATCAAGATACAGCCAGTTGAAAATTTCCAAAAGGTAATCTGAAGAAAACACAAGTCTGGACAGTGAGGAGATACGAAGGAGAAAGGTAAACTTATCTAACTACTTGCCAATTAGGTCATGTGGTCTCCAAATTAAAAACACTGTTTTGGGTTTTGTTTTTTGTTTTTTTTTTTTCTCCTTGGCGGGCAAACCTATGCTATTGCTGAATGTATATCTGCACCAGTCTCTATCAGCAAATCTGGCTCTCTGTACTCTCCAAGGTAGGTGTCAGCAAACTCTAGTGGGCATGTGCTGCCACTCTAATACCCATTCCTCTTCGGGAAGCCTTCACATCTCTCCCTCTCAGGCCATGAAGTACTGGGGGGCAGTCTTCCCATACTTACCCCAACCCCCACCATGACCCAGATGAGCCACAGTTCAAAGGCTGGCGCAAAAAAAAACAAACTGGAGTCAAACTTGTGGCTTTACTTAGAACATTAGGAAAAGGGCTCCAAGGGTTACTGAGAGCCATTGCTAGCCATCTTTATGGCATGTGGGGAGAGCCTGTCTGACAAAAAGGACAAAGCAAAGGGAACCAGGACAGATTATTGGAGGAATAACATCCTAATGTCAGGACCTAAGGACCTGGATCAAACCATACCTAATGGCCATCTCTATGGTACATTTTTCACTTCTGTTTAATATATTATCTTTTCCATTTAATATGAGTTTCATGTCTGCCAATTGCCCACAAAACAGTCTTAACCAACAAAATCTCCTCCTTATTTTCTTGCCTCCAGCCTCTCTCAGCAGGTTCCACTGTACCCTAAATTCTTATAGGCCTGTGTCTACTGCAGTTTCCTATCCTTCTGGTGGAAGGAAAATATCTTTAACCCCTCACTTTCACCCTCTGCCACCACCACTCAGCAGAGCCATTTGCAGACTTACGGTTCCAGAGAAGCCCCTGATGCTATGTTGTCTGGAGTTCAGTCCTGGGCTCTCAGCCGCGGCAGCAGGATGTCAGATCTCAAGCCCGGTTCCACATCGTCTCTGCAGGCCCTGGTACCAGGACATCCATTCTGCTAGTCCAGTGTCTGAGTACACATATGGGCTGCTTCCTGAGCCAATGGCTTTCCTCGCCACTATTTACTCCAAAGCAGCATCTCTGACACACCAGCATCTTTCAGCTTAGTCCTAGACTGACTTGTAACAAATTTTTGACACTGTTTCTATATCTGGCAAAGAAATGGCTTGGAAAGTCAGACTTGGGGTAGACTATTAAAATGAAAATAAATGCCTTATGGAGATCATTTAAACCTAAGCCATTACAAATCCCAGCATAAGAAGGAGAGCTAAGATTTTCTAATGCCCTGACAGTTAAAATAGTCATTAAAATCCAGCCTGATTCTCTAAGCCATGATTTTAAAGTCCTATTGGGAAAACTCATGAGGACAGAGTGCGTTTGCATAGCAGTGGGACAATTATGGGAATAGCAAAAGGAAAGAAAGTGAGTGTTCTTGTCCTAGCTTCAAGGAGGCCCCTTTGTGCAGCCTGCATGGTCTCAGGACCTGTAATAGAGAACTAACTGGCCGTCCCTGAGAGCTTCCTTAAAGATGGATTTCCAGGTGGGACCACAAGTGGCTCAGGGGAGCTTGAGGATAGAGACAATCTCCTCCTCTGGTGCACAGAGAAAGGGACTCTGCTCAAGAGCAGTGGCCATAGGACCATGACTAATGTGTAGCTCTCCAGGCCAGGAGTTTAGCCCCCGTCTGCCTTAGATGAGGCCCACCTGGGGGAAAGTCACCCATCTGAAATTGGAATGAGCATGGAGCATAGCACCATCCTCTGCTGAGCACTTCCTCTGTTCCAGGCCACATTCTGAGGCTTGATGTGCCCTACTTCAGTTACACCCCCTGATAACCCCATGGAGTCAATGCTACTCCTAGCCTCATTTTACACGAGGAAACTCAGACTTTCAAAGGTCAAATTCCCAAGGGATACCCGGGTGACTCAGTGGTTGAGCGTCTGCCTTTGGCTCAGGGTGTGATCCCAGACTCCTGGTATCAAGTCCCACATCGGGCTCCCTGCAGGGAGCCTGCTTCTCCCTCTGCCTGTGTCTCTGCCTCTCTCTCTCTCTGTGTGTCTCTCGTGAATAAATAAATAAAACCTTTTTTAAAAATAAAAATAAAATATTTTATTTATTTATGAGAGAGAGAGAGTGGGGGGGGGATAGAGGGAGAGAGAGAAACAGACTCCATGCTGAGCATGGAGCCCGATGTGGGGTCCATCGAGCCCAGGACCCTGAGATCATGACCTGAGGCGAAACCAACAGTTAGTCATTTAACTGACTGAGCCCTCCCCAAGCACCCCTGTGAAGGACATTCTTACGTAAAACTGGCATTTGATTTCGATTTTGAGTGTGTGGCAGTAAAAAATTCAAAACTAATTCATGCAATGTGGGGTCACTGCATTGATTTTCCCCAGTAGTTTTACTCCCTTATATCAGTCAGGGTTCTCCAGAGAAACAAAACCAACAGAATGTATACAGAGAGAGAAAGAGAAGAGATTTTTGTTATAAGGAGTTGGCTCACGTGATTATGGAGGCTAAAGTCTGCAGGGTGTGATGGCAGACTGGAGACCCAAGACAGTTGATATTCCAGTGCCAGTTCAAGTCCAAAGCTATAGAACCAGGAGTTATGGATGTTACAGATAAGATCCAAATGTTGTCTGCTGGAGAATCCTCTCTCTTGCTTAGGAGAGTCTGATCCGGGGTCCTGGGATGGAGCTCCCCACTGCGGGGAGCCTGCTTCTCCCTCCGCCTGTGTCTCTGCCTCTGTGTGTGTGTGTCTCTCAAGAATAAATAAATAAAATCTAAAATAAATAAATAAATAGTAAAAGGTCAAATTCCCACATTAGTTATTTGTTGCTGTGTTCAGAATTACCTCAGAACTTATTAATTAGTAGCTGGTTTCACTTTTACCATCTCAGAGTTTCTGGGGGTCAGATATTTAGAAACATCTTAGCTGGGTGGTCCCGGCACAGGGTCTCTAGAAAGGTTGTAGTCAGGATATTGGCCAGGGCTGACGTTAGCTAAAAGCTGGTCTGCAGCTGGAGGATCCCGTCCTGCGATGGCTCCCTCACAGGGCTGGCGGCCGGCGGGAGGCTTCAGTCCCTCACCCCGTGGGCCCCCCCCAGAGCTGCTGGAGGGTCCTTGCGACGTGTTGGCTAGCCGCCCCCAGCGTGGGTCCCCCAGGCAAGACATCGAGGAAGAAGCCACCGCGCTTTTTCCATCCTCATCTCAAATGTCGTGTGTACCCTCAGAAGGAAGTCACTAAGGACTGCTCGCACTTAGGGTAGAGGATTTCGGCTGCACCTGTGAGGGGGCAAGTATCAAAGAGTTTACGCACATTCCTGAAAACTACCACAGTATCTTGTACAAGATCACGGCGTGGCCAAGCCAGAGGACAAGCCCTGGCCTTAAGGCACAAAACTGTTTTGCCCCTCCAAGAACAGCAAAAGGAGAACCTTCCTCCTATGTATCAGGGACACAAATGTCAGGTACACCATTTGAACCATTTGAACAGATAAGACACGCACACGGTAAAACATTCAAAATGACACAAAAAGAGTGGAGAGTGGAGAGAAGCTTTCCCTTCCTACCCCAGGCCCTTAATTTTTCTTCCCACATGTAACTGCTGCTGACAGTTTTGCATGAATTCTTCCAGACATCACCTAAGTCACTGGTTCTGAGTGATCCTGGCCAGCAGCAGCAGCAGCACTTGGGAACTTGTTGGAAATAGAAATTCTCAGTCCCCACCTCAGACCTGATGAATCAGAAACTCTGCAGGTGGGGCCCAGCCATCTGTTATAAGCCTTCCAGGTAAGCTCATTGAACACCAAGGTTTAAGAACCACCCCTCGGGGTGCCTGGGTGGCTCAGTCAGTTACGTGTCTGCTTTCAGCTCAGGTCATGATCCCAAGGTTCTGGGATCGAGCCCAGTGTGGAGCCTGCCTCTCCCTCTCCCTCTCCCCCCTGCTCATGCTCTCTCTCTCTCACACTCTCTCTCCCAAGTAAATAAATAAATAAAAAACACTCCTCTATGTATATACAAGCAACACATCAAACAACTTTAAGCCCCTTATATATTCCCAGCATCTATAGTGCATTATCAGTGAACTTTTGTACATCCTGAAATTATCTTATAAGTAGCACAATTTCAGGTGCATTGTATTATGCCTGAGTAAAAACCATGATACCTTGATATCATTTGCCCTGCTTTGGTAATTAATTTATTTTCTTTCTTTCTTTCTTTCTTTCTTTCTTTCTTTCTTTCTTTCTTTCTTTCTTTCTTTCTTTTCTTTCTTTCTTTCTTTCTTCTTTCTTTAAATGTAGTGGGAACTCTTCCCATATGGAAATATCCAGTATGTGCCTCGATCCCTGGGAGGTCCTGGGCCTTGCCTGCAGCTGAAGAAGTCCATTGAAGATGGTTCTACTCCAAATCTTCTCCTATGTCCAGATTCCACAGTATTTCTCCTGCTGATATGCTGCAATTTTCCTCCTCATGCAGAAGATGTGTGATGTCAGGAAGTCATAGGAGGATCTTGTTTCTGCCAATGCCTTTTTGACCATTATCAGAACTCCCTATTTATGCAAATATGATGGAGGCCTATGAATTTTGTTCACTATAGTTACACTAATGATAATAATAATGGCAGTAGGAATAAAGCAGTTGTATTCTAAAGAAAACAAGACACACTGAAGAAAACAGAATTCTCTAAATTCTAATCCTGACAAATCAGGAAATACCTCTTTATTTTGCTAAATGTATTCCAAATACAAAAGAGCCCACTAGAGGCTTCCTTTAGCTAGCAACTCTAGTTAACTTAAGCATGATTCAATTTACAAAAAGCCATTATTCACTTATGCAATGTTCTGGGAATGCATCCATGGGATAAAGTGACGTCTGCTGGACAGCCAGGGCATGATGACAGTGCTGATGCCCTCAAATTGTGTTAACAAGCAACACATCTTACCTTTTTATATTCCACATATTAGAAAAGCAGTAACTAAAATAAAACATCATTTTTCATTCTTTTCTAGGCATTATATCAACAAGCAAGCATCTGGGACTTCTGGCCATGTGTCAAAATATAGATACTATGTGTATGCATGTGTTTCTAGGATACATTATCCGTAGCAAGTTTGTTCATGTTATCTCAGGCATCTTAGCTATCTATTGCTGCATAACAAATTATCCTCAATGTAGCACCTTAGGCAACAAATACTTATTGTCTCACACAGCTTCTGAGGGTCAAGAATCTAGAATGGCTTGGCTCATGGTCTCTCGTCAAGGTTGCAATCAAGCTGTTTTCCAGGGCTGGAGACTCTCCAGTCTTGGGCTGGGGCTATAGGGTATGCTTCCAAGCTCACTCACATGGCTGTAAGCAGGAGGCTTCAGTTCCTTTGCCATTTTAACTTCTCCATAAGGCTGCTGTTGACATGGCTTTCCTCAGAGCAAGTGGTGTCTAAGAAAAAAACAGAAAGGGGCACCTGAGTGGCTCAGCGGTTAAGCATCTGTCTCTGGCTAGGGTCGTGATCTCAGGGTCCTGGGATCAAGTCCCACATCGGGCTCCCTGCAGGGAGCCTGTTTCTCCCTCTGCCTGTGTCTGTGCCTCTCTCTCTATGTGTTTCTCATAAATAAATAAAATCTTTTTTTAAAAAAAGGAAGGATGGGGATCCCTGGGTGGCGCAGCGGTTTGGCGCCTGCCTTTGGCCCAGGGCGCGATCCTGGAGACCCGGGATCGAGGCCCACGTCGGGCTCCCGGTGCATGGAGCCTGCTTCTCCCTCTGCCTGTGTCTCTGCCTCTCTCTCTCTCTCTCCTCTGTGACTATCATGAATAAATAAAATAAAATCTTTAAAAAAAAAAAAAAAAAAAGGAAGGATGGAGGAAGGAAGGAAGGAAGGAAGAAAGGAAGGAAGGAAGGAAGGAAGGAAGGAAGGAAGGAAGGAAGGAAGGAAGGAAGGAAGGAAGGAAGGGAAAATGATACCACCCTGCCTTTTATGATCTGCTCCCCCATTTCTACCTTACTCTATCCATTAGAAATAATACTAAGTCCAGTCTGTACTCAGAGCAAGGGACTGAATGTGTGCATGTTTGCGTGTAGTGGGTGTCATATATGGGAATCTGTGTGCGTAAAGTGTCCGAGTATTTGAAAAAAACGTTATCTTCTCATCAAAGATAACCATTCTATGTTTAAAATCATTAGTCAACTAATCTGGTTGTATCATTTACCCAACCTGGCATCCAACTGGGACAAAAAAAGCAGCAGCACTGGTAACCTGACACAAATCAAAGGATTTAAGTTGGAGGTGGGAGGAAACAACCTAAACAGCCACCAATAGGGGATTATTTAAATAAGGTATGCCTACATGGGCCATTGTTAAAAATATTGATATTGTCAAAGAATATATGATGCCACGGGAAGGTGCTCATAATATAATCTTAATCAAAAACTATGAAAAAAGACTATGAGCCCAATTTATATTAGAATGATGCCTATGAACTCACAAATAACATTTCTTGAACACACACTATACACCAAACATTATACTAATTTTGTAAATCAATCCTTTCATTTAATCCCCACAATTGTCCTGTGGTGTACATATTACTACCTTTTGGATGAGGAAATTGAAGCACAGCAAGGTTAAGAGCCTGCCTGAGAATAGGACAAAATATTTGCAAATCACAGAGCAAATATAGGTCTAGTGTCCAGAATATATAAAGAACTCTTACAAGTCAACAACAATGCAAACCACTCAAATTTAAAATAGATAAAGAACTTGAATAGATATTTCTCCAAAGAAGATACACAAATGGTCAATAAGCACACAAAAAGATGTTCAATACTCTTAGTCATTAGGGAAATGCAATTCAAAACCACTATGAGATACCACTTTATACCTACTAGGATGGTTATAATAATAAATTAATTTTTGAAAATAAAATTTAAAAGTACAGGATGTAACAAGTGTTGGTGACGATGCGGAAAAGTTGGAAGCCCCCCTCCACCCCCACCATACAGTGCTGGTAGGATGATAATATAATGCAGCTGCTTTAGAAAACAGTTTGGTGGTTTCTCAGGAAATTAAATACAGAACTGCCAAATGACTCAGCAATCATACTCTGACGCATATACATCCAAAAGAATTAAAATCAGTTTCATTTTGTTCAAACAAAATGTGTACAAGAATGTTTATTTGTGCAAAAATTTGTACAGCGCTATTCACAAGAGCCAATAGGTGGAAACAACCCAAATGTCCATCTGTTGATGGACAAAACAAAATGTTTTGTTGTATATTCAAACAAAATGTTGTATATTCGCACAATGGAGTATTACCTAGCTAGAAAAGGCAATGAAGTCCTGCTACATGCTGCACTATAGATGAACCTTGAAAATATACTAAGTAAGTGAAAGAAGCCAGAAACAAAAGATCACATATTATATGTTCCATGTATATGAAATATCAAGAATAAATAAATCAATTAGATTTATAGAGATGAAAAGCAGATTAGTGGCTGCCAGGGCATGGGGGTGGTGAATGGAGAGCGCTCTTCATGCATCTGGCATTTCCTTTTTCAGGTGATGCAAAGGTTTTGGTACATTATGAATGTACTAACTGCCACTGAAGTGTACACTTCAAAATCGTTCATATTATCATTGGATCTTTGGTGAATTTCATCTCAATTTTTAAAATAAAATAAAATAAAAACTTCCCAAACTCATGTAGCTAATATATGGAAGTATTTGGACCCAGGTGGTCTGGCTTTCAGAGCCTACACTCTCCACTAGATCAAGAGGAATCAGACAATAACAGAAGTTTCCTGGATGATGGGGCTGAAGGTAATTCATATTCTCTTAAAATATGTTCTTCCCCAATTTTTCCTAATAATGATGCTAAATATATATATAATTTAAGGATGGGGACCTCTGTGTCACCATGTGTCCCATGTGTCACCAGATGACCAAAGGCTAGTCCAGGGAAATTAAGAAAGCAAATTAACCACAAGTTCATCCCTGAGTTCCCTGGCCCATAACTCACAGCTCTTTGTACTCTGCTGCTCACCCATGCCACACCCATCCAACTACAAAAGACCCTAGAGGTCTAGTCAAATCTACAAGCTGCACGGAAATCC
Organism: Canis lupus dingo; assembly: GCF_003254725.2. Lineage (NCBI taxonomy): Eukaryota > Metazoa > Chordata > Mammalia > Carnivora > Canidae > Canis > Canis lupus. Next base: position 38,371,576 of record NC_064246.1, read on the forward strand.
CCACAAGTTCGGGCACTAGGGCAATGCATAGCCACTTTCTCCAGGGAGGACCTTTTTTCTAGGTTACCTACTGGGGGTTCCAAAGAGGGATCCTTGAAAGAGCCCTCAAGAAACCATAGATGGCGCATAATTTTCTTTTGCTTCCCTGGAAAGTGCCTCAGAAGTCCGGTGATTTATTCTAAGAATGACTGGTATTTGCAATTTTGGCAAAGATGCGTATATGAGGATGTTTATTGCAGTACTGTCTTGTAACAATAAAAATCTGGGAAGGGCCTCAACATCTATCAGTGGAGAACAAGCAATTCCATCAGGGCACATCTGCACAGCCTTTAACAAAAACTAGAGGTCCCCCAAGACCAGATATGGAAACATCTCGAAGTTTCTTGGGCTGAAAAATAATGACGACAGTAGGCAGAAAAATTTGAAATGAAGATCATACTTGGGTTGTTTAAAAAGGTTATGTCTGATATTCTTGTACAACTACTATACTATGTTGTTTTGATCTTTTTTGTAAGCACATGTACATATGATTTGTGTAATAAAAATCTAGTTTTAATAAACGAGTATTAATACCTAATTGCAATGAAGCAGCAGAATAAACTAGTACATATAAACATGCTGCTATGTACATTAGGAAAAAAACACAACTAGCAATAGAGCTAAATTTGCATTTGAAAAATTATTAGTCTGTTGTTTGTTGTTACTGAGTCTGCATAGAGAATTCCTGGCCCCGCCCAAACTTATTGAATTAGAATTTTTAGGAATAGGGCCAGGCTTCCATTTTAAAAAGAGGTCCCCTACATGATTCTAATGACCACCTCCTGTCTGCCTCCACTCCCCCTGTGCATACAGAGCAAAGAGCACCAGCTTTAGCTCTGCCACTTATAGATGCCATGAAGCTGGAGAATTAACATCTGGGACCCTCAATTTCTTTATCTGTTAAATGGGGAGAAGAGAAAAGTGCATGAGAGGTCCAGATCTACTAGTAGAGGTTAATGAACAGGCCATGGGCGTGACCAAAAAGAACTTGGGAATCTTTCCCACTGGGGTTCAAATACCCTCATTTATTGACAGTGGGTTTTTTTTTTTCCTCCTTCAGGCCTAATAGTGCCTACCTCCTGGGGGTTTTGTGAAAATTAAGTGACCATCCATCCTAGGTGCTAAGCACATAGCAGGTACCGACAAAAAAATAGCAGGTGTATTTGATAAATGTCTGCTCCTTCCTCTTTCAAGGAGAGGGATGGGGCCACTGAGAATGGGGGCACTTTGCCACAAACTTTCAGAAATCAAACTACAAATGGCATTGTGTTCCATTCTCTCCAGGTATAAAGAACACAGTCATGCCCTGACCTGGCTCCAGGGTCATGTTACTCTGTGCCCTGCTTTACCAACTTAAAGGGAGGCAGGAAGGAAATGAGGGGAAAATGCACCAATGTGTAGGCGACCAGGTACCAGCCAAGATCCTGTGGGGCTTTACAGCATCGGGACTCCAGAACTGGAGCAGTTATAGAGAATGACCTGGATGTCTGTACCTCTGCACTACAGATGAGGAACTGGAAGATACCTGTCCCAAGATTCACTTCACCCTTGAGATATTCTTTGCAAATAAAGTCACACAATCAGTGTCAGAAATACTGCAAAAGGACGTGGCTCCTATCAGGCTTTGAACCTTGGTCCCCTTTGTAAATTCTTTTTGTATATGTTTTTTATTGGAGTTCGATTTGCCAACATATAGCATTAACACCGAGTGCCCATCCCGCCAAGTGCCCCCCTCAGTGCCCATCACTCAGTCACCCCATCACCTCCCCCCCCTCCGCCCACCTCCCCTTCCGCCACCCCTTGTTCATTTCCCAGAGTTAGGAGTCTCTCACGTTGTCACTCTCTCTGATATTTTCCACTCATTTTCTCTCCTTTCTCTTTTATTCCCTTTCACTATTTTTGATGTTCCCCGAATGAAAGATGAATGGATAAAGAAGCCGTGGTCTGGGGATCCCTGGGTGGCTCAGCAGTTTGGCGCCTGCCTTTGGCCCAGGGTGCGATCCTGGAGTCCTGGAATCGAGTCCTGCGTTGGGCTCCCTGCATGGAGCCTGCTGCTCTCCCTGCCTGTGTCTCCGCCTCTCTCTCTCTCTCTCTCTGTGTCTATCATAAATAAATAAATAAATAAATAAATAAATAAATAAATAAATAAATAAATAGATCTTTAAAAAAAGAAAAAAAAAGAAGCTGTGGTCTATATACACACTGGAATATTACTCAGCCGTTACAAATACCCACCGTTTGCCTCCACGTGGATGGAACCGGAGGGTATTATGCTGAGTGAAGGGAGTCCATCGGAGACGGACAAACATCTACGAATGCATACTTTTTTTTCCCCCAAATCCTGTAATCATCTTGTGATCCACATGCGCCCTGCGTGTATTTTCAAGCGCGCACATCTCTTTCTTTTTGAGCTCACGTCCAGTGTCCAGGGGCCGACGCCCGTAGTTCGCCTGCCGCGTAACCTCTGGTTGGGCCGTGCCTTCCTCTCTCCCTGTCTTCATTTCTGGGGGCGCCTCGGGACCCGGAGTGGGCGCCCGGGGGTGCTCCGCCCTCGGCCCCCCGCCCCCGACAGGCCCGACCAACAAAGGGCGCCGCGAAGTGCGGCGGGAGGGGGCGGCCGGGTGGGGCGGGAGGCCCTGCTGCGAGCGGGGCGGCGGCCGCGCTGTCCCCGGGGTGAACCCTCCCGCCCGGCGCCCAGCAGACGGCGCGGCCGCGGCCCCGCTCCCTCCCCGTGGGGAGGAGGGCGCGATTGTGCGGATTTCACAGTCTGGGCGCCGCTGAAAGGGAGAGAATGGAGCCTCCCTCACGGCTCTTTTCAAGGGGGCCGAGGCTGCGATTCGCCTTCATTCAGGATATCTGAGGCCTTTGTGCGCGGGGCCCGGCGCCCCCCCCTCCCCGGCCCCGGCCCCGGCCCCGGCCCTCTGCGGCGGACGCGGGGGAACCACGGGGCCGCGCCTGGGAACCCGGAGAGAGCGCGGCGCGGCGCGGCGGGGCCCGCGGCCCGGAGCCCCCGGTCCTGGCTCGGCCGCGCGGCTGTCGGGCTGCGCCGCGGCCGCAGGTGCCGCTCATCAAAGCCGGGGCCGCCCTGCACCTAGCGCGGCCCGCGCGGGGCGGGGCGGGGCGGGGCGGCTGGGACTCGGGCCGGGAGGGCTGTAGACAAAATACCTAAGCCTTCCTCCATGGGAATTGTCACCGCGAGATTAAAATTTAATTTAATTTAATGTTTTTTTTTTTGTCTGAAAGAGATGAAATCTGAAATCTGGCCCGAGTGGCGGAGGCCTGCCAATATTTTGGCTGCGCTTCGTTTTCAAGCTTCTTTTTTGTCACTCTACTCAGATGATTCATGCTGGAAAGCATGTTGTATCATTTATCCAGTAATGCAGCCTAATAAAACCCCCCTTCAAATATGTTCCTTAAAGAGCCAGAAGAATTTGTTCCTGTAGACTCAAGCCTATGTTCTTAATAAAGTCTGATTGAAGAGATGGAGCGCGGTTGGGGGGGCGGTGGTTGGTGACTGGAGACGGGAGCTAGCTCATGTGATGTTTGCTGATGAAACTCCAGCACTGCCCCTTCCTCCCCTTCCTTCCCTCTCTCCTGGTGGGGTTAAAATGCATGGCTTAACACACACAAATTTTTTTTTTATAAAGATCTTATTTATTTATTCATGAGAGACACAGAAAGAGAGGCAGAGACACAGGCAGAGGGAGAAGCAGGGAGCCTGCCCGGAGCCCCATGCGGGGCTCATCCCAGGACCCCAGGATCACAACCTGGGCCGATTGAGTGGTTGAGCGCTGAGCCACCCAGGCGTCCCGACACAAAAGTTTGAACGCAAAGTTAATTTTTAAAAATCATCCTTCTCCCAGTATGAGCAAGAGGATGATACCAATGTTCTGATTTGAGTCTGTGGGAAGGAAAGCAATGCATTATTAGACAAATTATGACTGAAGTAGCTCAGGGCCCACCCATGGTTCAGCGTCACCGTGAACAAGGCTTCTACCCCTGCACTGCTGAGGTTTCTAGAATGGTGTTCAGTAGGATCCTTGAAAGGTGGGTCACCTGCACCAACCCACAGCAGGCCTCTCAAAGCAGGTACCTCCATCTCTGAGCAGAATCCCCCTTCCTTTCAGCAAGGTGGGTGCAGGTGCCAAGGTCTCAAGGCTGACATAGCAGGTCCCTGCTGCCTATTAAGGCAGCAGAGCATGGTGCCTAAGTAAGCCCACAGGCTCTCTCTGGCTTCAAATGCCAAAGCTACTATTTATTCTGTGTGACCTTAGACAGGGGAACTCCCCTTACTGTGTCTCAGTTTCTGTGGATAATATACCCACTGTTCTAGGTGTAATGGCCATCAAATGATGCAACACATATTAGCTTTGGTTTCATTATTTTTAATAATAACGACCATTTATTCAGCACTCACTCTGTACTTTATCTCAATCACATCATTCCATCGTCATTGGATATTATTATCCCCATTTCACTGATAAGGAAAATGAGGCTCAGAGAAAAAAAGAAGTGAAGGAATTGGATCCATGTCACACCATGACTTTAAGGGCCATGGTGCAATATCAAGTTGTTCTGGGAGCTGGGAATAATGGAGAAATCGGGCCGAGAGTGAGATAAGATGCTTAGATTCAGGCGTTTAGCTGGTTGAGAAGTAAGTGATTTTTAACCCTTTAAAAAGGGGACTTAAAACCTACATACACTTTCTCGTTTTCTCTGCCATGGTGGTTTTGTGCGGTTGACTGTTCCTCACTATATCTCCTCATAACTTTCAGAATCCAGCGATTCCTGACCAAAAAACAAAAGTGGAATCATTGCATCTCCAGTGGATTCAGATGAAAATTGGTAATCTGGAGAAGAACCAAGCAGGAATCACAATGAATCACAATGACGGGGTGGGTGTAAGGACACCCTATCAAGGTCATGTGAGACGGCACACACTCTGTCCAGCTCACAGTCAGATGACACAGGTATTAATGCTCTATCAAGATCACTTGCTTGCACCGTATCACTCTGCAAATATCACTACCACCTGAGCAATTGGACATGTTTAGTTGGAAAAATGATATTTCTCTGTTTCTGTGCTTTTGCACTAGTAGGTTGGTTCAATAATATGTGCGAACTTTTGCTCGGGGGAAAAAAAAACCTATATGTAAATACACTTTGGGTGTTAGGGCACAGCAGAGTGGTTAAGAGGCTTATCTCTGGCATCAGAAAGTCCTGCGTTCAAATCCCATTTCCACTAATTACTAACTAGGTCACCTTCAGCAAATTCCTTAATCTCACATAAACTAGACTCTTCATCTCTTAAATGGGAATAACAATAGTCCTTGCCTCAAGGGGTTCTTGTGAAACAAACCCTTTCCCATTGCTAGGTGTTTTGATTTCCACCTCTAGAGGTTTATTGTCTAGTATGTTACATTTTACATGTCAGTGTCATGACCTCCTCCACTTAATCCTCCCTCTGAGGGTTCAACATCTAGTTACGGGCTGAGCAAGAAGGATTTCTTCTCTAGTCCCACGCCTACTCCTCATCCCCTCCTCGTTTTATTACAGAAGCCTCTCCTGAACCCTCATCCGGGACCGGGTCCTACCAGCATACTGACATGACAGTTCACCCTTGTTCTTCCTGGCACTTAACACCTCTCTAACCATGTGCTCTGCTCCTGTCTTCCAAGTCTGGTTAGAGAGCCGTGACGAGAGGCACCACATCAGTCCCGTTCATGCCTACGTGAGCTCTGTGCTAGCCGTGAGCACCTCTGCTACCCAGACTGGCCTTGAATTCTGCTTCCCACTAAAAGGGACCAGCACTTCCTCGGAGAAATGACTTATTCCATATCTGAAGCAGGGAATGTACAAGTTGAGCCTGAATTGTCTTTTACCCAAAAGCAAGGAAGCTTTCAAAGATTATAGAAGTTGTTTTAAAAAGAAGCCAATGTTAAAAAGCTCACATTGGCTAAAGAGGGACCATTTGTGTGTCAAAAATAACTCGAATAGACTGAAACACATAAAATATGTCTAAAGCCATGAGCTGTGGTACTTTGAAGAAGGCTGTATGACAAACTCATTCTTCTGAAAAATGGTAACCAAAGAGAAAGGATCAAACATTCCTCCTGCCTTTCCATATACTACCTGAGCCATGGGCAACTGGATAGTTGATGGAGAGAAGCTTCTAAGCTTCTTTTGATGGAAGTATCATAGCTAATAAGTGAATAGAGGATAATGAGACTAGGGTGTTACTATTTCACGACCTCTAAAAAAGTAATGAATCTAGGAACTGCTCATCACCGAAAGAGACACAACCAGCTCTTAAGTGGCCTATGATGGAAGAATATAATGTCATCCATTAGATCATCTTTCCAAAAATAGAACTTTAATCTGATCAAATCTCGATCTAACTAACAATTTATAAGAATTACAAGGGATGGAGGAGCCTGTTGTATGACACTGCAGGGATGCAGACTGTGGGAAAACAGACAAGAAGCCCTGGTATTTTTCAACAAATGGAAGGGGGGAAAAAAGAGAGAAAGGGAAGGAAACCTAGGCATTAAAAGAAATATTGAGGCATGCCTGGGTGGCTTAGCAGTTGAGCGTCTGCCTTCAGCTCAGGGCACGATCCTGGAGTCCCAGGATCGAGTCCTACATTGGGCTCCCTGCAGGGAGCCTGCTTCTCCCTCTGCCTGTTATCTCTGCCTCTCTGTCTCTCATGAATAAATAAATAAAATCTTTTTAAAAAACAAAATAAATTTTGAGAGACATAGGAACAGATTGCAGTATATGGACCTTATTTCTACATTAATTTCAATAAATTGTCATTTTTTTAAGTTGGGAGACAGATTTAAACACTGCCTGGATATTTAATGATATTAAGAAATTAGTGTTAATTTTTAGATGGGATAATGACATTGTCTTATTTTTTTAAATAATATTTTAATCTTTGGAGATACATGCTAAAATGTTTATGGGTTAAATGATATCACGTCTGGGGCTTGTTTCAAAACAGTCCTCAAAAAGAGAAGAAGTGGGTGGGAATAGTTTAGACGGAACAAGTTTGGGGATGCGCTAATAACTGGTAAAGCAGGGTGATGATAAGTGAAGTTCTTTATACTATTCTCTCTCTTTTGCATAGGTTTGAAAATTTCCATAATAAAAAGGGAAAAGGGAGAGAAAAAAAACCCTTGCAGGTATCAGCTTCTGTCAGTTAGAAGAGACCCTTGGTTGTCAGGGCTTCTGACGTCAGGAGATGGTCACACTCTTCAGGCCAGCTGGGGCTGATTTCACATAATGAAAGAATGTGTCCATTTATTTGTTTGTGTTAATTCTATTGTCTGTTTTCTCTGCTAGAATGTGAGCTCGGAAAGGGCAGGATCTCTGTTTTGTTCACTGGTTATCCCCAGTGCCCGTTATTGTGACCCTGAGTAAATCATCTGTAAATCCTTGCTAACCGAGTTCTCCTCACATGAAAGGCCAGGACTGATATTTCCATTTTATGGAGGAGAACACTGGAGTAGAGTGAGCTGACGTTCTTGCCTAGGGTTCCATAGCGGGTTAATAGTAGGGCTGGGACTCATAGTCCAGCATATCTGGAAGGCTCCAATTTAATTTCTTTTGATCAAGACATCTCAGCCTGGTGCAGGAAGCTGAAATGAACCTCATTTCACAGGCCCTGTGAAAGGCCCTGGCATTTCTAAGTACATACTAGCTGTCCTTCTTTGGCATTCTCTATGAGGAAGATGGGGAGTGGGAGAAGTGGGCATGATAGAAACAGCTCATGTTTCTTAGGGCTAGACATCATTTTGAGCACTTAGCATGGTGAAGTTATCTAATGCTTACAACAACGCGGGAGATGAGTACTGCCACTACCCCAGGAGACCAAGACCCAGAGAGCACACACACTTCCGACCCCAGAGCCTCAAACCTTAATCCTGACATTAGCGCCTTAACCCCTTTAAAAGGCCAGTGAAAAGTACAACTGTCCTGTAGTGTGTGACAGGGGGGCCAGTGCTTCTGCTGGAGGCAGCACACGTGCTGGCCTAAAGGTTGGACTCTGTGGACAGGAAGATGGAATGCTCACCTGACAAGAACCACTGGATGACAGGTTAACAGGTTAACATCAGATAACGGCAGGGCCACATTGTTCTCAAATGTCGAGCCTTCTTAGAGTAGGGGATCAGAAATCCCACAGTAAATTCCAACTCAGCTACTAACTCTCTCTCTGTGGGCCTGGGCAGGTCCCTTCCCTTTTCTGGGCCTCAGTTTCTCCATATTTCTAACCAAGAGAGTGGGACTAGACAGATGTTCCCAACGGGCACTGCATGCTCTGACATCCTTTCATTCAACACTGAAGTTCTATGATCCCACCAAGGGAGCCATGGTGTGTCTGGGACGTCTCCACATCAAGCAGTTGGAGGCTCATTTTTAACCCCTCATAGATGTCTCTTACAAATTATCCAGGGTCATGGATTAGTTTAAATACAAAAGCTTAATTTCCTCTGCTTGGCTACTGTTATAAGGAATGATCAAAAGGAGTCAAGGAACAAACACAGTTGGCTGGAGAGAGAATGCCCGGGATGAACTGAGGGACGTCCTCTCCCCGGACCCCTCCGGGTTTGGAAATCTTTGGGGCCTGTAATTCACTGCTGCATTAGGCAGTGCTGAGATGAATCATAACATTTGGAGCCGTCAAAGGAAGGGAGAAGAAAGGAGACAGAGGCCAGGGAGAGTGAAGGCTCAGTGTTTTCTCAGTTAAATACATGTTTTCATTGCAGTGTGATGGGCTGAGAGCAATGAATGGCCATGATTTAGTTATCTTTTGGATGGATGATTTTAAATGCATGTTGGAAAGGCTTTCATGAGACTGACTTTTAAAGCCGAGGCACAGAGTGGAAGTCTTTGGTGGGGGAGCCGCTGCTTGTCTTTCAGAGGTTGTAAAAGCCCAGGGCCTGGAGATTCCTGGTGCAGGCATTTTGTTTCTATGTTTTCCACTGGCACACGTTCACTTCCACCCCAGAATCCTTCAGATTGTGGTCAGACACCTTGTCGGAAGCAACAAGAAAGGAGTGAGATGATGTTGTGAGGGGACGGAGGAAGGAGGCAAGAGATGTGGTGATAGAGTCCTTTGAATCCAGGCGATGTTTATCTAGAGGTTCTCTGTGCCCATTGCTGCGGTGGGCAATGTGATGTGCTGGAGGGGACAATGAGGGGTGACCAGTGCTAGATAAAGTATTAAAACTACCGCTCTGCCCAACTGTTCATCAGCAAAAGAAATGGTTTTGGAAGTGGTACTCAGTCAAATCCACCTGCCTCAATATTGAGAGGTTTGGTTTTATCTACCACATTATCCAAAATAACACCAGGGAAGACCGCTAGGTTGGTCGTTTGTCTGTACCCCAGTCCTCTCCTGCAGTAAGATCCCACCAGGACCTGTTACTACCTGCTTGAAAAGTTTAGCAGCTACTCAATGTCCAAGGAAAGGACCAGAATCCTTACCATGAGGTACAGGCTCATCACCAAGCCCTGAGGACGCTCTCCAGGTCAAGCATCACGAGTAGCATTTTATATACGTTATCTCATTCTATCCACACTTACCTCACCCAGGGTAAGTGCTATTACCATCCACACTCTGCATATAAAGAAATCAAGTTCTAGAGTGGTTAAGTGCCCTTCCCAAGGTTAGTGGAGTGAGGATTTGAACCTAGGAGTCTGACCTAGAGTCTGAACACTTCCCGATGCCCCTCACAAGCCCATTTGCTCCTCCTGGGCATCTGACTGCCCGCACGCTTCTATGCTACCCTCTTCTATTTCTCTGTGCTCTTCCTCCTCACCTCCCTCCACCTGGAAAGAGACATTCATGCTTCAAGACGTGGTTAGAAGTTTACCTTCTCCATGAAGCTACTGCATCAGCCCTGGCAACTTTGTTTCTTCTTTCTGCCAACTCCCAGGGCTCTAAAGCTTCCCTAGGTGATTGTACCATGCACCACTGGGCAGTAATTGTGCAACTCCCTGGCTCAAAGCTTCTTAAAGACAAGACCCCAAAGGGCTGGCACAGCGTGGAGGAGGAGACAGACATAAATCCCCACATAAATATAGACTTTAAAAGAGCACTGGTGGGGGACGGGGGAGGACACCTGGGTGGCTCAGTGGTTGGGTCTGCCTTGGGCTCAAGTTATGATCCTGAGGTCCTGCGATCGAGTCCCACATTGGGCTTGCTGCATGGAGCCTGCTTCTTCCTCTGCCTATGTCTCTGCCTCTGTGTGTGTGTGTGTCTCATGAATAAATAAATAAAATCTTAAAAAAAAAAAAAAACAAAAGTACTGGTGGGTGGGTTGGTGGGTGGTAGGCGAAGGGGGCAAAAATTGAAAAACCAAGGCTCAAACAGATTGTTACACAGCCGTGTTCATAGCAGCATTATTCACAGTAGCCAAAGGTGGAAGCAACCCCAGTGTCCCATCAGCAGATGAACGGATAGACACAACACGGCACACATACAATGAAATATTATTTAGCCTTAAAAAGGAAAACAATTCTGAGACATGCTACAGTATGCCTAAATCTTGAAAACGTTACGCTTAGTGAAATAAGCCAGACACAAGAGGACAAATTGCGTACGCTCCCCCTTACCTGAGGTGTGTAGAGTAGTCGGTTCACAGACAGAAAGTAGAGTGGTGGGTACCAGGGGCTGGGGGCGGGGCAACGCGGAGTTCCCATTTATGGAGCACAGAACTTCAGTTTGGGAAGATGAGAAAGTTCTGAGATGGATGGTGGTGGTGGTTGCACAGCACTGTGAACGTACTAAATGCCGTTGCACTGGGCACTTAATGGTTAAGATGGTAAATATTACATTATGGATATTTAACCAAGAAAAGAAGGAAGGGAGGAAAGGAAGGAGGGAGACAGGATGAAGTACTTGTTAGGAAAAGAACTAATTTCTATGACAAAGACTCATCACTGTTTTCTATACCATTCCCTTCAATGTTAATAAGTGGAACTAAAAAGAAACCACCACAGAGCCGTTGGCAGCCCCTGAGTGTGGTGGAGTGCGCCCCTACTCTGGTCCATCTACTTGCCTGGGGGGGGGGGTGTTGTAAATTAATTGGGCATGTAAGACGTTGATCTTACTGGAGAAGTGGCAACTGCAGTAAACACCCACCACTACCACCACCTGCCAGTGTCAACCTCTCAAGGCTACACAAATATCTCCACATTAATCCCCCTCACCAGCCATCTCCCAAGCTACAGGATTGACTCAGTCCCCAACTCCTTTGAAAAATAAAACATGTTATTTTATTAGTTTGGATTCTCTGCTCGTGGCAAAGAAGTCTCAACCCTTCTGAGGACCTTGGGAACCTTCCCTTGTATCAGGACCCTCTCTTTCCTCCTCCACAGAATGCTATCCGCCTCAAAGAAGGAACGGAGGTGACAGTACTTTTCACTGTAAAGTGGTGCCTGCGTGTGACTGCTTACCCTTGTGTTCTGAAGGGGCTCTGGAGCAAGCCCTCCAATCATAGCGCCATACGCCTACCATCATGCCCACCATCCACTCAGAGTAGTGGGGTTACCCTCCTTCTTGCAATCCTCTAAATACCCAAATAAATGAACCGACACAATCAAACTGGAGCCCGACATCACAAAGTACTCTTTGTCCATTTATTATATGTGAGCCATTTCGTTTTAATTTACGATCATATTTCATAACCCACCAGCAAATGGCCTGCAGTATATTTGTGAAATGTGATGAAGTCCCAGTAACGTGAGACCTCACTCTGGCCCAGAGTTTAGAAATCTGGGCTCTGATAAGTGTAGGGCAACTGTCAGACTTGGGGCAGATTTTTACAATCTATGAATTAGTAATATGTGAAAGGTCAGGTTTCTTTACAATAACCTCAAAAGTCTAGATAAATTTCACAAAGGCTTGCTGCACCCCCAGATCTGGGCCCTGCATTCTGATGTCCTCAAGAAAGTCATTGTCTTCCGAGCCTTAAACAGACTTGAACACATTTCGCATACAAGGGATGACCCTTTATACTCTGAAATCGTTATTTTTTAGTTTCCCATCTGATTCCTAGAAGTTTTTTTGCATTAAACCCTATCATTGACCTCAAGGTCTCTAGAAAGTTAATTATGCCTTCATTATGCCTCTAAAAACACATCCGAGGGCTATAGGCGCAAGGACCATAAGTCCCATATTACAGAAAATAAAACTGAAGCTCTAACGACAATAAGAGAAAGTTTTCTGGGGATTCTCCTCTCCTTCCAAACTAGCCATGCTGCAGGGCCAGAACTCCGCCCCTTGCACTCCTGTCCGCGAGTGCATTAATTAACCTCTGGACCACACTGTAAAACAAACTCTAGAGAAGTGTCCTGCGTCCACCTAGACGATTTTATAACTCAGGAGGGTTTCATTTAATGCAATGTTTTAAACGTGTTTTTGCCCATGAAATATAAGGACAAGTAGAACTGGCTCTACAGAGTCTGGCTAACACACCAGTCAGGGTCGTGAAAGTTACTTTAATATTCTTCTGTGACTAGTCATCAGAGACCTGAACCGATCAAGGATTTTTTATAACTGCCTTGATAGCACTACCTGACCCATCTTGCCAAATGAAAGTCATTTTTTATTGTCTCGTGAACTGAACCTACTATTTAAAAGTTTGAACTCGTGACATTTTCTAAGACTTTCAAAATCAATTAAACCCAGAGTCCAAATGTTCCCAGAACTGTTATGTCATTTGGTAAAACACTCATCTCGCTTATGCAGTAAGTACCGTGCTTACCAAGCACGTATGTGGGCCGCACACTGTTCTCAGCACTAGATATACGACTTAGACTGGACAGGGCAAAAACCTTGTCCTACATGGGCTTCCTATCTTACCCCACTGCTAATTCCTGTTCTGGTTTGCAGGAGTAAATCAAGATCCAGACAGCCATTGGTGGCTAGTTTGGACTTGAACTAGGTAACTCGAGTATCTCATTTGGTGGTCTTTGGTGGAAGCACCAAAATATCAATGAAAGGAGGACATAACCAGAGCAATCTATTCAGAAGGCAGTATAATGGGGTTGGAGACTTGTCTTATTGCCCAGCAAGCATGCTATTTTTACTAAGATGGCATGTTACAAGACGAATAAAAATAGCAAAGTTTTCTTTTTTAAAAAAAATGCCTTTACTCACACTTTCTCCAAGCTTGGGAAAATATGATTTGATCAGATCAAATAATATACACACATGTTTTTGATTTGGAGTGGCTGTGGGAGATGGATATTATTGGGGACCAAAACCCATCCCCCCCATCCTGGTGTCCTTGATCCAGGCTGCCTCTCTTAGCAAACTACAAACATTTAAGGTATAGTTGATCTGGATTTCAGGTTGCTAAGAAATCGAAATTTCTAAGGCCCATTTGAATGGGGATCAGCTGAGCTGAGCTAGAAATGTAACTCTTCCTCTTCTTCCTCCCTCCCTTTTCTGGTTTCAATATTGCTCTCTTCATAGCTGCTACTATGTGACTCTGGGGAACTCATTTCCACTCTGAAGTTCTTGGACAATATCATCACAAAATTCCCCTCTACTATGACAGCCTACAGTGTTGTCCTTCAGTGTTACACTAACCCCAGTTCAAGATATTAACCAGAAATGTCATTTGGCTTCAGGTGGCAACTGCTTTCAAATAAATTCAGAAACACATTAGGCCCAAGGACCATCTCTTTCATCCCAGTTTTTGCTCCTGTAGGTAACACAGATCCCAAATTCTTGGTGAAACAGGGAACTCTCTGCAAAGAGTTCTTTTAAGAGCATCTTCCTTGGAGTCCAACAATTCAAATCCAGCTCTGCCATTTACCAGTGGTGTGACTCCAGGCAAGTAACAGAGTCTCCCAGGGTCTCAGTTTCCTTATATCCAAAATGGGGATGACACATCACTGTGTTGCTGTGCATTTTAAAATGAAATTAGGCAAAGGACTTGATCTTGCCTTCCACGTAGGAAATGCTCATTTAATCTAGGTGTTATCCAAAGAAATGAACAACATCATCTTTTTCTTCTGAGCTGTAGTGAATTTGAGCAATTCTGTTTGGAGAAGTTCAGAAAGTCCTGGAGTGGGATAGAATCAATATTCAGGATCCCTGGTATGTTCTGAGTCCTGGGGAAAAATATTCTTCACTTGCTGCTGATTTAGGGAGGAGGAAGGCTTAGTTTGGGTGCTAATAATACTGCAGTTTTGAATCTCAAAGACTCATCACACATTCATTTTCTTTATCTTATTCTGAAAAGCATATGATTTCCCCTTTCTAGCCCTAGACTTACCTACAGATTTTCTGTGAAGGGAAATATGGGCATTACTGCCCCTGAAAAAGACATTTGAGGCTGCTCAGCTTTCATCAGTCCCTGACTTGGGAAATCTGCCTTCTCTAATCATGTCTTTCTTTCTAAGACCTTATGTCCTTGGTACTTGCCTGTTACTTGCAAGGGAAAAAAATCAGTTTTCCCTTCCCATCAAGGTGAGTGTGCCTCAGGTGATATCTATGCAGGGCAGAGATGTCCCTAGCCCTAGGAAAAACTTAGATCTGGGGGTCCAATCCCCGAAGCAGGGCACCCCATACTGCACTGTGCCAGCACCAGGGGGAGGTCACTGACGTGGCTGGAGCATTGCCCCACCCCCACCCCACATCCATTCGGGATGACTTCACTGCTTTCCTGGAATTCTCAAGGCTGAGATCCTATTCCCCACACCCACCCCTGGGATTTTTTACACTGTCTTCTTGGCTCTTCTCTGTTCCCATTGCTAAACAAAGAGAAATCCAACCAGAAAGACTAGACGGAATGAACAGCTGATGCGGTGGGAAGGAGGAGGGATGAACATTTTGCAGCTCTCAGACTTTCCCTAAATTGGCCAATTTCACATCAATAAGTGCCTCATCCATCACCACCACCTTTCAGGTGATTTTCTGCGATGGGATTTCAGGAGGCACTAAGCATCTTATATACAATTTCTTTACAAAGTCAGTTTTTCCATCATCAAGCATTCTCAGCATTGAAATAAAAATAGGCAGAGCCTTGCTATTTAAAAAAGCTCTTTTTATATTAGGTCCTGCAACCCAGAAACCTCTTTCAGGGACCTCTATAGTTTGAGTTCACCAAAAAGAGAGAGATAGAGAAGAAAAAAGAAACCAGCCAAACAGACCTCTAATCCCGGGACAACTTAACCTTACCCAGATGGGAAGAAACTACACAATTGTCAAGCCTATCTCTGCTTCTTTGCTGTGTGATCTCAGGGAACCCTCTTACCTCTCTGGGTACCCTTTTTATTTCCTAAGACATAGGGATAATAATAATATCTCATCTATTACCTTGAGTGCCAAATGAGGATGCGAGTATTTTGGACACTGGAAAATATTTTAGAAATATAATAAGGGATCAAGAAAGGGTATAACGGGAATAAAGGAAGTCAAAGACTGACTTCGGATGACTCTTGCCTCTTTCATCTTTTTTTTTTTTAATTTAGAAGAGCTTTCTTAATCATGAGAGCTATTAAAAAAATAAGCACAAAATAAAAATTCTGGATAATTAAACATTGCATCATAGCTGGCAATTGTTTTCTTGTTAGTGAAATATACAATGCCTATTATAATTGATGGTATCTTTGATTAGATGAAATACATAGTATATATTTAACATGACTCTTTATATAAAGTATCCTGCTTTTTTTCACTGAACATTTTATGTCACTATTATTGCAAACTGACCTAAGCTAACTTGGCCATTTGTCTTCATGCAGTAAGAAGTCAATGGCCTCTTCTTTATCTTTCTTTAAATGCATCTTTATTACCTCCCCATGGATGATAAACTATATAAAATATAGATATGATGTGCTCTTTTTTAAAGTAAAGTCTCTCTTTTTAAAGATTTTATTTATTTATTCATGAGAGGCACAAAGAGAGAAGCAGGGCAGCCTGGGTGGCTCAGCAGTTTAGTGCTGACTTCAGGCCAGGCCTGATCCTGGAGACCCGGGATTGGGTCCCATGTCAGGCTCCCTGCATGGAGCCTGCTTCTCCCTCTGCCTGTCTCTGCCTCTCTCTCTCTCTGTGTGTCTCTAATGAATAAATAAATAAAATCTTAAAAGAGAGAGAGAGAGAGAGAGAGAGAGGCAGAGACACAGGCAGAAGGAGAAGCAGGCAGAGAGAGAAGCAGGTTCCCAGTGGGGAGCTCAATCTGAGACTCTATCCCAGGACCCCAGGATCATGACCTGAGCTGAGCCGAAGGCAGATGCTCAACCACTGAGCCACCCAGGTGTCCCAAAGTAAAGGTTCTTGATGGAAGCAGGAAAGTATCACAGAGAGAACTGAGACTGCTCTGAGCTCACCAGCTGTGCCATCTCAGCGTTGCTGGGTCACCTCTCTGGGCAGTCTGCTGTCTGAGGTTTACTGTTTTGCCCCGTGAAAATGGGAGAACTCACGGTTCTCAAATTCCTACGTTTCTAGGAAGGTAAAGAGAAAAATGAGAGTGAAGGATGGCAGTGGGGCAGAAAGCAAGTCAGGGCCTCAGTTTGAAAACAAGCTCCCTTCAGCTTAGTGGAGGCTCAGGCCCCAGTGTCCTCACCTAGGACATGGGGATAAGAAAATTCACAAAGTTGTAGGGGGAAAGAAGTAAGATCCCCCAGGGAGCACCTGGCCTGAGGTGCTTGCTGGCTGACGCACCTCAGAGCGGGGCCCCAGGTAAATCTCCGGCCTCTGGGAGGCACTCTTGCCTCGTGCTTCCACTCAAGGCGGGTGGAATCGCCGGGTCGGTAGGTCCCGTCCCGGTGGGGCCACCGCTCACCTAGGCCACCTCGGGCACGTTAATGAAGGAACCTGAGTTCCCGCAACCCGAAAGGGGATGGTGACCACCTCGGGACGGTGCGCGTAAATCGCCGGGCACCCGTGTCCGGCCCTAGGGACGCGCTCGGGGAGAGGGGACTGTTATCTGCCTGGCTGGTTCCTCCGGCGTCGAGGTGTAAGTTTCCTGACGCGGCTGGGCGGGGGGCGCGATGCGGGCGCCGGGCCGGCCGAGGTCTCCTGGGCCGCGGAGCGGGCCGCGCCGGTGTCAGCGCGCATTTATTGATGGCAGGTATTTGGGGAGTAATTGAGCGCGGCGGCCGGCCCGGGGCGAGAGTGGGCCTCCACGAGCAATTAAATGTGATTAGGCCGAGACCTTCGGGATCCAGCTGGGTGATTGATAACCCGGCCGCATTCCTGCCGGGCCCGCGACATCAAACGGGCGGCCGGCGGCGGGCGGGGCGGAGGGGCCGCGCGCGGGGACCCGGCCCTTCTCTGCCCGGCGCTGCCCTTCCCGCCCGCGACGCCCGCGGGTCCAGGGAGGGCGCGGGGGACGGGCCCTCCTCCTGCCCAGGGGCCTCTCCCTGGCTCGCTCGCCAGGTGCAGCAGGCCAGGGAAGGGCGCGGGAGGGACGCGGGGGCCCGAGCCCCTGCGCGAGGGCGCCGCGTCGTCCGGGGGAGCCAGGCGGGCCCGGGCAATCCGGCCGCAATCGCTGGAACCGAGACGGGAAATGGCAACAGCGGAGACGCAGACGGGGAGATCTAGGGGACGGCGCGCGTGGGAATACGTCGAAAACGGGGAAAATACAGAGAGACGCAGTGGGAGAGGAAAGGGGCTGGAAAGGACGAGAAAGAAAAAGTGGTAAAAGAGAAAGTTGCGAATAAGAGCACCAGAAGGAATTGTATGGACGGTGAGAAGGTAGAGAAAAGCAAAAAAATAATAACAAAGATGTAAAGTGGGCCAAACATGAAACAGAAGAAGGGACGGGGAAATAAAAGGGACACTCAAAAAAGCTAAGAAAGAGGGAGTGAGAGGGGAGGGAAGAAAGAGGTTAGGAACGGGAGACAAAGAATGGGGAAACGGGGAAAGAGAAGTGACAAGAAGAAAACAGGAGGCCTGCCCTGGCCTGGGTCCCTCCCCAGCTTTACCCGCTGGGTCCCAGGCCCTGCCTCCATCTCAGCCAATTCTGTGCCCCCAGCCAAGCACCGCCTGGTGCCTGGGAGCCCTGGCATTTGCCCCCACCAGCCCGACTCCCGCCCAACCCAAGCCCAAGGCCAGCTCGTTCTCCCTCCTGGCTGGATGAGGGGGACCCCACCCCAAGCCCAGGGTGATCAGTGGGACCCCTGCACCCCAAGCCTGAGCCCCACAAGCCATAAGTCACAAGTGGAGGTGCTGGGGTTCCCCAGGCCAGTTGCCTCGGGATCCCCGGAGTCCCCCGAGCCATGGAACAGTTTCTGTCTGTGCTGACTCCACAGACAGGATCAAAACAGCATGAAAGAAATCAGAGCGAGAACGTCGTCGGCAGGAGCTGGACTTCTAAAACCCCCTTCCGCCCCCATAGGCTTCAATATTAAAAAACCCCCTAGGAGCCTCAGACACTGTATTAATTAGTGCAACCACCCATGAAAAGTTGGGTTTGGAGCGGCATTCTTTGCCCTGTGTGAAAAACCAAGTCTAATAAACAATTGTTAAGTTGGCCTGTTGCCGCTGGTAAATTACATAGCATTAAAAAAATAATGCTTTTCATATTAGGCACTAATTAAAGGTTGGGACAGCTTTAAAACAAGAGAGGGAGGGGGGAAATCAAAGAAAATATAAAAATGTTCTTTCAAGAGTTATGGGAGGTTAATAAAGTATGTCTGTTAGAGTGAGCCTACTTTGCCCCTAGCTACAGCCAAACTGGAGCCACCACAATTGGGTCTCAATAAGATAATGATATTCCTTTCTCTGCTATTAAAAGCCTCCCAGTGCAAACTTAAAATGATTTATTTAATTTAGGAAATTATGAGGTGTAACTTCAAAGCTCGAGCCGTTAGTAATGGAAAATACCAGGTTGTTTAAAATTATAATAATAATTGTTTGGAGGACTCAGGACATCAAAGTGTTTTCATCAACAAATGCAGAGGGGTCCGGAGGAGGTTGGAAAGAGTCAGAGGAGGTGGATGGAGTTTGGATTTGATTATTATGAGCCTTATCAAGGCAGGACTCAGGATTCCCGAAGCCTGGTACTCTGTGCTGCTTTGAAGCAGGCTATTTTGGAAAGTAATTTTACTGCTTTTTATTTAGTTTCTAGCAAGGAGGAGGAGGTAGGGAGGCGGCAAAGGGAGGGAGAGGGGTAGAGGGGTCCAGGAATTGACAGCAGACTTTTCTTCATTGCTCTCTGACCAATTTCATTAAAGAAGCCTACAGCATCACCAATCTGGAAAAAAATTTTTTTTTTTTTCGGAGAGTGAAGAAGGACACAGGCACAATCAACTTCACCAACTGGGCCCTATGCTTTCGGAGAGTGTGTGTGTGTGTGTGTGTGCGTGTGTGTGTGTGTGTGTGTGTGTGTGTGTGTGTGCCATGGGTTCTTTTATAAATGAGGTTTATGTTTATTCCAAACCCAGCAGTGGAGAGGGAGTGGGGGTGGGGGAATGGCCTCTCCAACCCGTGGCAAATGAGCGTCTTTTATAGCAAAGAATGGCCGTGGGAGTTTTCATTCGGTCAGACAAGGTTCTGCTCAAAGGCAAGGATCTTCTTTTCAGTCAGGTCAGGCAGACGTTTTGCCAGCGCCTGCTCTCAGCCAGCCAAGCCTTCGCTGCCTACCTCCTGCCGGCCCTGCCCCGGCACTGCCTCTGCAGGGCTGCAGGGGGGGGAGGGTGGTGTGGCTGAGTCTCTGGTCCCCAGTGATGGAGAAGCAGGCGCTCAGTGGAAAGCCCCCCCTCCACCAGGCCTCAGGGAGTTGGGGAAGGGGATAGAGGGAGATGCTCCAGGAATGGGCTCTCAGGAGGCTTGGGAACCTGGGGAGCTCTGGAGGCCCCTACATTAGGTGTAAGACCGCTCCCGCAGGGCTTCACTGGCCCTCACGCCTGCCGCCAGGCTCAGGCTTGGGCTTGAATTCTGCTGCTGCCACTTATTGGCTCTGTGACCTGCCTGAGCAACCTCTCTGAGCCTGTTTCTTCAACTACAAAGTAGCACCAATGACACCTCCCCCAGGAGTGTGCAACTATTAAATGAGATGTGCGAGAAAATGCCTGCTTCTGGCCACACTTAGCAGGAGCTCAAGAAATGTGATTTCTTCTCCTTTCTTCCCCTTTCCCAAAAGCAGAGCATTCTTTCTGGAAAAGCTTGGATGAAAGCGTTCAAAGGAAGGGAGGACGGGAGGGATTGTGTACCAGATTTCTGGCAACCTGTGCGAGGATGTCCGAGGCCAGCAGGCTACTGGCATCTTAGGCTTTAATTCCCCAGGCACCGGTGCGCCAGTCCTGGAGGAGTCAGGGTCTTCCTGTCGCTGCAGCTTGTTAGAAGCTCTGGACCGCCTGGCACGCCAAGCCCCGCGGAGGCTGGGACTCTGGCGACCGCCGACGGAACGCGGGGCAAGAGGTGAGGAGGGCGCCCCAGAGCAAGGCGCGCCGCCGGGCCGGGACCTCTGGCTGTGGTCCGAGTCAGCGCCGGCCGCATCCTCACCTCGGTCACCCCATCCAACCCAGGAGCGCGGGGGTGTATATGCTTGAGCCTCAGTCACTTTTCTCTCTCTCTCCCGGCCTCAGTTTTCCTTTGGAATTTGGGGCGACTGGGGTAATGGCAAATCGCCCAGACCCTTTCCGATCCACCCCATTGGTCACGCAGGTCGCAGCCGGTTCTCCTAGTCGCAACCTGGCTTGCGAACCCCTCCTCCCGGGGGCAAGCTGTCTTAACCCGGAGCTGGAGTCTCCCGATCCCCAACCCTGGCTGAGATCGCCGGAGGCTGCGGGGTCGAGCGGCGCCGGGAAGGAAGTTCGGTGGACGGGCTAATTAGGGACCCAGGTTGGCGGCTGATGACGAAACCGGGAACGGCTTTGGCCTTTGCAAAACGCTTCCCCTAAATGAGGATGGCGATTCCGGACCCGGATTAGGAGTTCGGCCTGGGACGGCCCAGCGAGATGGCAAAGGCGAAAACTGGGGAGGTTTGGGACACTCCTGGGGGCTGGACTCGGGAGTGCAGCGGTGGAGCAGCCAGGAATCTGCTCCCAGCTTCGGAGCAGGTCCGTGGGCTTGGATCACGCTCGGCGCTCGAGCTGGGAGATCGCAGACTCCTCGCCCCAACCCTGGGAGCTTTCACCCGACCGGGAAATAAATGTAGTTTCTGGCGCCCACCTCCAAAGTGGGTGTCGGAGCAACGAGAATGAGACGAAAGCGCCAGTCCTCTAGATGCCCGGTGCCGATCTCCCCACCGCTCAGCTTCCTCAAGTTCTCCATTCCCATCTGCCCGCGTTCCCAGGGTCACTGGAGCTTCTCATCCGAAAACAGACCTCCCAAAGGTATCATCAGTAGCCACTTCGGATTTATTTGTGCAATAAAAAGTGTAACTTAAGATCCTTCTCAGCATCTCCCATCCATTGCCGACTTTTTCTTTTTTAAAAAATAGTGATGCCTCAAAACTCAAGTCTGACCCTGTTCTGTACCCAGGGGAAAGGGAGGCTGCAAAGCAAACGGGACTTGAATGAACCACCTTCCCCCTTCAAAGCAAAAAGAGCATTTGTTCGGGGTCCATCTCCTTGGAAGGAGTTAGGAATGGTAAACGGAATGCGATTTGACACACTCCTGAAAGGGCAGCAGGCATCCACCCCCGCCACCACCCCCCCCAAACCAGGGAATGCATCTAGTTACAGTCTCCATTTGCAAAGAGCTATAGATCCCTTCCCCCCAGCTTTAAATCTGTTGCTGTTTTGGTAACTGGGAGATTTCAAGTTCAAGATTTTCTCTTGATCATCTACAACCCTCTCATCCCCCAGCCCCTCCACTTCTAAGCTCATCTTTCACTAGAGTCTGAAAAACGAATAGCAATTCCACTTCTTTTCCATGGGTAACACAAATTGCCAGAGGAAAACATTTCGAAAAGTATTTCGTTGGCTATTTTCAATCCACTCCCTCACCCCAGGCCGAATCTGTGCACAACTCTTAACTGATTCACACTAATATCATAAGAAAAAACCCCTCCTCCAATCCTGGTGGCGTTTTTGAATTGAACCCAGCTAAGAACAGAGAGCATCCTTTAAAATAACTGTGTTTGGACAAACATTACTGCAATAAAACAAATGTTTAATTTAATTCAGAATAAGAGATAAGAAATAACTCTTCAATAAAATATATAAAATTATACAAGGCACCCTTTCAAAGGGATAAACGTATACTGGGTGGTGTTGGGGGGGGAAGATGGAAAGATGAATTACCAGGGAGCTAAATGGGCTGTTTGACAACACCATTTTTAGCAAGTCAAAACATGGCTTTACCCTCTGCCCCCAACATGTTAAAAAGTAAATAAATTTTTCTAATAAGTTTAGCACATACAACAGGTACACACACAGAGAAAGCATGATTTTTTTTTTCTTTCTGGATCTATTCATTGTTCAAGAATATTTAGCATATAGGTAATGGTTACAATATATTTATTTTTTTAAGCAGAGAATTAACTACACTCCCCGCCCCCAATCACCTTTGCAATGTGTGAGGAATGACTTGTACCTAGTATTTCACAGAAACCATCAATTCCACGATGTGCATTAACTTTTTACTCTCCAATGATCTGAAATGGAGTTAAGCAACAGCCTGAAGAGGAATTAGGAAGTACTTCCATGTCCCACGCTACCCTCAAGGCATTCTCAAGATTCTTCTCATCCCCCTTTTATTGATATTACCAAAAAAAAGGGGGGAAATTAAAACTTTAACAATCTGTAACAATGTGGATAGAGGGGAAAAATATGGGCCAAATATGGTAGTATGTAATGAGTTTTTCAATGTATGTAAAAATGCAAAAACAATGTATCCTCATCACTTTGAGGAATCTCGCCATATCTACTTCCTATGCATTGTGCCTAATTCTAACTTTTGTTTTCCATCAGCAAAAGTCCATCATCCCAGCAAAATCCCCAAATGTCAAAAATTTTAGCAAATAATTGGTCTCTCCTATAAGAAAAAACAAATGGACTTAAGCAGTCTTTTAGGAAGGTGATATAGAGAAAAAAGTATACACATGTGCATATAAATTTTGCCTTTCAAAATAATCTGAATTTTTACGTCTGCTGTATAAAAATGTCATTATATTTTATTATATATATATATTTATATATAAAACCATATCAGAGCCAATCTTTGTGAAAAGGGGACATCTAGAAGATTACACCAAGAAAATGGAGCTTGGTGCCTCCAGCCTAAAGAACAAATTCAAACTATGTCTGTGGCCCCGTAGGCCTAGCTGCTTAGGGTGGCGCATGCAAGGTCTGCAGAGCAGGAGTACTGGCTTGGTACTGCCTTCTTGGAGAGGGAAGGGGTACCCATTTAAACAAACATCCATCACAAGTCCATGGAGCTGGTCTTCCTTAGGATAGATGGTACATGCCATATCCGACTGGGGTCGCATAGAGTCCGACGGGCGGGATGGGGAGCACAGGTCTATGGAAAGGGTAGGACGCTCCGTATATGGATGCTGCTTGCAGAGGCGAGTTGATGGGGAAAGGAAGGCTGAAGCCAGAGGGCAGCATAGGTTTTGCAGCCATCTTCAGCTTTTCTAGTTCTGCCTCCTGCAGTCTTTTCGCCTTGGCCCTTCGGTTTTGGAACCAGATTTTAACCTGGGTCTCTGTGAGGTTCAGAGAGCTGGAGAACTCCGCGCGCTCTGCAATGGAGAGGTATTGTTTCTGGCGGAACTTGCGCTCCAGGGCGAGGAGCTGCGACGTGGTGAAGGGCGTTCTCGGCTTCCGATTGGTCTTGTGCTTCCGCAGGGTGCAGGTGGTGGGGCTCATATGTCCTAGAGAACAGAGAGGGAGCCAGTTAGCACAGGTGGCTTTCTCCCAGGTGTGCCTGTGTGGGGCCGCCCCAGTGGTCAAATCCACGGTGGGGGTGGGGGGGCAGCGACAGAAGAACACTATTTAAATGGATAAATAGCTTTGTTTAAGAAATTGAGTCTTTACAAAAAGTTTGGGAACTTAACAGCGTACAGAACTTTCTATATGGGAAACATGGCATGACGGATGATGGAACTAGAACATCAATGAACTGATGTCCAGGGAGCCGAAGTGCACTCCAAGAAACAAAACTCCATGCTTTTGGAGCTTAATTTCTCTGGGCTTTAAAAATGGGGGGCTGGGTTCATGACAACCCTCACTCCTTTAAGATGCTGAGTTAATCCGGTAAGAAGAAAAATGACAAAAGGTCCTATAAACTGGGTTGGTCCCCTCTCCACACCAGGAAAAGTTGGGAGTACATCAGCATATTTATGAAGGATAATCGCGCAGATAAGGTCTGTGGTAAATTAATAGCATCTCCGGATTGGGAGCAGCCCCACGCAATAAACAACCACATGGCTGTCATTCCATCCAGTCTACAGATTATAAAACCTGAACACATCATCTTACAGATCTGGATGTGGGATAAGTTTCTTGGCCGGGTGCTTCTGTAATATAAAGTTTACTAAGAAGGAGGGAAAAATTAGCTTACTCATAAATGTAAATGTCAGGGGAAATCATGCTGCCTCCAAGTTGAGAGCATGTGATGACATTTTAGTCATCTCTAACCATTCTCTGGTTTACAGCAAATGTGTAAATGATTAGTTTGTCGCCAGAATTTAGAAAGAGGGAATAACAAGCAAAATAAAGGCAGTCCAACCACCTCCAGCCATTTTAAATCCATATTTAAAATGGATTTAATTATACGAAGTTGTAGGACTGGGTATCCTTGTGATTCCATGGATCAACTAACTTTGGGCTTCTTTTCCTCAAAGGGAGGTGGGGGGGGCAGGAGTGTAGAACTGTGGGATGGAATGCTAAACAATTAATTTTCTGCATTTGGCTTTTATGAGCTATGCTAATTTTCCAAAAGTAGCCACAGTAGTAACTCCAAAGTACCCATGGGGAGAATGTCGCATTTCTTGTTTAGTTACTTCGATGGCCCAAGAAAGAGTTTACACTTCATACTTGAGGGTGACACAACAAGTGCCACCCATCCTCCATTTTCCAACAAGAATGGGATTTGTCCTAGTGAGACATTATTAACCATCACTGTAGTGGCTAAAAAGTAAGAAGTCTTAAGTTCTAGGATCAACAGAAATCCGAGAGGGATGGGCACACATAAGTCTAGACTTTTGCATATGCTAATCCCTAAATAAGCCAGAGAGTTTGGGCACCTACTTCTTAATTTACAAACTAACAACACTGTCGAAGACCTGCTTTCACCCTTCACAAACCAGACCTAGCTCCTTGGAGGAACCCCCCACTGTCTCAACGCACGTACGAAGCTCCTAGGGTCTGTGCTTGAGGCTTGATCCTGCTCTATGTTTTCAAGAACTTTGTGCCCTGAACAGTCATCCCAGCTGCTCCTAAAGGCTGCATTTGAACTATGAAATCCAGGCTATAGAGAGATTATACACGTGTGTCAAAGCCATAAAGTGAAGAGGCTTCCTCTCATTCCCCACCTCCCCCACCCCATTTTAAACCAAAGGATGGATGCGATTATACAAAGCAAAACAGCAAGTTACCCTACTTCCTCCAAATAACAAACCAGGCCAGGCCTGTGGCTCCCTCTTGCCCCAGGCTCCCGAGCTAGGCTAGGCGCTCCTTGGATCCACCATTCCAACCACAGGGCTCCACCGCCATTTCTAGGCCCAGAGCACTAATGAACCGCTTTTTGTTTTAAAATTAAATCCTTTTTCCACAATCTAGGATTTTCCTCCTGGGAAGATCCTATCCAGGGCCTTCAAGGGGGGAAGTTCATCCTCACTGTGGGGCGGGAAAGGGAGGGTTTACAGAGCAAGTGCGGAATTGACATCTCCCAATGCTAAGGCCTAAGGAAGTGGGGATTTCAGACCTCTGGAAACCCGCTCCCAGTAAGGCCTGAATCCTTGGTGTGCTGATGGGCACTGACCCAGGCCTAGAAACACATGGGCACTCAATTATTTGTCTAACAAATTAAGTTCCTTAAAGTGGCTGAGCCTCTATTTCACCACCGATAAAATGGGTAAATAATACTGTGCTTTGTGGTTCAGGGTACTAAATTTTAGAATGCCCAGAGCCCTGTCTACCACTAGGTAGGTGATCCTTAAGTATTGCCAAGGCGTTTTTTGTTTTTGTTTGGGAGGGGGGCGGGGGTTGGTCA
This sequence comes from Canis lupus dingo, assembly GCF_003254725.2. Classification (NCBI taxonomy): domain Eukaryota; kingdom Metazoa; phylum Chordata; class Mammalia; order Carnivora; family Canidae; genus Canis; species Canis lupus. Next base: position 38,397,743 of record NC_064246.1, read on the forward strand.
AGCCCAAACTCAGTGTGTGCTGATTCCTCTGAACTCTGCTGAAATGTCCTTGTCTGTTACCAGGAGGCTGGCTGCTGCCACACAGATCAGATAAGATAATATGGTGAAAAGTGCTATAAAGCACTGTGCAAACTTGAGTTTAAATTCTTTGAGTCCTTAATCTCCACACCCTTTGAATCTTTCAGAGTTTCTAACAGGGTGGAGAGCTATGCCAGAGGGGACAGCCACTGCCTCCCGGGTATACGGCCTTGTTTTGTTCACAAAATACTATGCATCTCAGTCTTGAGGGCTAACTGAAGGAAATGAAGGAAGGTGTGGTTCTCCCAGCTTTGGAAAAAGTCCTTCCACAGACCCTCTTTCTCACCTCTTCTAAAGGGCAGTAGGGAGTACAGAAATCTTAAAGGCCAAGAGATAGAAATAAAAGGAGCTATAGGGAAAGACCTCTCCAAATTGCATGAGGACCCAGGCCCAAAAATGAGTGCTAAAGCTGGAGGAAAAAAATCAATTCTCCTGGGCCTGCTGGCCATCCTGCCTCATTGGCAGGAAGCGGGGTGTAGGTGTGTGGATGGGTTCTCTGGGGTGGGGGATCAGAAGTGGTCAGGGCAGCATGCAGAGGACCAGAGTGTGGCACTGGGGCCCCTTGCCCAGTTCGGCCACTGTTGGTGACCTGGGTCAGGCAAGTTCAGCCTTTTTAAAGTCCGGGTGTCTGCAGGGGGAATCACCACCGCTCCCGTGGCCCTACCTACGCTTCGGGGTTCCAGCCGTATTACGATCCGGTGAACTAATGAGCATCATTCCGTAAACTCTCAAGCGCCGCTGGAATGTTGTTAATTACTGCTAAGAGCCAAGGGGGCCGGCGCGCTTCCGACCCCAGCCCGCTCCAGGCGAAGAAGGGACCGGCTTCGGGGACGGCAGGGAGACATTTCGTCCGGGCATCGGTCTCTGCCGCCACCCCTTCCTGGGACCCATGGAGGATGAAGATTTCTACCCAATACCCGGGATTAGATTTGAGCTAGTCTTATCCTTAAGAGGAGGGCACATCTCGCTGGGCTGTGACCTTTGAAAGAAGTGAAGGCGCCTCCGCCTCCGCCTGGCACCTACTCGAGAGCTCACGAAAAGCGGATCCCTCTTCACTCTGCAGACAGAAACCCGGTGGGCAGGGAGACAGGACTAGGGAAGGCGGTCGCGGCGCGGGGCCGGGGTGGGGGGGAGAACCACGACCGCGCGGCCCGGCAAGCCCGGCAAGCCCGGCAAGCCCGGCGCGTCCCGGGCCGTGTCGCGCCCCCCGCACAGCTGGGGCCCGGGCTCGCCGCGCGGGCGCACCCCGAGGCGGTCCTGGCTCCGGCCGGCGCGCGGCTGTGCGGCGATGGGGGCGCGGGGGCTCCCGGGCTCGCTGTCCGGCCCCGCCGGCAGAGGGGCGCCCGCGCCCGCACCCCGCACCCAGCGCCCGCGCCCGCACCCCGCGCCCCGCGCCCCCCGCCCGCGCCCCGCGCCCACTCACTTGGCGGCGGCGAGTATCTGCCGGGCTCCTGCATCCACGCGGCTCCGTCCTCGGCGCTCTCCGACTTGACCGAGGCGGCCTCGAAGGGCTTCCCCGGCGGCCCGGGGCTGGGGGCTTCCCGGGCGCCGTGTCCCGGCAGCAGCAGCGGCCGCAGGGCGGCCCCGGCAGAGGCGCTGTCTGCCGGCCGCGGGGACGCCCCCTTGGGCGGCTTCTTGTCCGACATGAGCGCCTCGACGCTGAAGGGCAGGCTGGAGACCTTGACGCGGCGCTCCTCGGCCGCCCCCTCCGCGCCCCCAGGCCCCGGGCCCGGCCCGGCCAGCGCCGCCGGGCCCTCCTCATCGGACGAGAACAGGTCACTGCCTTTGGACGGAGAAGCCATGACCTCCCTGCCCTACGTAGCTCCCCGCGCGCGACTCCGCTGGCGACCCGGCCGCGGCGACTCTAACTTTTTTGGGGGGAGGCGGGAGGGGCGCGCCGGGAGCCGGGCCTTTCCTCCGAGGGGAAGTGGGAGACTCGGCTCAGCCAATCGGCGCCGGCCCTGGCGCTGACGCCACGCACGCTCGCCCCGGATTGGCTCTCCGGGAAGAGGCCGGGGCCTTCCCCCCCCACCCCTGTTTGAAATAAATTAGGAGTTAATTACAGGAGCAGTCAGCAGAGTTGTTATTAGGCGATCCCTCAAGGGTTATAATCACGCCAAAACTGAAAAGTCCATGGTGTAATTAAGGCCGATTATTTAAAGAGGAAGTTCGCCGAGTCCCATTTCTTCTCTTTTTTGACCCCTTTCTGAAAAGGCACCTCGCACCCAGGCCACTGCCCCCAACGCCCACCGCCAGAACACGTTTAAAAATGCGCACCTGACATTGCAAACGACATTTGTGAAGCGCCTACTATGTGTGGAAACTGGGCTGACTTCACAACTTTAGGACTCAGCGCTGAAGACACGGGCCAGCATCCCTGCTCAAGGCAGTAATACATACATGGAGCTTTTAAGAGTATCTCGCCATTGGCAAAAGCTCTACAGCTCTACAGCTGTTACTGTAACTCCCCTAGAAGAAGGGCCTGGGAGAGCCCAAAAGGTGGTCAGGGACTGGTGTTCCAATGGGTTCCCACAGGAAAATGTAAAGCAGTGGCCCCCATCTCTTCCACTCGGAACAAAACCAGCGCACTCTCAGAAAACTGTAATCCACGGTGTTTTCTTTCCCTTGAATCTCTTCTCTGGGCGACATCCGGATCCGACCTTTTTTCTCGGGACTATGTGTATTGTGTGTTCCTGCGTTTATTTGAGCCTATATTTGTCATGTGTTTGGGTGCCAGTGTTTGCCTTCAAGGGGGAGGAGGAAGGAAAAGGCGCTGATAATACCCAGTGCTTCCCTTCCTCTTATAAATCTCAGAAACACCGGGCTCTGAGCTTGCACACCCCAGGCCTGTGTACATTTTTGAGAAGCACATTTTTATTCAATGCACCTGGTTTAAAAAAAAAAAAAAAAAAGCATACATATCCCCACCCCGCCCCAAATTATACCCTGGGTAATTACATCTCAAAGCCTTAGTGATGACTGTACCAGCCCAGGAACAGGGGAGAGGGAGCTTCCAGTGCGCAAAGGCCTTGGATCTCTCCACAGGCCGCCAGCCCAAGACCAAAGTGCTTCAAATGACTCTTTCCAGACTGCAGCTGCTCTTCCCTATATCTCAACGATTAGCCCGGAGTGATGAGATAAAATAGAAGTCTCCCAGCTCTGCCTAGCACACAGCAGATGCTTGCTAAACAGTTCCCAGAGCCTTGGACGGAAGGGACATTGTTTTTAATTACTGAAATGATCAAGACTTGGAGGCTACCTCCCACTTCAAGAGTCTTAGAAACTTGACCCCCAGACCCATCTCTCTGATGCACTAAAACCTCTGCCTGGAGTGAAACTGTGCTGGCAGAGGATACCCAGGATAGGCATGATCCGAATCTCAGGGGTAAAGACAGTCTGCACTGGCCAATTAATTCAGTTTTATTAGAAATGATTCTTAGGAAGTTAAAAAGCAAAGAAGTCCTAACCACAGTTTTCTAAAGCCTCTGGGTCTCTCTCCCACCAAGCACATTCTTCCTGCCTCCACCTCTCCCAACAAATTAGAAGCTCAAAGAAAGTTAGAAAAAAAAAAAATTAAACTATCTGGAGATGTATGCATTTCCCCCTTGAGTCATACTTGATGATAGTTGGCTTGATATGCATCTCAAATACAGTTCAGGTAAATCCAGATTAAGTTCTGTGCCTTCTAGAGGTACCCAGCAAGGTGCAGGCTATATATTTTGGAAGCAAACCTGAAATTCGTTTAGCCCTAAGCTGCCAAAGTGTACAAAAGGGTTCAGCTTTCAGTTGGGCTGTACCCAGCCACTGCTTTATAATTGTTCCTGAAAACTCACTGTTAATATTTGTCAATTTAGGGGCACACAGGCTCATTCCTGGGAAAATTTTTTAAAATATAGACAACTAGAGCTCTTTTATTTTAAAATATGAACTTTTCTGGGACAGGAGAAGCCAGGTTCCCCTCACTACTCTCAGGTCCTGATGTCCAAACAGAGAAAGAAAATTATGAAGCTAGAAAGAGGAAACTAGTAGAGGTGGGGGGGGGGGGAAATAAATAAATAAATAAATATCTGGTATTCAAAACCAGGATGCCATACTCTGGCCATAAAATGAGCAGGAAAGATGCCCAGAGGGCAATCAGCCTGCCCACCTTTCCTCTGCCTTCTCCATTCCCAGCTCCTTGCTGGGGTGGGAAAATTCGGCAAAGGGCCTCAATTCTGCTGGGAAAAAAAGGTCGAACCTCAACAGAATTCTAGCATTTTATGGAAAGCCCCATCGGTGCATTTGCTTCTGTGTCGGCTGCATTTTCTGACCATTTTATTCACCTCTTCCCGGCCGCGGGACCTCGGTCGCGTTACTTTGCCTCTCTCAATCAGCTTTTTGTCTCTAAAATGAGAGATAACCCTTACCTTGGATGGCTCTTATAGTAGTTAAATTCAATAGGCTACATAAAGTAACTAGAAGCTGTGGGGGACCAATTAAAGAATATGACGCATCAAAAGCAGTAGCAGAGCTATTTGTCGACTTCTTTCTCCCTGCTGGATAACCTAAAATGAGGCTCATCGCCAGCCTTCACGGAGCTCAGGGTATGTTCTTCGTAAAACCTCCGGGGCTGAGAATTTTGCGCAGCCTTAAAAGTGTCGCCGTTTAGGTGTAGCCCCTTGGAGGACGACTGATTTGGGCGTTTAGGGGACACTTAGTACAGAAAGGTTAGTTTTCGGTGACGTTGACGTAACTACAGTATTTGTAGGAAGGGCCGTGGGGTCTCAGATGGAACACCAGCGCCAAGCGTCCGCTCTGCGAGATACTTTAGTGCCTGTCCCTCCAGGATCTCATTTGTTTCTTCCAACACACCGCTCCGGGCGGAGATTATTTTCCCCATTTTACGGTGAAAACCCTAAGGCTAGGAAGCGCTGAGTACGCTTCTCAAAGCCTCGCAGGTTGGAAGCTGAGGACCTCGGGTCCCCCAGCGCAGCCCAGGGCCGCTCCTTACGGACCCCCGTCCTTGCACAGCCCTGCGCTCTCCCGGGGATTTAGCGCGCTCGGGGTCCCCCCGAGCAGCAGCCGCGCACGCGCACCGCAGGTCCCAGCGCAAAAACCCTACTTGCGAACCGTGGGGGACCGCGCGCGGACCCCGGCGTTTGCAAGCCCCGGGACGGATCGCGGGATCCCGGCGGCCAGGGGGAGGCGGGGGAGGGGCGGAGGAGGGGGCCGTCGACGGGCCAGGGCTGCGGGCAGGCGCCAGGCGCGGGGAGATGAAAGGCGGGCTCCGGGGGAAGGGGCTGCGCCGGGTGACCGGCTCCAGCCGCGCCGGGCGCCCCGCCCCCGCCCGCCCCGCCCCCGCTGCCCGGGGCAGAGGCGGCTGCCCGCGCCGGAGCCGCGTTAATTGCTCTCGGCCCGGCACTCAGCCTGCGCGGAGCCGGGACAACCTCGCTCCAGGAGGAATGACAATTCGCCCTAATGGGACAACCTCGCTCCCAGAGGAGTGACAATTCCTCCTAATGGGCCTCTCGTTAGCGGCCTATTCTTCCGAACCCGGTATCAGAAGCGGGCAGACACGCGGGCGCCAGGGTCCGCCTGGAATTCCACGGCACGGCTCCCCCATCGCCCCCACCCTCCCCGGCCGGCGCTGGGTGACCTCGGGGAGAGGGCTGGTCCTCTCTGAGCTTTTTTCTTACCTGTGCCGCGCGCGGGAAGTAGGGATGAGGACGACCAGAACGTAGGGGGCGGGCATATTTCCAGGCACTCACTTAGGAGATCACCCTCAGAGTTACGGAGCGGAGGGGGCTGGGCCGGCAGGCTGGGTTGCTGCTTGAGGTTGTTTAGGGGGACAGATCCCGTATTTTTGAAGTTCTGGACGCTCAAACCGATTTTCTACGCCCCTGCCCACTGAGATTCCCGACCTGGGCCCCAGCAGGGACCGGAGGGAAGGGTCCTTTGCCAAAGCGCCCTGCCGATTGCACAAGGCTGCCTGAAGCCTGAACTTGCATCGGTTCCCATTTTACAGATGACTTCGAGGCGCAGTCAGGGCAGAGGCTGGCCTGAGATCTGCTGTGGGATGAGCCTAATTTGACTCGGTGCCCTGGAAGAAGCCCACAAGGAGGCTGCCCTTAGGGGGAGGGCGAGAATAAAGGGCAGCAGTCAGCCAGCTGTGCCACTTGGTGACCCTGTCGCAGCCTGGAGAGGGATGGGCCGGTCTGGGGAGACTTCCAGTTGTTCCCCTGCCACTCCCCCCTCCCCAGGTGTGACAGTCATGAAAGGAGAAAGAGCCACCAGTTCCATTCCTTCTTAGCTCTTGATTCAAATCCAGGCCCTGCATCTTACCATTTGGTATCCACAAATGGGCCTCAGTAACCTCTTTGAGAAGGGGCATCCCAGAAGGCAGCTCACAGGGTTGCTGCTGGGTGAGAGGCCTTACCAGAAAAACAAGTACCATAGAGTGGCCTCAGTAAGTGCCACACTCACAAGTGGCTGTAGCAGTTCTGTCCAGAATCCTGGAGCTGACCTGGCTTTAAAACAGGGTCCAGCCACACATTTCTCATGAACTCAGGATGAGTGCCTCCATGTCCTTGGTTTCCTCGTCTGTCCTATGGAAATGTGTAGCAATCAGTAAGAGTTGGATATTATCCTTTGTTAAATCATTATTGATATTTTTACCTCCTTTTCAATGGATCTGCTTGGTGGATCACACACATCTGGGGTCCAGTGACCCAATGTTGAATGGTTTGAGGCCTGAGTCTGCAACTTTTTTCAGCTTTGTCCCTACCCCCCACCCCCACCCCAGCTGGTAAAATGGGAATAACTACCCACCTCTTCCAAAGGAAGCAGACTGGTAATTCAGTTGAGTGAGGGATAAGGACTGAGGGAAGAAGAGAAGAAGAAATGCTATGGACAAACGGCTTGCCTCCGAGTCACTTCTGTTTCCCAGCCCCTGGGTACAGCTTTCTGGCACCTTCCCAACCCCTGCTTGAACCAGAGGGAGGTTCCCAGGAGTAGGGCCCAGGCTCTGATTTTTCCGCACAAAAGAAATGGTTTCAGGAAACTGAGTGCCTGAAGTCCTAAGGAACCAATCTAGCCATCCGGAATGGCTTCAGAGGATCCTGCCCTGCCATTCACAAATCTCTGCCCACCCCCTTCTCAGTTTGCCAGTCTGTAAAACCAGAAAAACCACCCATCAAGCGTTCAGCAACTGTCAGCTCTCTCTTATTCCTCAAGCAACCCTATGATGTAGAGGCCCCGATTGGTCCCTAAAGGAGGAGAAAATTGAAGCTTAGGGCTCGATGAGACTTTCTCACAACTAGTAAATACCAGGGTTTTGCTGATTTTAAAATTTATGTATTTTGCCTGAGGCAGAAGTTGCTGTAAAGGTGGGAGGGGAGGCATCTGCTGTTGCTCACAGCCGTGAAGTATCCACTATTTCCACTTTCTTCCACCTTGACAGATGGGACAGTTGAGTTTAGGATGGGCTAAATAAACTAGCAAGGGGACATTGAGAAAGGGCACCTTGGACTGTGAGTCCCCAAACAGTTGGGCAGGAATCTCTGATCTTTCTTATTTGGTGGCTGCCAGAATTGTTTCAGCTTCAAACCTCGGCCACTGGGGGGTGGAGAGGAGGCTTGGGGATCAGGGGAAAAGGAAATGTGGGGAGATGTTCAAAGGACATCATTATATATATATATTTTTATTTAAGACAGAAACTCTTTCAATTGCCCTCACCCCTAGTCACCTGATGGGTAGTAAGCAAGTTTCGCTTTACCTGTGGGATAAAGACACCTAGAAGTAATAATTCCGAATTTTGTTAGTCAATTCTAGGGGCGGGTTTGGGACCCTAGAGATGGGCCCCAGGCTTGTGTGTCAGTCTTGGGAGGAGGCAGCGGGTCACCATGGGGCGGGAAGACCCTGGTGGTGGTGGGGTGGCAGTAGGACAAACGGCATGCCACCGGAGCTGGAGGCATGGCAAAGCACTTTCAAGTCCAAGACCTGACTTGCTCCTCCGGATTGCACTGGGGTATGGAGATTCCTCGCTCTCCCTAGTCCTTCTGGGCCTCTGCCGTCCGTAGTCCATCACCCCATTTCACTGAAGGTGGGACTGCAGCTCAGAGAGGCACACCCACTTGCCAAAGGTTAAAAACAAAAAGCAAAAAAACGTCCATCTGAAGAGTGCTTGAGGCCCCAGAGCCCAGCTGCACCTTCCAGCCTCTGCCACCCTTGGATGTGAAGCCTGGGCTCCTGGGCCTGGATCCACGGGGGTCTGAATTCAGAGTCCCTGTGACCAGAACTGTGTCTAGCACCCAGAAGAGCCACTAGCACAGCGAAAGTCTCAGTAAATACCAGTTGACTAAATGAATACAACCAGGAATCAAAGTCCTGGTGGAGAAAGTGGGGGCTGCTCGCAGGACTCGGGAAGGTCGCCTTCCCCAGTGACTTGGAGAAGACCTTGAGTTGTGAAGAGTGGTCTCTGTGTCTTAACAGTTGGATTCAGGTGAGAGGAAACACAGTTTTTTGATTGTCCACAAAGAAAAATAGAGCTCATTCTACCTCAAACCCTTAACTCACCATCTTTGAATTGACCTTCACACTTCTACTCATTTCACTGGTGGAGAAAGAGTTGGGGAGGTTGTCACCCGCGTAAGATCATCAGGAACTAAGTGAACCAGTCAGCATTGGACTCTAGGTGAATCTGTCTCCAAACTGATTTCCCTTTATTTATCTCCAGATTGCATTTCTCTTGCCCTTGGCTTGACACAGGGAGGCACTTGACATCACACCCTGCTCCCTTTAGTACTAGAATGATTTTGTTGCATTTCCCAGATTTTACAAGACAAGAGTGTGCTTACGCAATAGGAAGCAAAAAAGACCTAAATGTATTTAGAAAAATGTAAACTGAGTTTCTCTTGCCTCTAATAATAGTAATGGACGCTTATTGAACGTTTACTATGTGCCAGACCCTGTACTCCACATGAGACACACACTGACTCATTGAATCCTCCCTAGAACTCTCTCTAGTAGCTGGTGTTACTATCTTCATTTTAATAATGGGGGGAATCTGAATCTCAGACTTGGAAAAGTCTAGATAAATAGAATTTCGCTTTTTAATTGTGTTATTTACAAGTAAGTCATTCTTTCACCCTCCTCCACCCCCCTCCAAACCTAGCAAATAGTAGTTGCTACCATTTAAGTAGGAAAAATAATTTTATTAGATCCACAAACTTTAAATATAGTGAGGCCTCCCTCTGCTCATAACTTTAATAGCCTGTGTGTCCTATAGCTTGATAAAATTGGCACTTTTCCCCTTTTTCACCTTTCCCTGGCTCAGGGCTCTTTGCAAATGGACTTCCAGTCCCTGTTGGGAGGGCAGGAGAGTGAAGGGACAGGCTGCTGACCAAGAAGCAAGGGTTCTGATCCCCTGTGTGCCTCACTTGCTGGTGACTAAGCAGGCCCCTCCTCTCTCAGGGTCCCTGGTTTTCCTCACAGGCCAAATGAGGGGGTACAGTTTCATTTCCTGTCCCTCCCAGGGCTGTGGCTTTATGATCAGGGAGTGGGTGAGTGAAAAGTTCAGTCTGCTCCTACTTCTGTCTACCCCTCCAACAGACCGAGGTCTCCAGGAAAGTGGAGACATTGAGTGGAAAGATCACAGGAGGTGGGGAAGGAGGGGCGCTGGTTGGACCTCCCGCTTTATCCTGTACCAGCTGTGTGTCCCGGGACAAGTTCCCCCACTTCTCCGAGCTGAGCCTCATTCTCCCCATCTGAAAACTGGGGCTAATGATCCCTATCTCCGGGAGTTAGGAGGATTCAATGGGCTTCTGGATGTAAAATGGGAAGAGCAGTTAGGCCAGCATGACCCCTGTGCTGGTCGCCTGTGTGAGATGGCAGGGGATCTGACTCAGCAGAAGAGGGGTCTTGGAGGTAACCCTGAGAATAATTGCTAATGATATGGTTAGCGCCAACACTGCTGGTGCAGACAACTGCAGGCAGAGAGGCTTATGAAAATTATGCTTGCTGAGTATCCTTGGGGCTTTCTGGCCGCACAGGGAAGCTTTGCTTGACTAGTGGCACAGCCCTTCTCAGAGAAAAGACTTGAGAGTTCCTGGAGTCCAAGGCAGTTACTCCATTTTCAGGGATCTGTGAATCCTCCCATTATACTCAGGAGACTGTCTCGGTACAACTTGAACACCTCGATGAATGATTGCTAACGTCCTGTGCACCAAGGGCCAGGCCTGAGATCTTAGGAGGGAAGAGCATCTACCTGGAAAAGAACAGCATGTTGCTTCCACTCTACTTATTTTCAGTTAACCCCTCTATGGTTGATGGCTGATACTGCAACATAAATTTCCCTTTATAAATCCTTTTTTCTTTTTTTGGGGGGGGGGGTTTAAAACAAGCTTATTTAAAGTTAAACATTAATTAAAGAATACCACTGTTGGTGCTGGGATAAGGCCAACAATCCTAATGATTGTTCTTTGACAAAGGAACAATCAGGTAGGTGGATGCCTGAAATTTGCCTTAACACTGATTTACAGGGGTTGCAGTGGTGGTGGGGGGGGGGTGCATGGCATTTCCAACAGCATCAAGTCTGGTTGGAATGCTGCTTCACCTCCTCCTAGCTGGATGGCCTTGGGCGAGTTACTTACCCTCTCTGGACCTTGGATTCCTTATCTGTAAAGCTATGGGGATACTGATCATTCCGATCTTCTTCGTTTGCAGGGAGGAATCTACTACAGAGATAGTAGATGGAGAACCACACCACATTGGATGGACGGGGTTGTTTGTAGCATTAGTAAACAATAGATAGAAGAATTTGTTCAAAACACTCACTTGTTTCCCCTGGACCAGGCTCTTGACTAGCTTAATAGTAATTGTAAAAGAGGAGAAGAATTCTTTGCAAGCGGGAGTTCTGTTTAGAAATCACTTACCCTGTTTTTTTTTTTTTTTAAGACTTTATTTATTTATTCATGAGACACACACAGAGAGAGAGAGAGGCAGAGACACAGGCAGAGACAGAAGCAGGCTCCACGCAGGGAGCCCGAAGTGGGACTTGATCCGGGGTCTCCAGGATCATGCCCTAGGCCGAAGGCAGGCGCTAAACTGCTGAGCCACCCGGGGATGCCCACTTACCCTGTTTTTAACTAGCTCAGCCTTAGTGCCTGCTACACAGACTGTCATTTCCCAGGAGGCCACTTTCAGAATCTTCGTAGAATGCCACTAGGCTCCTAGGCTAAATGAAGACACCTGTAAACTGCAAATAGGGCAGAAACTGTTTTCACTTGTCCTTTTCAACAATGATTAAACACATTGCCTGGTCTGTCCTTTCCTCTTTCTTTCATCGTCCCTCCCTATTCCACTCCCTTTCTCCCTTTACTTCTTCCCTTTGCCTTGGGCAGCTTTTCCTCTGTGTTACTCCAGGAAAAGATGTGCTGCCTACCAGGTCCTGCCCTCTCGAGTCCCCCACTCCATGGGGAGACAGCTTATCAATTACCCATTACCCTGGCACCGTCAAACGACCGCCGCAGTGCCAGCCACGGCTGGCAGAACTCTTTCCCTTCACACTCGTGATGTTGCCTGAATAGTTTATTACCCATCGGGACAAGTGGCCCACATTTACAAACCAGGCAACGTTCCATAGACATCTGGAATCCCGGCTTCTCTGCATCAGTGTAAAGGTGAGAGGCCCTAGGTGTGTTTCCCTTAGATGGGACATGTGTCCCAAAGATGGGATGCAATGGAATGTGGTACCCAAAGGGACAGGGGACGTGAGGGATGGTGGGATGCCAAGAAGGGGACTGACCCCTCAACCTTGGGGGACAGGAGAAGGCTGTTGGAGGAGGTGGCATTTAGACTGATCCGAGAAGGATTTGCCAGGTTGTGAAGGGGAGCTACTTGCTGGCAAAGGAAGCAGTATGTGCAAAGGGATAAGCACACAAGGTCTGTGTGCTTGAGTGTCGAGAGAGTCAAGAGGAAGTAGAGGCGCAGGCCCAGGGGAAGGGCGATGGGGTGCACAGCCAGAACCCTGGAGAGACACTGAAGAGTCTTTCCTCCTTTGCTTTCCTCTCTTTCTGTCACCTTTCATTAAATTCTCCTTTTACAATTTTTTTTTGTTCTCCTTTTACAATTTTAAAAGCAATAGATATTCACCATAACCAATAAAACAAATCGGATATGTGAGCAATTAATAATCTCTTCTTTCTCTTTCCATCAGTATAATTAGGATTAACAATTTCATGTGAGGGATCCCTGGGTGGCGCAACGGTTTAGCGCCTGCCTTTGGCCCAGGGCGCGATCCTGGAGACCCGGGATCGAATCCCACGTCGGGCTCCCGGTGCACGGAGCCTGCTTCTCCCTCTGCCTGTGTCTCTGCCCCTCTCTCTCTCTCTCTCTGTGTGTGTGTGTGTGAGTATCATAAATAAATAAATAAAAAATTAAAAAAAAAACAATTTCATGTGAATCCTTAGATATTCCTCATGATAGACAAATGCAAAAATAGCCTAGATAAATAAAGGTAGAAACTGATGATAGAGGTGACTCTATCAACCTATGCATCCATCACTTGCTTTCCTGTCTAATTCATGTCATAGACACTTAATCATTTCAATAGACATAAATCTAACCCATTGTTTCTGTACTCCATAATAAGGATGTATTGCAGTTTGTTTAACTATTTCCTTATTGACAGAAAATTTTTCCAAAAGTGTTAGTACCACCAACAGTAGTTCTTCTCCTTCTTCTTCTTCTTCTCCTCCTCCTCCTCCTCCTTCTTCTTCTCCTTCTCCTTCTCCTTCTCCTTCTCCTTCTCCTTCTTCCTTATTTTATTTTAGTTTTTAGTACTCTACACCCAACGTGGGTCTGGGACTCACAACTGGGAGTTGAGATCAACTGGGCTGGGATCAAGAGTTGCATGCTCTCCTGACTTAGCCAGGCAAAACCCCACTACTGACAATTCTTGAACAAAAAAAGAAAAGAAAAATCCTTGCAGACCTTCAGATTCAAACTCTTATTTTAAAGGTTTAATTTCTTTTTTTTTTTTTAAGATTTTATTTATGTATTCATGAAAGACAGAGAGAGAGAGGCAGAGGGAGAGGCAGGTTCCCTGTGGGGACCCTGACACAGGACTCGATTCCAGGATTGAAGGCAGATGCTCAACCGCTAAGCTACCCAGGTGCCCCTCAAACTCTGATTTTAAAGTTAAATTTCTAAAACTGAGATCGCTGGAGCCAACTGAGTATATTTCTCATTTGAACAGATATTGCCAGATTATTATTATTTTTTAAATCCTGCTCCAGTGCACATTTTCAGTAGCCGTAGCCATTTCTCCCCCAGTGCTGCCAGCCCTCGGAGTGCGGCTCTATATTCATTTTTGCCATGGATTGTTTTGTTCTGTTTTGTTTTTTATTTTAATTTTTTAAAAAGATTTTATTTATTTATTCATGAGAGACCCAGAGAGAATGAGAGGCAGAGACACAGGAAGAAGAGGGAGAAGCAGGCTCCATACAGGGGCCTGATGTGGGACTCAATCCCAGGACTCCAGGATCAGGCCCTGGGCCAAAGGCAGATGCTCAACCACTGAGCCACCCAGCGATCCCCCTCACATAAAGTTTTGAACAGGGGACTGACAGCATTCCATACCCACTTGGGAAACTCCCTGGAAAAATATTCTGGAATATGGGGAGCAGGGGTAAGGAAAGGTATGCTAGGACCAGTGAGGAAGCTGGTGGGAGGCTGCTGTGGAGTGCTTCACAGCACTGGGAACAGAGTGGGGATTAGTTAATCACGGAGAAGTATACCTGCTACATAGTACCTCCCAGGGCTGGAGGCGTGCCCTGCTGGCATTGAAGGTCCGACTGCACAGGAAGGAGATGAGTATGGCCTATCCTCGTGCCATCCTCCGGCTGTCTCTCATGCTCCTTCCTTGGCACCCACCCACTCCCAGCCACCTGTCCTCCGAGATCGATTTCAGCAGCTTTAGACGTCTGGAGCCCTGGGCCAGGGCAGCAGGCCACTGAGAATAGAAGTGTGGCTTTGCTCCTTCCACCCAGGGCCTGGGTGAGTGGGCAGGGCTGGGTGGGTGGACAGACAGGCTTCCTCGCAGGGCAAGCCTTGGAGCCAGCCTTACCAATGAAATCACTGGTGACTTCACAATGTAGCTTGATAATTAGCAGTGTTGTTTCATCTAATCCTCACTGATTTGCTTTTTCACCGATGCAGCACCTGGCAGCAGATGTGTTGGAAGTAACAACAATAGCATTTAAAGGCTCGGATCCCTAGAAGAGGGCCAGGAAGGCCCGGCCTCTGCTGAAACTGGGGGGAGTCCTGCTCGTGCTCCTGGGTTGGAGGTTCTTGGAAGTCTCTGTCCAGTTCCCTCTGCCCCTTATTCTTTTGCTCTGGTGTTTTCTCCTCGGCCCCCCAAAATAAGCAGACTTATTTTCTCACAGGACCCCATAGGGAAGCCCAGAAGCCCAGGGATGGGACCATCCTTTCCTAAAGAGTTTCCCCAACCCTGCGGGAAGCTGAGGCTGTGCTTCAGGGCCTTGGGAGAGTCTGAGATTGTCATCAGTACAGGACAGCCTGTCCAGCCAGCATGTTTGCTCAGCTCCTAAATAGTCCAAGAGAGTGTGGTAAGCTTTCCTGGACAATGGATCCATCTGACTTCATAATTAGCCCCATTCTCCATGGAACAGAATGTGGGCCAGCTAGAAACTAATTGCTGAGATTTCTCTCCTTGCATGACCTCCTAACTGATTTTTGAGCAGTCACATGGATGTCCAACCTTACGGGCATCTAATAGAAGTATTTAGCCAGCCGGGGAGTGGCTTAAAGTGTGAGAGGTGGAATGGAAATTAACTATCCATTCTGGCTTTGACAGTGGGTCCTCAGACCAACACCCAGGCCTTTTCTTGGAAGAAGCAGAGCCCGTCGTTCAGCTCACCAGCACTGGCCCAGTACCTGGTTGCATAGTGCCAAAGGAAGAGGGTAGGCTTCAAAGTCACTCAGACCCAAATGTGGGGTTGTGTGACCTTGGGCAAGTCATTTAATCTCTCTGAACCTCAGTTTCCTCATCTGTAGAATGGGGTGCTTGTTGTTGGAGTATAGTGACGAGGTGAGCAAGCACCTGCCGCAGCTCTTGGCACAGCGGAGGCACTTAATACGGGGAAGTGACAGTTTTCAAAGACCGTTGACAGAGACCGGCTGACTCTGAGAGGAGGAGGGGTGATGGGAACTCTTCCCTTGCTCCCACCCGCCTCCATTTCTGTGTCTGGCTTACTGGTTCCCTAGGCGATGCTAGGCCCTGGAAGCCAAGCCGCTGGGATGCTCGTAGCTGCAGAGGCTCTGGGGCGGCGCGTGTGGCTCAGAAAGAAGCCAGCCTGGCCGCTTCCTGACACCGCCAGTGTCAGCCCTGGAGACCGGCAACGGTGGTTGGGACGAGGGGCTTCACTCCCACAGCTCAAAACCAGTTGGTGTCACATTAAAATGGAAATAAATAAATACAAATTTTTGAATTAAAAATTAAATTCAGTTAAACAACAACAAAAAAGTCCGTGTCAAGGGGAGGGGAGGTCCTCGGATTTGTTTATAAACATAGTAAAATAAATATATAAAGAGAAGCAGCTCAGAGTGTTTGGGGGTTGATCTTGTCTGTTTTTCATGGAGCATGTTTCCCATTACAAGGGGAACTTGCAGGCCACACATGGGCAGAAAGGAAATATGCAGACGGGAGTATAATTGGGGGTGCTGGGGTCGTGGGATAATCCGTGAATTTGTTTTCAAAATCTTCTTGAATGTTCTGCTACTTTTACAATTAAAAAAAAAGAAAAAGTGTAACAAAATCAACTCTAAGTTGAATTCAGCTGGAATTAACTTAGTCTGTTGTGATTTCCTGTAAGTACGATGCACGCTTCCACTGACTCCAGGAAGGGACTGTAGTGGTTTTTATTTTTATCTGTCTATTTCTCCAAAATCCATTTCATATCTATCCTGAGGGGTCAGGTCAAGTTAGAATCTGGGTACCGGTTTCAGAGAGGGTTCTCTTGCCAGCTGCTTGCAGCACACATGGTGGAAAGATGTGGGGGCAGTGTGCCCACCATCTCACAGCCTTGACTCTAGCATCCCCATTTACAGGAGGGGAAACTGAGGCTAACTGAGGCTCAAGCCATCGGGATAGGGTAGGTTCAGGCTCCTGAATTTGTCGAGTTTTCTCATAGCCCAAAATAATTGCCTTTTAGAGAAAGTCTCCTTCCTAGCGTGTCCCGGGCAAAATGGGAATGGACACAGTAGTAGGTACACCCCTGTCGCTGGCACGAATTTGTGGGCCTCTCTATCAACTTACAGAGGGGGCAAACATAAAAATCTCTCTTCTTCTCTCATTCTCTTTCCTACTCTCAGGCAACCGAGCATTTTCCTTGTTGAGAAAATCCAAGTGTCATAAAAGTGATTTGGACAGAAAACAAATAAAGATCTGGTTTGGGAAGGAAAGCCAAAATTCCTCATTATCAACAACAGTACTTCTTTAGATAAATACTTACCTAATCCAATTCTTCTTCCTTTTTTTCTCTTTTCCCTCAACAAGAATGTTCCTCCATCTCGGCAGCCACAGTGGCCCTGTTGGAACAGACGACGTTCAATGTTTCCATCATAAGGCATGTTTTTCTGGGGTTTATTACTCAGCTGTAAAAATGTGCTCTAGGCAAGAACTTGGCATATTAAGTCTCATCTCAGAGGTAATTGGTGGGGATTTTTTTAAAAACCTTTTTTCTTTTTACAGACAAACTTGGAAAGAGAAACAAAAAGGTCAAGAATTTACTGTTGGAAACTATGGGTTTTGCCCTCATGGGTTTTCCTCTTTGGTTTGGTTTGTTCTGTATTATTTTTGATCTCTTCGAACCAGATATTTGGGGCAATGTTATAGAGGCTATAATCCCAGACATTCATTTATTCTTCCTTCAACAAATATTTACTGAGTGCCCACTGTGTCCCAGACACTGTTTTAGGCTCTGGAGATTCATGGGCAAAAATACCCACATGGTGTGGGTTCTCATGGGGCTGATGTGTGCACACACTCACACGCAAGCCCCACGTGCAACCGGTCAGAAAAAAACCCCCACAACAACCGTTCAATGCGCACTAGGTGGTTGAAGTGGAGGAAAACCAGTAAAGGGGGTGTAAGCGCTGGGGTTCTCTCTCTAGACAGGCTGGCCCAGGAGGACCCTCTGGGGAGGCAACATTTGCTCCAAATGTTGAGGCTAACAGGAGCCTCAGGTAAAGTCTGGGAAGAAGAAAAATCAAGAAGAGAGGAAAGCAGGTATGAGGGCTGCAAAGAGCATGGTGTGTTGGGGGCACATGAAGTTTCTGGGCTGCGTGGAACTAGAGGGTGGTAGGAGATAGTGTCTGGCTCCCATGGGGGCCCAGGCAGATCATGAAGAGGCATTTTAGCTTTTCTCCTAAGTGCAGGGGGAAGGAGCCATGGAAGGAGGCTCAGTGGAGCAGGAAATGATAGAACTCTATCTCTGGAAGATCTTCCTGGCCTCTGTGCCAGAAAGGATGAATTGAGAAGGGCACAATGGAAGCAGGAGGAACATTGAGGTGGCGGCTGCAGCTGCCAGATGTGAGCTCTGGGTGGGCTGGGCTGAGAGGGGCAGAGGAGGCGCCGGGAAGGCTGTGGATTCCTGCGAGGTGCGAGGGAGAACTGGACACGGCCTGCTGCGGGCGGCCCGGGAAGGAGGGCTCTGAGGAGCCAGGCGTGGCGGTGACAGTGCCAGTCAGGGCCCATGCGGTGCCAGGACCTGAGGTGGGGAAGCAGCAGGGAAGCTGATGGGAGGGAAGGGCTGGAGAAGGCCTCCCAGTCTCCAGCCCCGGCCCACTGGATAGTTCTGATATTGAACGGCGTGAAGAGGAGCGCTTCTGGGAGCTGTGCCGATTCTGCTCTCACCAGCCTGGGTTCGGTCCCTGCTCCACCATCTACCTCTTGCCGGCTGGGCCACCCTGGAGAGGCCACTTCCTCTCCCTCAGAAATGGGCTTCCGTTTCCTTCCCTCAGAAATGACAATCATAACAGCATCTGCCTAACGGGGTCGTTGTAAGAGTCAGACGAGCTCATCGTTGTGCTCGGGACAGTAGCTATTGTGTCGTGCACAGATCAGTGCAATGAGAATTGCGCCTCGAATGCCATCTACAAGCAGAACTCCATTTTGGACACGTGTTGCTTGAATCATTCCTCCAGGAAGCACGTCCAGGCTCCCTGCCCTCACGGGGCTTGCCCTCTGCTGAAAGACCTAGCCATTGAGCAAGTAGGTAGAATACACTGTGCCAAGCACTCCTGAGGAAGGGACCAGGGACGAGGAAGAGAGAATAGAACAGAACAGAAATTAGATTGTGCTGGATGTTCGGGAGGGCACCTCTGGGGAAGTCACACATCAGCCCAACAGGGCTTTAGTAAGAAGAGTGGGGGCACCATTCTCGATCCAGGGAACAGTAGAAGCCTGGGAGGTAGGATAGGACTTGGTGAGGTGAGAAACTGAGTGTGAGACAGTGTTTAGAGCAGGGGAGGAGCATGGTGGAAGAGGCCACAGGCCCAGACGGGTCCAGGGCCTGCTCATTACAGTCAGGAGTTGAGGTTTTATTCTAAAGAGGATGGAGAAAGATAGAAATGTTTCAGGCAGGAAGTAAGAAATTCTGACTTGATTTTTTTTTTAAGATTTTATTTACTTATTCATGAGAGACAGAGAGAGAGAGAGAGGCAGAGACACAGGCAGAGGGAGAAGCAGGCTCCCTGCAGGGAGCCCCATGTAGGATTTGATTCCAGGACTCCAGGATCACACCCTGGGCGGAAGGCAGGCGCTAAACTGCTGAACCACCCAGGGATCCCCCTGACTTGAATTTTTAAAAGGAGATTCTGGTTGAGAACCAGCAGATTTAGAGAAGGTGCTGTCAAGTGTCTGCGGCTGTGGGTCTCTAAGAGATGACGTTGGTCTGCTTGGATGGGGTAGCCACCGTGCAAACAGAGAAGTAGATGTGCCTGAGAAAAACTTCCAAAGTAAAATCAATTTCTTTTCTCTAAGGAGGTCACAGAGATTCACTGAAAATGCAGATCTGATCTACTCACTCCCCTGCTCAAATCCTGTCAATGGCTCTGTAACACTTTTGGATTTATGCCCAAATGTCTTGCCATGGTCAAACCCCTCCCCTCCCCATGATGCATCACCCTCTGCTCCTAGAAACTTGTCATCCCTCTCCAAGCCCCAACTCGTCTCCCTCCCTCCCTCCCTCCCTCTGATGTCAATCTTCATCCCCTCCCTACCCAAGTCCAGGCTCCCTAGGTGGGGGTCTCAGTGTGTCCCCTGCAGTCATTGAAATGAAGAAGTTGGGTGAGGCTTCATGGATCAAACTAAATGGATCAAGAAACTACAGTTTATCCAACAGGTGCAATCATCTGAGAGGCCTCTATGATGAACTTCCATTCTCCCAGCTCACACTTGGTGCCATTACTTGTTGGGCTGGGGAAGAGGGGAACTAATGTTTGATTAAGAATGTACTCAGGGACTGTGCTTCACTCACCTCATCCTGTCTAATTGTCACAAGGGCCCTGGGAGGGAGACATGGCAAATGAGGACACAGAGACTCCAAGAGGTGAAGTCACTTGCCCAAAGTCACTCAAAGAAGTGATGGGTGGGCTGGATTCAATCCCAGGTCAGATGGAAAACCAAGCCTCAGTTTGTCTTTTCCAGACCTGTATGTCCTCCTCACTGCACACCCAGGCCTAACCCAAACTTTATCTCCCTAGACTGGTTCCACTGAAGGACGGACACTCAAGATTCCAGAATATATATATCTGTTATGGACTGAATTGTGTTTGTCCCAAATTCCCACATTGAAACTCTAGTCCTCTGTGTGATGGCATCTGGAGATAAGGCCTTTGTGAGGTGATTACAGCTCAATGAGGTCATGAGGGTGGGCCCCTGTGGTGGAGCTAGAGGCTTTATAAGAAGAGGAAGAGAGAGAGATCCTTCTCTGTTAGCCATGTGAGGGCCCAGCAAGAAGGCGGCCATCTGCAACCCAGGAAGAGGGTTCTTGCCAAGGACAGAATCTATAGTACCTCAACCTTGGACTTCCCAGGCTTCATGACTGCGAGAAATAAATCTCTGTTCAGCCACCTAGTCCATGGTACTTTGTTATAACAACCTGAGCAGACAAACTCATGGTCCCTCCTGGTGACAGTCCACTGTTCCCTGGAAAGCTTCAGATCCTTCCTTCCTCTAGCCCTCAAACTCACCTTCTCTTGAACTGGTAGGGAGGCAATGCCTCCACCAGATGGACGCGTGGCTCCCCTCAGAACCCAGTCTATAATCCCACAGATTCGTGGGTGAGACAAGAAGAACCAGAAATGTATTGTCCCCACACTGCCCATTTCCCAGGTGGCAACTTTAAGGCAGAGTGAGGTCAGGGTCAGTTCTAAGCTAACTCAACCTCTCTCAGTCATGGCCCTGGCAGCCTTTAAATGCAGTCCGGGCAGACCCAGGGGTAACCCATCCTTAGTGGGCATCTGTCAGTGCAGGCTGGGCCATTGGCAGGCCCAAACACAGTGGCATGCACATATGTCTAGGATGAGTCATGGAGACGTGGCCCTGGGAATGCAGTGTCCATGAACCTCAGCCCAGGGCTGGGCTGCCACCTCCCCCTCTCTGTCAGGCCCTCCTGATCCCCAGCTTGGAGGCGAGCCCCTGATGAGTACCCCCTGACTTCCCTTCCCTTCTCTGGCCTCTGAGAGACTTGGTCCTCCAGCGCGCACACCCTGTGGGGAACTGGGGGCAGCCACATCTCTGCCTGAGAACGTGGCTTTCTGGGGTGTAAATGTGACTAGTTCTGATACTTCTGCAGGGACCGTCCTGCCCCCACCCTCAATCTGAGACTATTAGATCAGAGTTTTACAGTAGAGTCCACGAATCTACATTTAGAGGGTTCCTGAGAGGTGCCTTTTCAAAACAAAACAAAGCCCAGAGGCTATAACAAAAATGATTGAGAACCTAGTCATCTATAAATGAAAAATTCCTTAAGAAAAAAAGATAGTCAAAACACCAACCACAAAACTACGAAGGCAAAAGGGACCCTTTTTTGTTGTTGTTTTATAAGAGGCTGAAATAAATAAACAATCTGATAGCAAAAGAAGCAAAAGATGTAATCTGGCAGTTTACAGAAATGGAAATGCCAGGGTACAGAACATATGAATGATTTCATTCTCTTTTGTGATTAAAGAAATCTCAAGGGAAACAAAACTCCAATACTATTTTCTCCCCTAACATATTTTTAAAAACAGTATGGCTTTAAGAAGGGTATGGAGGAATAAATTCTCACTCTCCTGGCTGGAATACGAATGGGTGCAAAGAGAGACCAGGTAGGTAGTATCTATCAAAATGTAAAGTACGCGTACGCTTTGATCCAGCTATTCTCCTGTGCAGTCTTCATTGGCCCCGAAAGATCTACTCACAAAAGAATGTGAAGATGTGTGCCCAACTATATCCATAGCAGCAGGTTTGTAATAACAAAGTGTATAAACTATTTAACTGGCCATTAGTAGGGATGTGTTACATGCATGATGAGCCGGCTCTACAGTGAAATACTGGGATTACATGAAAAAAAAAAAAAGGAGCCGGAAGTAATGATCCTTGTTATAAATAAAAGAGATATTTGTTTAATAGATATTTGTTGAGTGCCTCTTGGGTACTTGGCACTCTTCTGGGCACTGAGAATCAAGAAGTCCATCACATAGACCAAGTCCTCAGAACCAACAGTCTAATAGAGGAGCTCAGATAATAAAGAAACAGTATGTTTTTAAAATTATGTTAAGGAGTGGTAAGTGCAGTGAAGAAAATGAGAGCAGAGCAAGGGAGTAGGAGTGTAAGCAATGTAAAGGGACAGGAGAAATGCAAGGAGCAGTAGGAATGTGAAGACAGAGTAGGGGTGGCTCTAACTAGGGTGGCTCAAGGAGGCCTCTCTGATGAGGTATAATGTGAGCAGGAACCTGAAACAAGTGAAGGAGTGGGCCATACACCACATCCGTGGGAAAGAGTATGCCAGGTAGGTGGAGCGGCATGTGCAGACGTCCTGTGGCGGAACTGGCTTGCCTTACTAAAGAAATAGCAAGAGGGTCAGAGAGCTGGAAAGCTAGAAGTGACAGAGAGGGAGGGAGGAAGTGAGTGCAGACAGCTGGGATCAGATCTTGGGCGAAGAGATGCTGGAGAGAGAATCAAATTTATTTTCTGGAAGGATATATAGAAAACTTAACACTTTCCATTTAGTTAGATTCTAGTGTAGGAAGAAAAGGGACACACTCTGCTTTATACTTTGCTACAACTGAATGTCCTTGCTACATGAATATATTATCATTACGTATATTTATACTAACGTTGAGGTGTAATCTGGCTGGAAGAGTTGTGGGCTAATTTTGTTTGCATACGAAAAGAATCCTAATGTTTTAAACAAACAAAGATACTGCCTCGCTGTGTGTTTCCCATATAGAGCTGGTACTGGGAACCACTGAATCTGAGATAATACCAGGTACTCCCAAATTCAGGGCAAAGATGAGCTTGGTTCTGCCCTGTGGTGACAAAGTCAACCTTCTCAGTTAAAAAACTTAATGGTTAATGTAAGTGAGTGGAAATGTAATGCTTCTAGGAAAAATTCAGTGACCTTGGTAATCTAGCGCTAATCTCAGCCACACATCACTTATTTGAGACCTCCTGTGCCTGCTTGGATTGCATGGTAATGGCTTTCCCACTCATCCATCAGGCCCTGCCTACCATGAACAACAGACAGGCTCTGTCTTGAAGCCCATGGGCCAGTCAGCAGGCCTCTGGGCCAGCCTGCCCCAGCCCCACTCCCTGGCCTGGACCATCAGCCTGTCTTGGAGGCCTCCACTTGCCTCACAAGCATGGCCCCAAGTTGAGACAGGTGAGGGCAAATCTGGACCTGCACTTCTTGCTGTCTTTCCTACACAACTTCCTCCACAACAGGCCCAGAGAGACCTGGGTGCAGGCCTCTGGTGTGTGCGATCAGGTCAGAGCTGAGGCATCAGACTCAAAAGCTGGGAAAGTAGAGCTCGGCTTTTCCAGAAAAGCCTTCTCACCACCAAAGGCTAGGCCTGGATTTAAACCCTGGAACCATATGGAACATTCCACTCAGAGAAGCCAGCAGGGGTCTTGGAACCAGTGTACATTACTCACCCGTTCAACTGAGCATCTTCAAGAGCATCTTATAAATATTAATTAAAATATAGCATCCCAGGGGGGCTGGTGTAATAATTATCACCATTCAGCTGAAGAGGAAACAGAGGCCTGTGGGCCTGGTGAGAAGGCCCTTGGAGACCTGCCCATACGCCAGTGAGCAATAAGAAGCTCTGATCCAGGCTGGACAGGCGCTGAGCCGGAAAGTTGTGTCGTGAGGCACATGCAACATCCACATTTTACAGATGGCAAGAGCAAGACCTGGAGATTCTTTCTGGGGTAGAGAGTGGCAGAGGAGGGACTCGAACCTATGTATTTTGGGATTCTGAGCCTGGGGCACTTCCATGGCTCCCATGCTGCCTCTAAAAAATTCTCTTTCTTTCTACATAGTACTTTAGAGCTTACAAAGCATTAAGCATTGTATCCATTGCTCACAGTAACTCAGTGAGGCAGGAAGTGTGGAGGTAGCTAGCTCCATTTTACAGATGGGGAAATGGAGTCTCAAAGAGGAGGAACTGACTTGCCTCTGTTCTCAGAAAACAATAGTAGCTCCCATCTATATGATTTACAGCTTCCAAAATGCTGTCTGGGTTTGCTCCATAAAGCAAGCAGTCCTGGTGCTCTTACTATTAGTAATAGTAGTAATAGTAGTAATGGTAGCAATATTTTTAACAGTCCCACATGACAGACAAATAAACTAAGATGGAGAGAAGTGAGAAAATATGAGAAATGAACATTTATATGTCACGCTGAGCTATGTCATCTCACTGAATCTTTCTACCTTTTTTTTTTTAAAGATTTTATGTATTTATTCATGAGAGACATACAGAGAGAGAGAGGAAGAGACATGGGCAGAGGGAGAAGCAAGCTCCATGCAGGAAGCTCGATATGGGACTTGATCCCAGTACCCCGGGATCACGACCTGAGCTGACAATCTCTGAGCCACCCAGGTGCCCCTCACTGAATCTTTCTAATAGAAGAAAAATATTTGCAAGGGCATTTCATTCATTCATTCATTCATTCATTCATTCTTCATTTATTTACAGAGCCTGCTGTGAATCTGGTGCTGTTTCTAGACACAGAGAATACAGCAGTAAACAAAAGAAAATCCTCGCTGTCACTAAGAGTATATTCTTTTGGGTGTGGGTGGAACAGACCATAAAAAAACAAGTGCATGTATACTACACCAGATAGCAGTCAATGCAAAAAAGAAAAATAAAGCAGAGGAGGGCAACAGAGAGGTAGGTGGTAGTTTAGATACTGGCTCACTCAGCAAGATGATAAGGGTGGTCTGATATGGTGACAATGAGGAGATATCTGAATAAAGTGACCTGAGATGGGTGTCAGTTGGGTCTTGAGGAGTAAGAGCTGATGTGCTTTAGTGGGAAGCAGAGGAGTAACCCTGCTATAACAGGCCCAGTGAGAGCAGCTTCTATACCCTGAGGGTTTAAAATGTGCTCCAAATTTTAAAATGCTGCTTCATGGAATCATTGCAATGATGGGAAGTGGGTGTAGGGGGAAATTGAGGCTGAGAGGTTAAGTGGCTGGCTCCCCAACTCATAGCTAAGAAGTTGCAGATTTCGGACTGGAACTGCCCCTGCCTGGCACCAAGCTGGCCTTCCCTACCAGCCCACATCCTTACACAGAGGACTCAGAAGGAAGTTAGGGAGAGTAGGAGGTGGGGGGAGGGGGGGCAGGAAGCCAGACTAAAGGGAGCAGGGGATGGAGTGATGGGAACTGCAGCCGGCCCAGTGGGGAGGGAGGACCAGACCCTTCAGGGACTTGAAGGCCAGGCTTGGAATTAGGGCTTCATCCTGAAGGTGCTGGGAAGCCACAGAGGCTTTTAGGAAGGGACAAGACAAGCACAAGGTCTGAGCACTCTGCCTGGAGGGAGGGGAAGGGTCCAGGAGGCTCCCAGGGAGCTGGAGGGTTTGGGGTGCTGCCATTTACTGAGATGGGGAGGAGAGTGTGGGGAAGCCTTCCCTCTGCCAATCTACCTGTTAAAGAAATTGCTTCGAATGTAAAGGTTTTTAAATTGCCCTGGTGGGGTGGGGGGGGGCGGGGGGTGTGGACCATTTGGTGGTGAGGAGGGGAGAAATGTCTTGGAAGCTGCATGGGAAAACGTTACATCTTTATATTTGCTGTCCTCTCACTGAGATGTATTACTTCGTTTCATTATAAATGTAGGCAACAACCCAGAGCAACATTACCAGTAGCTATGGTTTTGTCACTGGTAGACACGCGAGTTTCCTTTCTTTCTTTTTTTTTCCAATATTTTATTTATTCATTTGGGGGGGAGGGGCAGAGGGAGAGGGAGACTCCCCACTGAGGAGGGAGCCCAACGATGATGTGGGGCTTGACCCTTGACCCAGAGACCATGACTTAAGCCAAAGGCAGATGCTTAACTGCCTGAGCCACCCAGGCGCCTCGACACCACGTGTTTTCAAGTCACATTACAATTATTACAGATATCTTGAAACTTTGTTTCTATTCATCACTACTTTGAAATTATGAAAGTCATTGGCTCAGTCCCAGATTTTGTTAGACACATTAACAAAGAAGCATCTGTATTAGCACACTTGCAACATTTTGATAACTGTATTTAAATATAATTAGGTGCCTTGGTTATTTGATTTCATACATTTAAAGGTTTTATTTATTTATTTGACAGAGAGAGAGCACAAGCAGGGGGAGCAGAAGGCAGAGGGAGAGGGAAAAGCAGGCTCCCCTTAGAGCAGAGAGTCTGATTTGAGGCTCCCTCCGAGGACACAGGGCAGACACTTAACCAACCGAGCCACCCAAGCACTGTGATTTCATGCATTTAAAAACAGTATTCCTAGAAGGGGTCCAGAGGCTTCAGCAGTGGCCAGAGGTACCCACTACACAGAATAGGCTTAGAACTTTACAATGGACTGCAGCTATTTCGTGGGCATCCTTTCCCTTTGCTTCTCTGCGTTGGATCTCCAAGAGTAGTGGTGGCTCTGGCCTGGAGGCTTCTGGAGGCTGAGATCTGGTTTTGTGCAACTCTTTAGCCTCAGGGTTCATGGAGAGAGCTCAGAAAATGTCATTTTATTTTGGATTTGACGTTGACATTTAAAAACGAAGGGTTTTTGCACACATCTGGATTTCTGGCTTCTCTTATGAAATCAGGAGCTCTGGCAACTCTGGGCCTCTCCACTTCCCATGGTGCAATGGCTGGAGTTAAGCAGCAGCCTCCTTGATGGACAGAGTGCCACTCTCTGGCTTGCCACAGGGATCCACTGCAGATGCACACTCCCCAGTGACTCCCAGTCATTGGAGGTTTGATCCCAGGGGTGAGGGGTGGTTTGGGGTGGGTGGACAAATTTAACAGCGAGTTGCCATTCCCTGAACTGGCCCCAGGCTGTACCAGGTAAGGAGAGAATATCTGAGTAAGGAAACTTTGGCCAAGCCCAGCTGACAGGTCAGAATGCAGGTAAGTCAGGAGCCAGAGACAGTTCCGGCTCTCCCTGACACCAGTCTTGCTTCTTGCTTCGCTGCACTCACTTACTGGAAACTTTCTGATTGCTTCTCATTGACCAAGAAAACCTCTGGCTCTGGAGAACAGCTCAGCGCCTGGTCCCTCCTTTCCCTAGGTATGTTCCCTTCCATATTCCCTTCCTTCTCGGCCTTCAGGACAAACATCATCTTCTAGGAGGGGTGGGTGGGTGGGGGGTGTTGTCCCCTGACCCCTCTCCGAAGCTGTGCTCTGGCCCTCCACCCAGACAATTTCTCTGCTGCTTCTTGCCTTCTTTTCCTCAAAGCTCTTACCATTATCCCCAAATTCCGTTCCTAGCTTACTTACTTACCGGCTCCCTACCTACCCGCATGGACTATTCACGGCAGGCCTTCCACCGAGACGTTGCCTGTCTGTCTGGAGCTTTCAGTGCCTCCTGGAGAAAACACAGGGTGACCTGCCAGCTCTGTCCTGCCCCTTGCACCAGCGGTCAGAGTCAGGCTCGGGCACTGGGCGAAGTTGGCTGGCAACTTGGCAATTTTAAAAAGCTGCCTTTGGGATCCCTGGGTGGCTCAGCGGTTTAGCCCCCTGCCTTTGGGCCAGGGTGCAATCCTGGGTCCCCGGGATCCCCCATCGGACTCCCTGCATGGAGCCTGCTTCTCCCTCTGCCTGTGTCTCTGCCTCTCTCTCTCTCTGTGTCTCTCATGAATAAATAAATAAAATCTTAAAAAAATAAAAAGCTGCCTTCTAAGCCTTTGTCAAAAATACTCTTGCAGCCAAAGGTTGTGCCTGCCACTGCCATCCGGGGGGCCTTTAGGAAAACCACTTAACTTTTCTGACCTGTTTCCTTCTGCACGGCGCCCCAGGGGATCCCGGGACTGCTCGAATGAAATGCAACCGCAGAAGTTCCCACCAGCACCTTGGCACCTAGTAGGTGCTTGACTAAATCCAGAGAACCTTTCACCATCGCTCCCTCCCCCCACCCCTCCCCCTACCTTTCCCCTTTCAGCTGGAGCTGGAAGAAAGCGCGTCAATCACGGGATAATTTATGCAGCATGATATGCCTTTATTATTCCACGCTGAGTTGGGGCTTCTACTGTCCAATGAAGGTCAAAAGGAGGTATGGCTTTTATCTCTCCAGCAACTCTGGAAACACGGGGGGGAGGGGGCAAACTCACAGAGGTTTCCTCCTGAAAACAAACAGATCCTCTCCCCTGCCCTGAATAGCCTTCTGCAATCAAAGCTGTAAAAGTCTTCGAGCAGCGGGACTTCGCCCTGAGACTGGAGGGAGCTAATAAAGCATTGAATGGAGAGAGTGACC
Source organism: Canis lupus dingo (assembly GCF_003254725.2). NCBI lineage: Eukaryota > Metazoa > Chordata > Mammalia > Carnivora > Canidae > Canis > Canis lupus. Next base: position 38,425,817 of record NC_064246.1, read on the forward strand.
CCTAACTGGCAGAGGGGTCCCCGCTGGGCCTGGGGCCCGCGCCTGCTGCCTCGTGGAGAATCCAAAGGTCACGTGTCATTAGTCAGTGTCTTACAGCGACCCTTTCAAAATTATCGATAAAGGGGAAGGAGAACCCTTTCTGTTTCGACTCCCCAAACGATCTTCTTCTCTCTTTTCTTTCTTTTTTTTTCACTGCAGGAAGAGCTGCCCAGCAACATCTTTTTCTGGTTTCTTTCAGGGGCAAAAAAGCACTAGATGGAAATCATGAGTTTCATGCTTTGGGAAGGAATAAAGATTGAGGCCAGCTTTTTTTTTTTTTTTTTTTTTTCTTTCTGAGGCAGTTTCCCAGTAAGTCCTGGTGCTGAGAAATCACTCTATTTGGGTTCCCATGGCCACTTGTCTTGTTTTGGCCTCGTCCTAAAAAATCCTTCTTGATGGATCTAAAGGGTTCTGGGGCATCTCTCCTCTACTTTCTCACCTCGGTTTGGCCCAAGGCCTGGGACCTCTGCAAACATGAGAGCTGTGAACTTCTTGCTAGGGCCTTCTCACTCTGTGACTCAGTGTCCTGGGCCCAGAGAGAAGTGACCTGGATGACCTCATTATGGTCTGAGGAACACTTTAAAGAGATAATCAGCCCTTCCTCTAATGGGAGGAATGACAATGATCTTATTTCCTTTTTGATTTACCTAAGCCCCAGCAACCTGTGGTTGGGGTAAGCCTTAATCTTTAATTCATTAGCCATGGATTGATCTGATAGCATTCCTGGGTTTATAGGTAGTTGTTATATTGCTTCTTATTTGCTGTACAGTTTGTGAAGTAATTAAGGGCCACATCATACCTCATCTGCAAATGCCCATTGCAAAAGCGAATCTTGATGGGTGTGTGCACGTGTGTGTGTGTGGAGAGTATGTGTGTGTTACGTCCTGCGGTGAACAGAAACGGAGGACCACCTGTAGTCCAAATTACTCTGGGCAATCCCTTAGGTCATTCATACAGCACTGTACATGTGGTTATGTGTATAACACTGTATAGTAAGAAACACACATAAACATAATGAAAACAGCAGCGAGTAGCGTCGGATACGTTCTATTGCTTTGGACATCAGATGAAGCACTTGCTGGGTATTTAGAGTATGGGTTATATGAATATATTAGATCTTCAGACACTAGAATCTTGCTCCTCAGGGCAAGATGCTCAGAGGTACTCCATCCTATTTAAATCCCTCATGTTAAAATTGGATTTGAATAAGTGCCCTTACGCCGTGACCTCCACAGTAACTATATTTTCCCACATGTCATCTGTAAGTATGGGGATATTTTAACTCCAAGTAAATTAATATTCCTACATCTCACTGGAGGGGAACAGCCAGTGTGCAGGTCAGCACAGGCCATGTGGTTTTATAAAGTGATGAAGATGACGTTGAACCAAAAAGCAGTGCCTGTGACCAGGGCGATGGGATTCCTCCCACCACCAACAAACAACTGCTTGGCAGAGACTCAGGCAGGACCTTCAGGACCTTTGCCTCCCCCTCCTGTAGAATTCCTGCAGAGGGGATGGGAGCCTTATCACCATCGCGCCCCTGGCCATCATCAGGTCAGGATCTGGGGTGGAGCAGGTGTCCAAAAACTTTTTTTTTTTTTTTTTCCCCGAGTGAGAGATGTAAAAAAGGAACCCAGCCAGAAGTTTGAAGGCAGAGGAGGAGGGTAGAGGTGGGCATGTGGAAGATGCGGGATCAGAGGTGGAGGGGGGTTAGCAGGAAACAAGGGGAGAAGATGGGAGTATGAAGGGACAGGTGGTTATGTCAAAGAAAGAAGCAGCTAATGAGGCTGAGCTTATTGTTAAAATGAATGGCCTGAGGTCAGAACCTGTGTGCTCCCAAGGTTTCCCAGCCAGGACAGGTCCTCCGTTTCCTTTCCTGACCTGCTTGGATCTCTCCCTATCTTTCCATCCCTGCTGCTTGCCACAGCCTCACGGTCTCTGCTCTCTCCATTCCAGAAGGCTGCAGGCTCCTCCAAGACAAGAGGAGCCCAAACCCCTGCCCTTCCATTGGCCTCCAATCCCTGCAGGCTTGTCCAGGGCTTGGCAGGAGAAACCAGTCAGTCCCTTAGTATCTATGTCCCACTGGGCTGTGTCTGGACTTTCTGCTCTTAGCATTTAAGACCCCACTATAGGCATCTACTGGCTCCCTGCCTGTGTTTTCTAGTCATTTCTAAAGTATCCACAAACCAAGGTCTCCAGGCTAGCTGCAGGAACTCAGTCTCTGCCCTGCCTTTCTGGGACTTCTTCAGGCTTGAGAAATGGGGCCTTATTGCATTTGTTCTGCTGAGAAACAAGCCCCTGATTTCTTGATGCCTCAGTTTTCCCATCTATAGAATGGGGCTCTATGATACTTCTGACCTCACAGAACCATTTTAAGAATTAAACAAACAGGGCAGCCTGGGTGGCTCAGCGGTTCAGCACCGCCTTCAGCCCAGGGTCTGATCCTGGGGACCCAGGATCGAGTCCCACATCAGGCTCCCTGCATGGAGCCTGCTTCTCCCTCTGCCTGTGTCTCTGCCTCTCTCTCTCTCTCTCTCTCTCTCTTTCATGAATAAATGGATAAAATCTTAAAAAAAGAATTAAACGAACAAATGCATTTAAAGTGCTTAGGAGAGTGGCTGGCACAGAATTAGCTGCTATTATTATTCCTATTGCTGATTTTAGTTTGTTTTAAACTACTGCTTTATTTTTCATTACTGTTTATTAGTTTAATTTTATTTATCGCTGTTTGTTACTTCCTTTCTTATAATGACTTCTATATTGTTATTATTGGTTTGATTATGGGTATTCTTTTCATTATCAATGATTTACTATTATGACAATGATTCCCGAGGATTTCATTTTTGCCAGGTTGGATTACCTATAGTCCAACGGGAGTATGACATCCAGGAGTATGATCGCTGACTGTCCCTGACGATGTATGCATCAATCTCAAATGGCCATGATGATCATCTGTGCTGCCTAACTATCTTATCTTTCCTATTTACCTGTGGTGGAGAATATATGCGTTGATTCATCCCTTTATCTATTTTTTTCTTTTTAAATTTTTTTATTTAAATTCAATTTAGTGAACATATGGTGTATTATTAGTTTTAGAGGTAGAACTCAGTGACTCATCGGTTGCATACAACACCCAGTGCTCATGACTTCAAGTGCTCTTCTTCATGCCCATCATCCTGTTACCCCATCTCCCCACCGACCTCCCCTCTAATTTCTTTTTCTTTTTTTTAAAGATTTATTTATTTATTTATTTATTTATTTATTTATTTATTTATTTATTTATTCATGAGAGATACAGAGAGAGGCAGAGACTCAGGCAGAGGGAGAAGCAGGCTCCCCGCAGCGAACCTGATGGGAGACTGATCCTGGACTCCAGGATCATGCTCTGGGCCAAAGGCAGCTGCTCAACCACTCAATTGCTGAGTCACCCAGGTGTCCTTAATTTTTTTTTTTCTTAAATCACAAAACAAGGGGTGTTAAACGTGGCATGTCTCAGTTGGCTCTGCTCAGACTTTTTAAGAGGAGACAGTTGCCAAGAGCAGGTGAACAGCATCACCTACTCTGAGCCTTGGCTTTATCTATGTGTGAGATATGGACAATAACACTATTTACTTCATGGGCCTGTGATGAGGTGTGAATGGGACACCGTAAAGCTCTTAGCACAAAATGGTTCACATATGCCAGCCACTGCTAGATAAGAGATAATTCCTTTTTTCAAAAGAGATTATTCCTGGGGCCTCAGTTTGTTCATCAATAAAATGGTCATACCAACTCTGTGCCTGGATGCTACGAGGATTTGGGGCTTTAAGCACTGGGTAACTACTGATTCGTGTCTCCTTCCCACTCGCTCATCCTTGAAACCCAGAGAAGCATTTATTTCCTCCCAGAGAAGGAGGAAATAAATGCATGGCCTTGCCCATTGCAGAAGCTTGTTCCCACGGGGAGCTCTGAAATATTAGCCAGGCCAGCAGAGCAATGAAGTGATGCAGTAAACGCTGTGCCCATCCCCTCCAGAGCAGAGAAGACAGCAGGCTGTCTTTTTAAGTTTTCCCCTGGGGATTGACATTTTATTAGCATAGAGATAAATAACTCCAGATAAGAGGCCTTTTACATCTGGGGCTATAGGAACGTCTTCTGGGAGAGAAAACATGACGTTTCTTGCCAGGGCGGATCCCAGCCCTGGAGGAAGGAGGCAGAGGCCCCACCAGGATGTGCTGCCAGAGCCAGCAGCTTCCCGGCTCGCTTGCTCGCTCGGTGGGAAGCAAGTTTTGACAACAGCAATGCTAATTGATTAAATGTTCTCATCAGAGATTACAGTGCGAGAGTGATCACATTTTTATTTCTTTCAGGAGAGGAAGGCCCGCCCTTCCTTTAATAGCTCAATTTCTCTGTGTAGAATAATATATCCCAAAGTACAGGAGGCCCTGGTTGCGTTCCTTATTCCTGGCCCTGAGGCCCAGTCACTCTTTGCTCATGTTAAATATGTTTACTACAAACTACCTCGTGTAGTTGCCTTTGATTCTTTAGGTTTGATTGGAGTTTGAACATGCAGCTGGACAGAGCACTGGACTTTGGAGTTGTGGGATTGAATCTTGGTCCTGCCATCCTGCCATATAAAGGGTGTGTGGGTTTGGAAGGGCATTTGCACTCTCTGGGTGGGCTCCACTTTTCTTATCTGTAAAATGGGGATTCTATATACCTATTTCTTAAAACAGATACTATGCAGGATCTGGTTAATAATAATAAAAACCCATATGCTTCCTTAAAAAAACCAATGAAAACATTTGACAAAAGACACTGTTAAGAAAATGAAAAGGCAGTCAAATATTGGAAGAAAATATTCGTGACACATATATTTGACATAGGACGTGTAATCAGAATATATAAAGAGCTATTTCAACTCAATAATAATAACACAGGTACCCCAATTAAAAATCAGCAAAAGATCTGGACTTTTCATCAAAGTTCTGCAAATGCTCAGCAAGCCTATGAAAGCATGCTCAACATGACTAATCATCAGAGAACTGTAAATTGAATTCACAATGGTATACCATTTCACACACATTAAAGCAGCTTAGTCAAAAAGGCTAACAACACCCATGTTGGCTGGAGCATGAAGCAACGGAAACTCACACGTAGAAATAGGCAATGTATAATGGTACAACCACTTAGGAAAACAATTTGGCAGTTTCTTTTCATAAAATTAAACATATACCTATTTATATGACCTAGCAATTCTATTTCTAATTTTTTACTCAAGGAAAACACAACTATATACGAACATTTACAGCAGCTGCCAAACCCTGGAAACGACCCATATGTCCATCAGAAGGTTAGTGGATAAACTGGTATCACCAAACCATGGATACATCTCAGCAATAAAAAGGAATAAACTAGTGATGTAGGTAACAACCAAGTTGAATCTCAAAAGCATTATGATAAGCAAAAGAAGCCTTATTCAAAGGAGTGCACACTGCAGGGTTCTATTTAGAGAAAATTCAAAAATAAGCAAAATGAGCCTGAAGATATCTGAACAGTGATTCTTTTGGTCTGGGTGGTGGCACGAAATGACTGATAGGAGGTACAAAGGATTATTCTGGAGTAATGGAAATGTTCTATATCTTGATTGCGCTGGTGGGTTTCACTGGTGCTTTCATTTGTCAAACTCCTCGAACTGTACGCTTAAAATGGATTGTATTTTTATTGTGTAATTCACACTACGAATAAAGTCGATGTTAAAAAATTACCCATTTCGCAGGTGGATTGGAAGCTAAATAACACATTGTAGCCTCTTAATAAATGTTATTTCTATCATCAAAGGAAACATATTGAAGGTAACTGAAAGGTTGTTGAGGAACTGATCCAGATCCTTCTCCCCCAGATTGGTAATACAGAGATGAATTTGGTGCTGGTTCTGAGAACTTGGGGAAAAAAAGACTGTGGAGAGACACCCCAGACAGGTGCCACAGGAAGGGGATCAGTCACCTCACCTCAGCAAATCAGGCTTCTCTTTCCTCCTGGGGGCCCACAGTGCTACACGTAAAGGTTGGGGTTCTGATAACCATCATTATTCTCAAATTAGCAAAACTGATTTTGCTAATTTTTTCCTTTAAAAAAATCCGGGATCATGCCCTGAGCCAAAGGCAGATGCTCAACCGTTGAGCCACCCAGGTGTCCCCAATCTGTGCTTTTTAGTGAACATTTGGAAAATAAAATAGGAAAAAGAAAATCACCCCAACCTCCACTCCCCACAGATTAGCGCAGTTAAAGTTGAGTGGATTTGGGGATGAACGTCTGCCTTCAGCTCAGGCTGTGATCCCGGGATCTGGGAATCCAGTCTCATGTCCGGCTCCCTGCAAGGAGCCTGCTTCTCCCTCTGCCTGTGTCTCTGCCTGTGTCTCTGTGTCTCTCATGAATAAATAAATAAAATCTTAAAAAAAAAAAAAAAAAGTTGAGTGGATTTCTTTCTAATCTTACCCAAGTGTAGATTCTTTCTTGCTTCGGTAGGGATCCTATTATAACAAACGGAGTTTTCACACCTTTATAAACTCTCCACTAATCCCGATTTAAGGTACAATGAAGAGCTTCCCTCATGGTCTTAACCACTCCCTCCTCTTGTCCATTTTTCATCATTGTAACTAACTTTGTAATAGTTATCATAATTCAGAAAGGTTTTTTTTTTCTCTATGATTAATCAAATTTTCTCAAAATAGAATTCTGGGAAGGGTGTAGGAACACCAAACGAATGTTTTTTAAGGCCCTTGATACATAATGCCAACTTGTTCTTCAAAAAGTTGACACCATCTTAGGTCAGCAGCAGTGGCAGGTGTGTTCCAATTGCATCACATTGCCAGTACTGGGTTTCATTTTTTAAAAATCTTGGATTTGGGTAGACAACAATAATCTTTTCTCTCTGGTTACATTTTATATGTCCTCAAGATACTGATTATTTTCCCATTTATGAGTCAGTCAGTTGGATTTCCCCTTGTGGTAATTGCCAGTTGTTGCCCTTCCCCTCTTACAAGTTGGGATCTCGGGTCCTCCTTTTGTAGGAAGATCACTGAGCAAAAAGGTGGGTGAGTGACTGTACTGAATTTTTGACCTCTCTGTGCTCACTAACATGAATCAAGAGTTCTGCTCCAGGCCCTGGAGTGCTGATTCTCACGCTTCATTATGCACAAGATTCACTTGGGAGCTTGTGTAACTGAAAGACTGCTGGACGCGCCTGCTGAGATTTTGAGTTAGCGGGACAGTGGTGGGCTCCAGGGATCTGTAGTTTTAGTAAGCACCTCAGGAGATTCTGATGATGGTGCTTCACAGAACCAGCTCCAAAGTGAAAAACACTGCCTCAAAGAGGGAGCTAGTTGTCATTATCCGTATTTCCAAGGAGGCCTGGTCAGTATGGTCGGCACCGTCAGAGATTGCTTGGCACATAGGAGGCACTCAGATCAGGCTTGTTTCATTGGTTGATGTTTCTTAATTCTACGAACCCAGTAGGTGCTCATTATTATTTTTGCTTCACCCATAGGGGCTAGGCAGGCAGCAGACACAAAGTAAAGACTTGCCACACCAGGTAAATGCAAATACTAGGCATACAATGGGAGCTCGGCAGAAGTGCGTGATAAATAGCTGCAGGGCTCGGAGTTAGTGGTGACTGGTCTTAATGCAGCCCAAAGGTTTTATCAGGGAGGATGGGCTTGCAGGGTTTTTTAGGTGCCTGGTCTGGGAGGCTGAAGGAAGAGGGTTAAATGATCGACATACTTAAATTCCGAACTCAACTAGAAGAACCTGCAAATCCTGTGAGCAAGGCTGTAACCCCAGACCCTCCGGCTTGTGTCTCTTGTCATGTGACTTGCCCTTTTTCCCTGGGTTTGACATTAGGACTTTTATAAATTCACTTGCCTCTGGCATCAGGCTTAAAAGGATCCATCACCTGGCTAATCCTAACCAATTGCTTGCCACTGGGTTCCCCCCTTTCTTCCTCCTGACTCCATCCTTCCATACCTTCTGAAGCTGAGGTCTTCCCTAAGACTTGTGGAGAGAAACCTCAACCCTCACCTCCAGTGGAGCCCTTCAGGGGCTTTTAGAGGGACGCAGAGGCGGAGCTCTTCCTCTGAAAGATGGGAATCCCACTCCACCAGAGTGCTGGTTTTTTTAATAGAGCAAGAGTGACTCTCTCTCTCTCTCTCTCTCTCTTTTTTTTTTTGTGGACTGAATGGCATTTGGGGATATTTTGGGGTTATTTGTGTTTGCACGGTGAACACTGTCCATAAGTCTCATGGTCCATCTGGGATGCACAAATCCTACTGTCAGCCCCGTGGGACTCCTGAAACACCTTACTTCACAAGCGTTCACCACAATTCCTTACTGAACCCTATGCTCGTGAAGGTGTGTGAGCTGGTGTGCATGCAAACACATAAAGTCCACTGTTCTGACTAAGAATAGCATCTTCGTGTTTCAGCCAGCTGTATCCCCTGCAGCTAACACAGGTGTTAGAAGGAATAAATGCTGGAAGCATGGAGGGAAGGAGCAAACTGGGAGGGAGGAAAGAAGTCATGGAATTCTTAGCAGCCAATAGAAGTGGTGCCGTGGAAGGATATGAGTGATATAAGGTGTCCAAGAGCCATCTGAAGGAAAAGATGCAAGTTACAGCGTAGTGTAGCTACCTCATGATTTCAGCAAAATATTAACAGTGGCAATCAATAATGGAATTATGAAATTTTCATTTTCTTCTTTTTATTTCTTTCTGTTTTCAAAAGTCAGTACAACAAATTCATTGTGCTTTTCCATCTATTCAAAGTACACACCCAAAGAGCATTAAATGAAAAGTAGAATTCTCTCTTTGGATCCACCATCCTTACCCTACAGACCTAAGGATACTTTTCAGTTGTGTGTGTATAGTCTTCAAGTATTTCAGAGCAATCAATGTAATTAATTCAGAACAATTAATAAAAATGTATACACTATATATGTGTGTGCATTTTAAAATAATAGTGTCACACAATATGCACTCATGTGGGACTCCATGCTGCCTCATTCCTTGTAATGGTTACATTGTATTCCATGGCATGGATATGTCATGACTTATTTATGTTGTCTCCTCTTAGTGGTCATTTAGGCCGTCTATAATATTTTTTCCAAATCCAAGTGTCATATTGTACTTTTAAAAATAAAGAAAAAAAGGAAAGTGGAAAAGCAAGATGGCGGGAGCCAGGGGTTAAGTACCAAGGAGAGATGCTGAGTTGCAGAACAAGGAATTACAAAGGGCACAATCAGACACTGAGTGAGTAAAATCAAATCCAGCAAATAACAAATCTCAAAAACTCTCTGGTGAGCTCCTTTCTGTCTCTTATCCCTCTGTGTGCTCATCCTGAGAGAATGAGGATGTTCTTAATAACTCAATGACCCCATCAGCTCCTAGATTTCCTCTTTGAACCCAGGACCCACAATTCTTTATCTGTTAGCTTGCAGATAAATACCACCTTCTCATTTAAGTGTTGGATGTATGGGTTTGCTGTTCAGATGACAGGTCAATGCTTCACTGGATACCGCAAATATGCAAATCTAAAACCCAGTGTAGAGTCATTTCTTGAACTGAGTTATGTACAGAGGAGAATGTGCCCAATTCTACCTGGAAAGCTCACAACAGGTTTCACAGAATAAGGCACAGGGAGTTGGGTTTTGAAGGATGAAGAGGAGTTTTCCAGCCTGAGACTAGGGGAAGGGCATCTTAAGTAGAGGGAATAGCCAGGGTAAAGACATAAACATCTCAAAGTGAGATTTGTTTAATTGAGTGATGGTGGTTCAACTGGGTGGCTGAAATATGGGGAAGTGGCTGGAATTGGCTGGAAAGACAGGTTAGGCCAGGTTGTGAAAGTCCTTGAATGCCAGGTTAAGGAGGTTCAACTTTTTATTCTGAGGGTAATGAGAACCATGGAAGATTTTGCGCAGGGAGGGGACATAATGCGATTTGCACTGCAGAGATGATCACATGGGCAGGGTGGCTGGACACAGAGTTTGGAAACAAGAAGATAGGTCAGGCCAAGGCAAGGAGCACTAGAAGTTTTGTTCTGTTCTTTCCTTGGTGATCCAAGTCCTCGGAGAGCTTGTAATAAAAAATGATCAAATATCAATAATTTCATAGGTTCACCTTAGTAGCTGGCAAAGGATTGGCCATGACCTAAATGCTGACCAACAGGAAAGTGGGCAGTTGTGACATCCGTGTGGATGAGTTAGCTTTAGACAAATGCAGGAGCTCTAGTGCTACCGCCAAAACCTACTGGGGACTTACTGGTTTGTTTTTTTTAAGGTCTGATAATAGAATTATGTGTATACTTTAAAGGAATCTTTATCTTTTAGATGTACAACCTGATTGTTTACAGTTAAAATAATATGATGTGTGATATTTGCTTCAAAATAGTCTGGAGCAGGGTGCGGAGGGTAGGAAGTGGGCGGAGGTATAGAATGAGCAAGACTGGCTAAGAATTAGTGTTTGTTGAAGCTGACTGATGGATGCATGGGAATTCACATTATTATCTGTCTGCCTTTGTAGAGCCTTGGAAAATTTCCATAATAGCATGTTTTTGAAAATGCAAGAGGCAGAACAGTTTGTAAGGAATGCTGCCATTTGTATAAAAGGAGGCTCTATGTACGTATGCATACACAAAGGCTACATGCTGGTAGAGTCATAGAATATTTTTGGAAGAAAGGTCAGGAGCAAGAAGGAGATGCAATCTCTTATGTTTAAAAGAAAATTATGCATGTAATATTTTTTAAAAAATAAGAGGAAAGCACAATGTAAAAACAAACCAGAACAGATCTGCATCCTATTACCCACTTTGTCCTGTCTTACGACATGTATTGCTCTCAGTTTCCTCATCCTTAGGCTACAGAAAATAGTGCCTTCCTGCCCGGTGTGACTGGAATAGGACTGGTAATAATGTGTGCAAATTGTCTAGCCCAAGGCCTGGAACATGGCAGGTTCTTGGTAATAATGGTAATAATGGCGAAACCACCAAGTGGACACTGAAATTGTCTCCAGGAAGGAGAGTCCTACAGGGCTTTGGAAGGAACACACTACGAAGTGTCCAGGTGTGACATCCATCTCATGCTCACTGCGTCCTCGCTCCTCATTAGGCAAAGAGGCCTGGTTTCTGCCCCTAGCTGTCCACATTAATCAGATTCACCAGATAATTGCTCCACTTCACCTGTCACTTCATATGTGCGGACTACCCTCAAATCCCAGGCTCCTTCCTCTAGGGATGAACCTGAAAGCTGACTCAGTTATTTTTATGTGAGTTAATTTCTAGAGTGAGCTGGAGGCAGACGTTCACAAGGGTAAGAGAGGACTTTGTTGGCTCACATTTCATAAAACTCTTCCACAGTGACGTTTGGGACGAACACAGTCAACCCATGCATGAATTCCAGTCTGGGGGAGGCTAGATTACCCCTCTGCGGCTGTTTAGGATGGCTTGAGGGCCTCTGGGGTTGTTTGCCTAGCACCCTGACATATACACAATACAAACTTTGGCCTGCTTTCTCACCAATAAATTCCATCTCTATCCAGGTTGCTTGTCTTCTCTCACTCCTACCACGGGTCTCCCCAGGGCCCAGAAGGTTAAGGAGGCTCAAGCCAGGAACATGGCTCTGAATCTGACATTTGAAGTGGACACTTCTGGAAGCCAATAGTAAGGGTGAGGTGCCACAAACCACTCCCAGTGAGAGATAACGTCTTTCATGTAATTTATTTTTTTGTTAAAAGTACACTCTAAAATTATTTTCTTTCCATCCATAAGTGACCCCATGGATTTGAAATGGGAAGCCATTGGTGCACAGGATACTTGGAAATGCCCATCTGCGCAGAAGTATCATTTGGAAAATGAAAGTGATCTCAGGGGCTTGGGATCTCTGGAGCAGAACTGTCAAAGGCAGCAAAAGGTAATGGATACCGTAGTCACTCACCAGTCGGTTGCCACGGTCAGCAGCTCAGTGGAAGGAGTATTAGCTGGCTTCAGGCCAGACAACCTGTCTGGCTTCAGGAGCACACAGAAAATGGTAGGTGGGTTCAGACTGGCCCCACATAAGCCACTGGGACATGTTCAGAAGAAGCCCAGGCTTCCAGGCAAAGGGCTTGAGTTCTTTGCTCCCTTCCCCTGGTAATTATATGTATATATACACATATTATATTATCTATGTAATATATTATATATAATTATAGTTATATAATAAGTGCCAATATATGCTGAATATTTACCATGTGCGAGAAACTGTGATAAATCCATTTTACATGTATTTATGCATTTAACCCTTATAATAATCTTTGAAGGAGATTCTGTTTTGTTCTTGTCCTGATGAAGCAGTAGAGGTAGTAAGAAATTACGTAAGTTACCCAAGGTTACACTGCTGACTGATAAAGGATTTGAAGGACGGCAGGTAAGCTGGCTCATGAACCTGTGTTTAATCCGCCAAAGGAATAAAAAAGCAAGGAATCTTTTCCAAGTGATCCTCAGGGCACTCTCATGATGTCATACCTGGCCAACAGCCTCCCCACCTGTGGGCTGGCTATGCCCACTCTTAGGTCTCATTTGGTTGCAACCACAGAAACTCAACTCAAACCAGCTTAGGGGAAAAATAAGAGGAGAAAATATTGGTGCCTGTAAGTAAGACTATAGGCCAGGTTCTGGCTTTAGGCATGGCTGTCCACAGGTTATGGTTCCCCTCAGTTGCCTCAGGACATCTGTGTCCACCGAAGAACCAATCCCCAGGGTCATAGGAAGGAGATCCTCTGATTGGACTGGCCCTGGTCACTCCTGAGACCTAAACCATATGGACTGCAGGTGGAGAGTAGAGTGTCCAAAGGAAAAAAATCAAGGTGCCATTAGCAGAAGAGAGCACAGACTAGGTGGACCCAACCAAATGATGTCCACGATTGCTTTTCCAGGGGGAGAAAGTGAAGAGTCACAAACAGGAAGTGATTGGCCAGATTGGCTACACCATTGGTGTCTAGCAACATAATAGTAATGGTAACAGTAATAGTGACAGTAACCATAGCAAGTGGTAGTAGTGGTAGTAACAGTAATATTCCTCTCAGGTTGTTCTGAGGAATGTGTCCCAGTGTCTGACATATAGTAGGTCCTCATTAAAAGTTGCTGCACATGAGTAACATTAGCCAAGGAGCGCTGTGGCAATACTACCAAATTCTGCTCTGGCAAATCTGATATAATAGGAAAGCTCTTCTGTTTTGGTATTAAAGAGGAGAACCAATCTCTCTCTCAAGATCCAGAGCAACATATGAGGAGAGGGGAGAGGGGAGGGGAGGAGAATCTGCCTTCACACGTCCTCCTAGATATTTCCCCACCTGAAGTCATACTTCCAGCAGACTCCCACATGCTCTTTCAATGGAAAGTTGCCTGCTTATTCCTGGGTGGGAGCAGCAGCACCAACATCTTAATGATTTCTTCACTTGCTCTAAGTTGAGCTCAAAAACTTTGCTGGGATTAAACTAATCTTTGATCCAGATTTAATGAAGGTGTGCATACAGACATACGCCATTTGGATTTGAGACACACTCAGGAAAAGTGTCAGCAAAGCAATTTGCTAAGACTAATGAATGGCTTTTGGCAAAGGGGTTCAAAGCCAGTGTCAGAAAGGGCTTTGTTAGAGGGGGGGAGAGACTGACTGAGAGGACTGGCCTTTCTCTGCTGCATTCACGTAGCAGCCCCTCTCCATCCATCTCCAGCCGGGTATGGGTGAGAAGGGCAGGATGGGAACCTGCACCGGCACAAGGTGCTGTGAGGACAAGGGGGAGCGGCTAAGAGAGTCCTCTGGCCAGTTGGGGGAACACACAGCGGCAGGACAAACGAGGTGGCTCCTAAGCAGGCTTAGGATTCCAGGCAAAAGAAAGTGCCATATAGATGGTTTCAGGCCAGCAGCTGCCTCAGAGACAGGGCCAGGTGGCAACTTCCTCACCTCTCTACGTGCTCTCGTGTCTTAAATTTGGGACGAGATCCATGAGTACAACTTCATAAACCCACATGACAAATACACCAAGTGCCCTCTCTACGCGAATGTGTATGCGATGATGGGTTCCGTTGTGCCACAGATATGTGGACGTTTAAGGAACGAACTGCAAGGCTGGATTGTGCTTCTTGGAAGGAAGAGATTGCAACGGTAGTAGAAGGGTAAGGGGAGCCTAGTTTCTTCTGTAATGATTCATTTCTTTTAAGGAGAAGACTGAAAACAAGCACAAAATACTGGGTGTGGGATGTTTTCATACTATTATTTGTTTGTTTCAAAGTTTTCTTTAAATTCCAGTTAGTTAACATATTATGCTTTGTGTGTTTTTAAGCATATTGCTAAACCAAACAGGAATGCTGATCACAGGCCTGGCATATCTGGAAAATGGCAGAGAGCGTTCCTGTAGAAGTTTAGGTTTTAATAGGAAAGAAGAAGTGCTGGAGAAACAGGGCACCCAAGCGGGACCTTGCGGCAGGTGGCTCTCCCTGGAGCTTCAATGGGCAAGGACTCCCAAGTGTAGGTCTTCCTCCCCTCCTGGGCTTGAGTGGGCAGGTGCACCACCGAGCTCAGAGCTTGGCCTTCAGCAGGAGGAAGGTGGTCCCTCTGGGCAGTGAGGGGCTGGAAGGGAGAGGTTTGGAGGCCGTGATGGGAAAGCTCTGGTGGTGGTCTGGGGCTGAGATGGGAGGCTGAGAATTGTGGCAGCTACAGGAGGAGTGGAAAAGAGATCCCAAGATCCCCATGCACCCGGTAACCCTGGAGGGGAGGCAGAGAGAGAGGGAAGGAGACATGTTAACAGAGATCTCAGAGGTCAGTGAGGACACAATCACCAAGAGCAAAAAAAGCCAGAAAAAAACCTACCGTGTGGGAAGTGCACACATGGCCTAGAAGGGGCAGCTTGGTCAGATTCCTGGCTTCTCTACCCAAATCAGATCCAAGGGAGGTGAGGGGAGACTGCAGTGGACAGGAGTTGTCATTCCTGCCCACACTGGGGATTTTTCCTCTGCAGTGCCTTCTCAGCAAGGAGTCTTTGTCCCTGGCCCTGGGATGTCAGTCCAGGCTCCAGTAAATGGAACGCTTCACACCCCCTCAGCCAAGTCCATTTATTTGGAATACTCTCATACCCTTGTCAAAAATGGTGCCAAGGTGTATAAACAGACCAATTTCTGGGATTGTTTCAATCTAATCATATTAAATTATTTGCTCTTTTGGCCTTGAGGGGGTTCCAAGAGAAAGTGATTGAAGTCAGGTCCAAAAATAGCCACCTTTGATTTACAATTCTGGTGCTAACGTGGGTGAACTTCTTAGAGCTTCTGGTGCTGACATCACTGATCCAGAGATGGTCTGAGTCGGGCACTGAGTTGGAGGGGGGTAGGCAGCGAGATGGGTACTGCCTCTGCTTGTTTTTCTCCCAAAGCCCCATGATGGGAAGAGACATTTTAAGGAAGACTTTTAGCTGTGATAGCATCAAGTGCCAGCTGCCCCTACAAAGGGAACAAAAATCAATGTCACGATCCTGTGTTTATTGGGAAGGAAGAGATTGCGACCAAGTGTAATAGGGGAGGAGGAAGCCAGAGAGGAGACATAATGCCCCGAAATGGACATGTTTTGTCCACAGACCCCAAGGAAAAATTCATCTCAGTTAGAAGATAGTTGGATGGGAAGAAGCACAGTGCGCAGGATTGCCAGGGCTTTGGAGTAAAGCAGATGTGGGTTCGAATCCTGCGGGCTTCCTATCTATGTCACCTTCAGTGGTTTTCTGAATCTCCTTAAGGCTCAGTCATCTCTTCTGAAAAACATGAATCGTAGGAATCGTGCAGTTTTTGTCCTTGAGTGCCTAGCTCTGGGTATCATTTGCAGAAGGCAGGCATTTGAATGAACATGTTCCCCTTTCCAGCCATTATAACATGGTTGCCTTGCACTACTTTGGGTCCCAGGGCCTTTCATAGTGTCTCACACATTGTAGGTGTTCATAAAATGTTTACAGATTGATTAGAAGGCAATTCTCAATTCATCTTACATTTATATAGTTCTCATCTTTGGGGAATATCAAAAAACACAGAACAAGACAAAAGACATAGTCTCTCTAAAGTTGATTCTAAGCAGGTGTTGTGAGAAATGCAATGAGGTAAGTGTGTTGGAGCAGAGAATATATTAGCTGGTGGAGACTGATGGAGATGTTGCTACATTCAGGTCCTTAGCCTGGGAGCTCCATCCTAATGCTATCAACAGCGTCCCACACATTGCTATGTCTCCACTAGCTTTGGGAGAATGAGCACTAGTCATATTCCTCTCTCGTAGCCTCCAAGTTCCAGAGACACTAGACAGGAAGACGATGTCACCCACAGCCATGTAATTCAAAGGCAAATATCCAAGTCAGAACTGATCTCTCTTCTGATTTATCCAGCTGTCTCCTGGGTATCTCAGCTGGTGAGCTCATCATCTTCTCTCCCCATCTCAATAATTGGCACCATCATCCATCTGGTCACCAGGAACAGACACATCCATGAATTGACAAGTGCTTGTGGAGTGCCTACTAGGCATTGGGATACAGTAGAGAATGAGGCAGAGCAAAAACTTATTCTCATGGGACTCACAGTTTAGTAGGAGAAACATGCTTCTATTTATTCTGCCCCTAAATATGCTTGTTTGCAGTCCTCTTCTCTCCATTTCTTATTTTTTTTTTTTATTTATTTATGATAGTCACAGAGAGAGAGAGAGAGAGGAGGAGACACAGGCAGAGGGAGAAGCAGGCTCCATGCACCGGGAGCCCGATGTGGGATTCGATCCCAGGTCTCCAGGATCGCGCCCTGGGCCAAAGGCAGGCGCCAAACCGCTGCGCCACCCAGGGATCCCTTCTCTCCATTTCTAATGCCATTGTCAGAGTTCTGCTTTCGTTGTCTAGACTATTACAATACATCCTCTTTTGGTCTCTGGGATCCTTCCTCTTCAACTCCCCCTTCCAACCTATTCTTGAAAGTGACCTTCCTAGTATTCAAATCTGATCATGTTATTGCCCAGTTTAAAATGGCCAATGGAATCAAGTCTAAACTTTTAGTCCTTTACAATGAATAGAGAGGGTGCAAACAGGTGGCATAAGGCCTGTATCTTCCAACAGACATATTTTGTATGATGCACATACTGTCATCCTACAAGGTATTTAGGATACCAATTGGTTACTGCTGCTTATATATTGGGAGATATCACCCAAAAGTTCAGATTTTCAGTTTTTCTTGAAAAATTCTAAGGTCTGGCAACATTGGGTCAGCATTCCTACATGGTTGCAACTCTCTGGAGCCGAGTAGCCTTGTCCACTGACACTGAGCTAGATACAGATGTTATTTATCACTTGACCTCTGATACCCTCATTCATTTTTGTGGCCCATTTTATGGCCTGTAACCTACCCTCATGTCTTACCTTTTCAGCATCATTTCACTCGCTTCATGGTTTATGTCATGGTCTCACTGAATCACTGTGGTCTTCTGTGCCTACATGCCTCTTACTCATGCTGTGCCCTCTCTCTCTTCTCCCTCGGCACTCATGAGTAGCTCTGCTCAAGTCTCACCTCTCACTTGGAAGGCTGTCTCCCAGATCTTCTGTACATTTCACTCCCAGAGCACTGTATTACTCCCTCCCACTATTAGCATATGGATTTGTTTGCCTTCTCTCCTAGACCTGAGCCCTGTGGGGGTAGGAGCAATGTTTTTTATTCATTCCACAAATCTGCCCCAAATTCCTACAATGTGTAGGTCCCAGATGTCAGCACTCATGGCAAGCAAGTCCTTGTTGTTGTGGAGCTTATATTTTGATGGGAGGATGTGTCAGTCAGTAAATGCATAGTTTTACAGAGTATTTCAGGGAGGCTTAAGGTCTGCGAATTGCAGTGTAGCAAGGAGATATGATACATGAGGACATAAGAATGGGGAAGGGTACTCATTTAGCAAAGGTGATGAGGCAAGACCTTCAGGAAGAAGGGACATATGACAGGAAGGAGCTAAACCATTGGGAGCTGTGGATTTTGTAGTCCTGGCACAGAGCAGGCATCAAGAAATATTTGAGGAATAAATAAATGAATGTAGGAGCCATTTCCCATGCACATTCATGTATACATGGAAAGATTATGATTATATCATATAATCACATAATATAATAGGCTGGGCACTTAAAAAAATTAAATTTTGCAGCTACTTAGCTGGCCTACTATGAGTCCCAGGTCCACGCCCAGAAAGCTGGAGAAGGGTCCATACTGACCCTTGAGCCATCCAGGAAACCTGTAGTTGTATAACACTTAGGATTGCTTTTGGCTGCAAGTAACAGAAAAGTTGACTACCAGTGGCTTATATTGTAAAAACATTTATTGTAAACTCAACACTGGCATTCTTAACCCTTTTTATACCATGGCAGTCTGATGAAGCCTACGAACTTCTTCTTGGGAAAAAAAAATACTGCTAAAATAGAATCCACAAAATGTTTTAAAAAAGATTTTATTTATTTATTCATGGAAGACACAGAAAGAGAGAGGCAGAGACAGGCAGATGGAGAAGCAGGCTCCATGCAGGAAGCCCAACGTGGGACTCGATCCTGGGACTCCAGAATCACACTCTGAGCTGAAGGCAGACACTTAACCGCTGAGCCACCCAGGGGTCCCTTAAAATCCACATAATTACAAAGATACCAATTATATTGACATAGATTCATCAATATATTAAAAATTAATTTATCATGTTGCAGATATGTGCTTCTTTGTTAACTTATTAGATAATATAACCTAGTGGCAGGTCCAACAGCAAACTACTCCAACTACTACTAGAACTACTACTACTAAACTTTGTAGTGAAGATGAACTTAAAGGATGTCTTAACATATCTTCCCCAACTATAATATTATATGAAAATACCTATGGTTTTTATTGGTAGCCATGGCCGGCAGCATAATGGCCCGTCAAAGATGTCCATAGTCTAATTCCCAAACCCTGCCAATTTGTTACCTTCTATGGCAAGAAGACTGTGCTGGTAGAATGAAACAGCTCTTGAGATGTGGGGAGAGAGTCCTGGGTTACAGGAATGGGCTCAACACTATCACAGGGTCTTTATAAAGGACAGAAGGCAGGACTGAGTGACAGGGTCAAAGTAAGAGCTATGATGGCAGAAGCTGAGGCTTGAGCGATCTGGGGTCCTAGCCCAAGGAGTGTGGGCAGCCTTTAGGAAGCTGAAAGAAGCAAGAACATAGATCCCCTCTCGAACTCCAATAGTGCAGCCCTGCTGACCCACTTTGGGTTTCTGACCTCGAGGCCGTAGATTTGTGTTGTTTTAAGCCACTAAGTCTCTGATAATTTTTTTAAAGCAATGTTGATTTTATAGTATTATTATTATTTAAAGGATTTATTTATTTATTTTAGAGAGAGAGAGAGAGAGAGTGAGCACAAGCAGGAGGAGTGGCAGAAGGAGAGGCTGGCTGAGCAGGAAGCCTGACGCGGGGCTCAATCTCAGGACCCTGGGGTCATGACCTGAGCTGAAGGCAGACACTTGACCAACTGAGCCACCCGGGCGCCCTGGGAGAGAGAGTCTTAAGCAGACGCCATGCTGACCGAGAAGCCTGATGCGAGGCTCAATCTGATGACCCTGAAATCATGACCTGAGCTGAAATCAAGAGTCAGATTTTTTTTAAAGATTTACTTATTTATTCATGATAGACATAGAGAGAGAGAGAGAGAGAGAGGCAGAGACACAGGCAGAGGGAAAAGCAGGCTCCATGCTGGGAGCCCGATGTGGGATTCGATCCAGGATCTCCAGGATAGCACCCCTGGCCAAAGGCAGGCGCCAAACCGCTGAGCCACCCAGGGATCCCCCAAGAGTCAGATGTTTAACCAATTGAGCCACTCAGGCACCCCAGTCAGTGATATTTTTTATAGCATCAATAGAAAGTCAGTACCATTTTAGTACAAGCTGTAACAAATACCTAAAAATGGAGACATGGTTTAGGGATTGGGCAGTGGCAGAGGCTGTAGGAATTTTTACTGCGTGATAGAGAAAGCCTGAATCGCCTTGTGAAGACTGTGAGTAGAGATACGGATGTTAGTAAGGACTCAGAAATAAGTGAAGGGCATGAGGGAGAACTCTATATGATTTAGAGAATAGCTGATAATCATAAACTGACTGTTGTAGGAATGTGGATATGGAAAGGCACTCCCGGCGAAGCCTCAGAAAGGAAGGAGGGTACAAAAGGAGGGTCCTTGCCCCACTGTGAAAGAAAGCTTAGCAGAGCTGCATCCTACATCTCTATGGTAAACAGAGCTTGGACGTGTTGACCTTGAGTGTTACAAGCAGAGCTTAGAAGTGACAAACGGAGATAGATATATTTTGCTGAGGGGATTTCCTAGCCAAATCTGAAGGTGTGTCTTAGTTTCTTTTTGTTGTTCACGGTAAACTATGAGAGAAAGGAGAAGGAAGAACTGTCATTTAAAAAACGACCCAGGGGGATCCCTGGGTGGTGCAGCGGTTTGGCGCCTGCCTTTGGCCCAGGGCGCGATCCTGGAGACCCGGGATCAAATCCCACGTCGGGCTCCCGGTGCATGGAGCCTGCTTCTCCCTCTGCCTGTGTCTCTGCCTCTCTCTCCTCTCTGTGCATTCTCATGAATAAATAAATAAAATCTTTAAAAAAAATAAAAACAAACAAACAAAAAAACAACCCAGGACTTGATGACATGAAACTCTCTCAGCTTCTCTAGAAGCTAAAAGATGCTGTCAAAAGATACCAACATTTGATTTGTTGCCAGGAAAATGTGCTCTGACGAGAAAGCCAGGGGCACCTGAGTGGCTCAGCGGTTGAGCCTCTGCCTTAGGCCCAAGGCATGATTCTGGGGTGTTGGGATCAAGTCCCACATCAGGTTTCCCTCAGGGAGCCTGCTTCTCCCTCTGCCTCTGTCTCTGCCCCTCTCTGTGTATCTCTCATGAATAAATAAATAAAATCTTAAAAGAGAGAGAGAGAGAGAGAGAAAGCCAAGGATGTACCCGGCCTTTTGCTAGTGCCTCAGAAGTACCCAAAGGTCAGAGTATGCAGTCACGTGGAGGGTTCTTTGAATGGATTCAGTGTGCATCTCCTGGATCCTTTCAGCCATCACAGCAAAAGCCAGGAATGAAGATAGAGTTATCCAAGAAAGATCTGTGGAGGGGGCGCTTGTCTAACAGAGTGTGTTCTTATGACATACATAGGAGACCCACAGATTATGGGGAATTCTAAATAAGCAGAAATGCTACCGGTTTGGACTAGCAGATCAAGGATGAAATGAGAGAAGACTGTCAGACTCCCAAAAATGCTACAGGCAGAAAACAGGATGATAAAACTGCTCAGTTGCAAATACTTACTCCCCTTCAAGAAAAAGGGAGAGTGATTCTGAGGACAGGACCACCAAGTCAGAGGGGGGTGGGGGGGCTAAAACCACAAAGGAAATTCTGAGGCCTTGAAACTTAATATATTCCTAGCCTGATTTCAAAATTGTTTGGGAATGGCCACTCCTTTTTTCCCCCCATTTTCCCCCCCTTTGAATGGGGGTATCCCATGTTTGGCTCATCCTTGCATTTTGGGAGCAGGTAAGTAGTTTTCTAATTTCACGGGTCCAGAGTTGGAGAGGAATTTTGCTCCAGGACAGATCATACCCACGACCTCATCCATACCTGATTTAGATGATGAAATTTGAGACTTTAAAGTCGATAAGATTTAGATGAGATTTTTGAACTTTGAGTCGATTCTGCAATGGCTTGAGCCATTTGGGGATGTTGTGATGGGTTGAATAAATGGATGTGAGAGGGAAGTGACCCTTGGGGAGCCAGAGGATGGATAATACAGTGACACAGTTCCAATACTAATGCTACTGTAGATTGTTGCATATGTTCATTATTGAAGAAAATACTAAATTTCAGTTACAAGTTTGTGAAAGTCCTCATGTAATTTTTTCCTCAGCCAACTTCATAAACCCTCATGTTATGAATCTCTGCCTAGGAGCAGATGATCCCTCAGAGGCACGGGGCTCTTTTTGTTATCCCATTGTAAGAGTTTTCCCTCATGCCACAAGATGCCTACTGCAACTCCAACCGTCACATTTTTATATACCAGCCTCCCAAGCTGGAAAGAAAGAAGGATGGAAGGAAACGAGATGAAAGGACTTTTTCTTTGACTGCTTTTACCTATCATCAGGAGTGAAATCTTTCCTGGAAGTATCCAGTAGACCTCCTCTTTTGTCTCATGGATCACATGCTCAGCCTATTATGTGACTGTCGGCCAAAGAGAATGATATTATTGTGATTGGCTTAGACTGGAGATCAGCAAATCTTTTTTGTAAGTGGCTAGATAGCAAGTATTTTAGGGTTTATGGGCCGTATCATCTGTGTTGCAACTGCTCACTCTGCTGTAGTAGCAGGAAAGTGATCATAGACAATACGTAAACATGAGTTTGGCCAGGGTTGTCAGATTTACCAAACAAAAATACAGGATGCTCAATAAATTTAAGCTTCATGTAAACAACAAATGCTTTTTTAGTATGGCCAGGTGCCATACAATATCTGGGACATAATTATCCTAACAATAATAAAGTATTCATTTTTTTATCTGAAATTCAGATTTAACTTAGGTGGCTATCTCAGTGAGCAGCTCATGTTGGTTTGCTAGAAGCATTCTTATTTTCATTACCCAAACTCCAGAATTTAGGGAACTTTCTCATTCTCTGGCAAACTTGGACAGTTGGCCAACTACCAATAAAACTCTGTGGACACTGCAATTTGAATATAATATAATATAATATAATATAATATAATATAATTTAATATGATTTTCTCCTAGTTTTCCATATAAATTTCAAGTTCATTTCATAATCATTCTTCTTTTAATTCTTTCAACTATTTCAAAGTATTAAAAACATTTTTAGATCCCAGGCTGTACAAAAACAAGCAGTGGGATGAGTTTGGACTGTGGTCAGTAGTTTGCTGATCCTTGGCTTAGACCATTAATGATTCATCCCCTGGGGATGGATATATTGCTACTCAAAACAAAATAAGGGTTCTATTCATAAGGAAGATAGGGAATGGCTGTTCAAACACTTAAGGATGTCTACTAATGAGCAGACATCTCCTCTTCTGAAGACCTGTGTCTTTAGCTCTCAGAGACTGCTGCTGCCATTGGATTACTCAACCTTCACCTCTCAGGCATCTCTGCTCCTTCTCGAGCTTGTATGTTTCCCTTAGAGGCTTTTAAAATAAACCAGGGGTGTTCTACACCTGGAAAAAAAAAGTTCCGCACCTCTTCTTCAAATGTGTAAACTATGGTCTCGAGCAAGTCTGCTCCTTTCTCTGGGCTGTAGTTCTCTGAGCTCCTCCATCTCAGCCTGCCCCAGTGAGAGAAGAAGACATCTCTGGTCTGCAAGAGTGTTGAGTTTTCATAACTTAAATGGTACAGATTAATGTCGATGATTTCATCAAGTGACAGGATGACCCCGTAGCATAGTATTGGTTTCTATTTCCAGAGAAGGGCTCTGAAACTCAAGCAGCTGTCCCCACCCTTTTTTCCTGCATCCCGCCTGCCCCACTTCGTTTCTGGCCTCCACCCTGGAGGATCTAGAGGGAAGAAAGTTAAACATTCCAAAAGATTGTAGATCCTACTGTCCCTCTCGTAAACTCCCAAATTAACAGAACTCCAGATGGTGCCTGTTTATCTGTGGTTCTAACCCAATTAGGACAAATTATCATTTCTTTGGTTTGATGTGTCTCCTGGGCATCTTTAAATAGTCAACAAAAACCGCATGAAGTTTGCTTTGTTTCAGCTTTTCCATCAGCAACTTTTATGATCAGATTTAGAAATTGGTTGTAAAAAACTGGCTTCAGACCCCAGCTTGGCAATATCAGACACTTCAGTTCTTTCCTGTCCAAAATTTAGAAGAATTCCCCCCTAGGCAGTCTAAAGAGAGAAAGAGAATGAGTGAGATGCTAAGTTTCTTGGACTTTAAAAGGCCTTTCTTTTCAAAGTGAGTATGAAGTCATTCCCTGGGTACTGAGGAGAGGCAAACAAATGAACAGAAGGGAAAAAGAAAGTGGCCCTTCCCAGCTGATCCTTCTGGCTTTTTGAGTTTTCAGATGAATGATCCCACACCTGTGGCGTCAAGATCCTGAGAAGAAAGGTCTTGTGCATCCAGTCAGTAAGGAGGACGGGCTAATGAAATAAATGGTCACGTTGAGCAAAGCTGAGCATTTGTTACCCTTCCTGGTGTTGAGGAAATACCATTGCATTGAGACATTGTGGCATGTCCCCCACCTGTCCACAGATGGATGCCCAAATCGCTCCTGCTCAGTCCTTGCCAAAGACGTTGTTGGCACTTTTCCCTCTTCCATTGGGTCATGGTGGGGGGAGCAGTGTGGGTGACCCTGAGGGACACGTCAACAGCCTCGTTCCCTAGAGTCTCTAGGCATTCAGGGGTTACCAGGTTCATTCCTGCTGACCCATCGCTCCTTCCCAGGATGCCCTTCAAGAGAAACAAAGGAGGGGTCCTGTGAGGTGTCAAGTTGCGACTTGTTCTTTGCCCAAAGAGAACCTTCTTCACCAACAATTACCACATCATCATAAACACTCGGGAGAGACATGATGTAAAAATGAAATGACTGAAAACATTTTTGGACTAACACTTGGCTTTATATAAACTCACAGACAATCCTATAAGGCACTCAAGCAGATTATGGGTTTGAGCAAAGCTGGAAAATTGCTGCCATTATATTGTTATTATTAACACCTTGTAATTAGCCCTCAGGAATCCCAAAGTTCTCTTTCTTGATTTGGCTTTAATGAAGGAAAATTGCTACCTTTGCAAGTTGGATGGCGCCCGTTCTGATTAACCTTAAGTATATAGGACTATTATTTTGAAAATGTTTGCTGTCAGGCGAATATTAGCATTACATGCAACTGGGAAGGGGCTGGGGGCGGGAAAGGTGGAGAGGAGGAGGTCCTCTCTTTTTTTCTTCTCCCATGCACCTCCCCCCTCTCCCCCCAAAGAAAGGTGAATCATGGGCTTACTTCAGCTGTGGTCCTTGCTTGGAAGATCAAGAATGAAAGCCCTGTGAAGGCCATGACCGCAATTCCTTGGCCTTTGCCAAACTCCACTGGCAAGACTGTTGGCTGCCAGCTTCTCAACCTGTTGATTGCACAGGCTGATGGGGTAATTGTACAGGGTGGTTTTACCATTACCTTGTGAGTGACCCTATGGGGATGAGATCATACGGGAGTTAGCACCTAGTGCAATAAAGCAGGTTTTATTTGCATGTCCCAGAGCTCTCCAGAGGCCCCTTCTGCAGCCTTCACAGGCACCGTGTCTCCAATGAAACGCCGCCAACATTAATAAAAGATCCCTCTATATACCCCTCAGCTCCCCTCCCACGGGTAGTACACTATTTTCATTACCTTCTCTGGGAAAACCATACATTAAAGAGAACTCGTTTGATCTTATCTGTAATTAATTTGTATTTTGATAATATAGAGGAGGAATTTTTACATGTGATGACTTACCTGTTCATTATTTTTCTCTTTTGAACTCCTGTGACCGCTTAATAATTCAAGCCGAAGCACGGTGGATTATGACATTTCCCCGCCTACCTTTCAGGAAGGAGAAGGTGTTGCCTCTCACATGGAGACAAATTGCTTTAAATAATGACTTTGTGCAAAATTAGTCATACGTAATTGAAAAATTCTATAGATGAATACCAAAGTAACTTGAGATGATCAGTTTACATAGGAGCTTGAAGCATGTCTTCCTGCTGGAAGCTGCTCTAACCCAGGAGCTTGGCAATTGTTTACATTTTTTTTTTTTTTTTTTTTTGGTTTTTCCCCCTCTTTCTTCCTCCCATTTCTGCATAAGAAGGTGAAAAGGCTCATTTACAAGAAGGGATGGTGCAACAATATTCATGTATAAGTGTAACAACAGCGACAACAATCATTAACAGTAATGGTAATGATGATAATCTCAAGACAGGGACTGACGTTCCCTGGGTGCGACAGGAGGGGAGGGGGTCTAGGAGTAGAGATTTCCATGTGCCAATACTCCTCAAAGCTCACTGAGAAGCAGTGACACACACCTTGTGTGTTACTAGGAGCCAAAGTCTAGCAAGCTCCGTGCCCATTTGGCATCTGGTATACCTCCCCAAGCAGGTATTCTTGATGTGGTGTACGCCATAATAATGTTGCTTCTTTTTGCAAAAAGGAGTTGGCTCCTAAGTATTCAGCTCACACTGGCTTGAGACTGAGCTGTCTGGCCATATGTGGACACACCTGGGGCTGAATCCTACTTTTTCCTCCTCTAACCAGTTCGGCCGCTGTGGGCTGATGCCCTAAAATGCCCAATTGGTGGGGTTTTGGCGAAAAAGATTATGCATTGGCTTAATCTACTGATTAAGCCAGTGCCTGGCGCATAGTAGGTGCCCCACACATCTCATTGCTTCCCCAGCAGGTTCAGAGAGCTGGACAAAGTCAGGGCCAGGCCTTTGTTCGTGCCACTCCCTCCTGTAGGCCTGTAGGGAAGTGTTTAATCTCCCAGTCTCAGTTTCTCTCAATGATAATAGGATAATAAGACGTGCCAGCTGCCCATCTGTCAGGGTAAGAGGAGAATTAATGAGTTAATGTTTATAAAGTGCTTTGAGATCTCCCTCTGAAAGTTTCTTCAGGTGTATTTTATTGGCATATTAAGACTTCTATCATCTGTGGGAAAAAAATCCAAATAGAAAAACATAATAATAACTCAAAGGAGCTAATGAGGATATTATGAGTGTAAATTCGCCACCTCATTTGCTTGTTATTGGAGTGGTTTCAGATGAGAAGGAGTGTGCCTGCCTGGGTCCCGAGTGTGCGCCAGTGCATTGGACTCTGGTTGGAACACCATGGTGCTCCCCCACAGAAGGGCTGTTTCTACAGCAGGGGAGAGAAATAAAACAGGTGTCTCGCCAGGTGTGAATTTGTTGAGGGAAAGGATTGCACATTTTTTGTCTTCTGAGTGTTGTCTCACATAGACTTACTTAATCTTTCATCATAAATGATGAGAAAAGTTACACATTGCTTACCTCAGTCAAAATTTGCCTCTTCTGACCTGGCTTTTGGAGTCTAGACATCATTGGTCAGTGTACAGTCTCTTAGGAAATAATACAGCCTCTTAGGAGTGGAATAGGTTTGAGCTGAGTGGACTTGAACATGTCTCTAACATAGTGTTTCTCAACCTTTTTTTTTTCATTACTGGCCTCCTGATAGGACTTATGGAGATTCCCCCCCCCCCAATTTCTGATCCCCTTACCCCCAGGAAATTTTAATATCTTATATACACTATCTGTTTCATGTACTATATGTATATTTGTGCTTTATGCATTATAAAAATTATATATATATATATATATATATATATATATATATATATATTCACTCTCCTGACTCTGCTCATCAATATGCACACTCTTGGAGGCGATCTCAATTCTGTTAATAAGGCTTGCTTTAGCATGGAATGACCAACTTTCCATTTGTTAGCAAGACCCAAAGTCTTAACTTGACCTCGGCTTTGTTCTCATGCCTGCCTCCCCAACTAGACATTATTGATCAGAGGGAAAACTTAGAAATAACCCCAACAATTCAAAGTCAAGGATTGGTGAAATAAGTTATGGTATGTCTATAACACGGAACACTTTATGGCCAACTATGTGTTGGATTGCAGAGGACACTATTTGAGGGAAACAGCAGGCTACCCAGTGGTCCATGATGTAGATATGTCTAGAAAAGGTCTTACAGGTGTACCTGCTGGTGTCATTGTTGACTTGCAGAATTAGAAGGGTTTCTTTCTCTTTTTCTCTCTCTCATAGTTTAAACTGTGCTGTTTTTCTGTAAAACGTATATAATTACATATTTAACATGGGGAAAGTAAAATTTTTTGGGGGGGGGTAAGTAAAAAATTTAGAGAGACCTTCACACTATGGATCTCTAGAGACTGTCATTTTTATGGTGAGTAAGGGCCCCTCCATTTGGTTAGGGGCCGACGTGGCCTCCTGGGTCTTCACCAAAGAGGACACCCCTTTGCCCAGTCTCCTAGCTGGTAAATCATTTGGATCCCCTTTGAGGTAGCAGCTCGGGATCCTCCAAGTCCAGCTCTTAGTCTAAGAAGGCCACTTTCTGAGGTCTCTGCTTGGGTCCAAGGAGGTCGCTGGAAGGTTAGGAACTGGGCAGAGCTTAGCTTAGCTTCCCAAAGCATTGTGTCTTCTGATGCGTTCTTTGTCATTTCTCCTCCATGCTGTGTCCAGACATCGGACCATTTGATGTCAAATGGCTGTTGACGGTCCGGTTTTTCATCATATCTGTTTAGCACTCAGGGCCATGCTGGGCGCACAGTAAACATAGATGTTTGCTAAGTGAATCACTGCAGGTATTGGGTGTTGGGTTAATCGATATCTTTGTAGAAGATTCAGCAGGGCCTGGCTAGCCCCAGTGCCAGCCAGATTTAGCTCTGAATCCATCTCTTGAGGAATTCAACAAGCAGAAAAAGTTTCCCTTAAATGTTATCCTTCCTGCTAGCAGACAGTGAGACTTATGAAACCTATGCTATTACCCTTCCCTACCTTAGGGCTTTTGTATTTGCTGCAGAGTCTACCTGAAACTATGCCCCCAGATTACTCGCTGCACTAACCTGTCTTCGCCTCCACGTGACTTTTCCAAGGAATCCCTCCTGACCCTCTCCATTAGACAGGGCCCCCCTGTTAGCTCTTCTCAGAACTCCCTGTGTTCTCTCCCCCTCCCCCAGCACTTATCACAGGTGTAATTATAGTTATATGTGCAATTATCAAATGATATTAATAACTAGCATTTAATGAGTACTTACTAGGCACCCAGCACTGTGCAAAATGCTTTAATCCTGAGTTCGTCATTATCTAGTCCTCATGACAATACGATGAAGTACTATTATTATTGTCATTTTGCAGAAGAGGAAACTGAGTCTCAGAGGGGTTACCCAACAAGCTTGAAGTTGTGCAACCAGTTAGTAGCAGAATCAGGATTAGTATGCAGATCATCTGCTCCCCAACGCCAACACAGGGAGCTTCTGTGGCAGAGCTCCCCGGTGCGTGTTTCATGGGGGACGAATCCAGATAGTAAGGAATTGAGAGTTTCTACATAAAAATACGAGTGTCTAATCCCTCTTGAAAAATGCAAAGATGCAGCAATGCTAGGCCCCATTGCTTTGTGACAACTAGCTAGTGAAACTGAGTGGCTGCTCCCCATTCCAGGGGACATGGACTCTACAGCTTGCCCGTTCCCATTAGCATTCTTTCTGTTTGGGCACTGGGCTGCTAACATTATTTATTTATTTATTTATTTATTTATTTATTTATTATCTTATTTATTTATGTAATATTTTATTTATTTATTCATGAGAGACATAGAGAGAGGCAGAGACACAGGCAGAGGGAGAAGCAAGCTCCTCACAAGGAGCCTGATGCGGGACTCGGTCCCAGGACCCCAGGATCATGCCCTGAGCTGAAGGCAGACGCTCAACTGCTGAGCCACCCAGGTGTCCCCATCATTTATTTAATATTGATTCTCTCTGAGCTAGGTTCTAGGCTGTACTCAACGATTTCACAGTGTAACTGGGGAGACAGACCTACAAAGTCACTTACGAGGCAGGAGATGAGTCAGCCATCTGAACACTATGACCGCTGCTATGGAAGCCTGTAACTGACCCCAGTGCATGGCGGGTTTGGGGAGTGGTGTCACCCTCCTAGGTGAGGGTGCCTTTGAATGGAGTCTCGAGAGATGTAATGAGCTTCCCAAGAATTGAGGGACAACTCCCTGAGCAGACAGAGTAGCATATGTGAAAAGTCATGGAAATAACATACATAGGAATTTCTTAGAACTTTGAGTAGTCTAGGATGGCCGATGAGGCCAGGGAAAGGGGGAGAAGGTGGACACTGAGCCTGGTGGAAAGGGAAGAGTTGATGACAAAGGACCTTGTGTGCTAGAGCTGTTGTAGGAGAGGCTCACAAATCCTGGGGTCCTCCTCTTTCTTCTAGGCACACAGTAGGATTGTTCTTTCCTGCCCCCTTTGACACAGGGTGCTCATAGGACTCTCTTTGACTGATGAAATCTGAGTAGAAGTAACACATGTTGGTCCAGAGTTTTGAGTTTTGAGTCAGTGCCCATTTCACTACAATCCCTTTTCCTGTCTCGGTGTCGTGTGATCACACGTGGAGATGGAGCTGTGGCAGCTTGGGTCCCTGGATGACTGATGAAAAGAGCCCCCTCTCCACCCTCCCCAACCCCATCAACCTGCACAGGGCCAGTAGCATGTGTAAGAATAAGCTTGTTGTACTTACTGACATTTTGGGATTGTTTGTTATCACAGCATAACAAGGCCCATCCTGCCTGATACATTGCCCCAGCTCAGGAATGTAGACTGGATTTTGTCCAATTCCCTACTGGGACAGTGTGAAGAACAAAAATGACTAAAGAGTGAGGATACAACATCATGGGCAAAAAAGTAATGTCCTACCCATCCAATGGTACCCCATGACTCTGGGTTAAGTGGGGCTGGTAGCTTCTTTCTATTCCCGAAAAATGTAATGTCCTTTTACATCTCCATGTCTTTACTCATATCATTGCCTCTCTCTTACTCCACCTAGAAAATTCCATGCCTCCTTCAGGTGCAATTTAAATGTCACCCTTGAATGTAAATATTCCCTGTACCTGTAGCCACTGCCACCCAAATATTTTTCTGTAATGATTGTCACTGTTGCCAGGAGAAATGGCACACTAAAATGCCTCCTGAAGCTTAATAGGTCACAAAGGTGAGTGAAGGGAGTGGATGAAGCCCGCTGCAGTAGAGGTACACAGGCCCCAGCTTCACTAGCAGACATGGCTCAGCTCCAGCTAAGTGGGAATACAGGCCCTAATCCATCCCATCTTCTGATTCTTTTTTAAGATTTTATTTATTTATTTATGAGAGACACACAGAGAGAGGCAGAGACAAAGGCAGAGGGAGAAGCAGGCTCCATGCAGGGAGCCCGATGCTGGACTTGATCCCAGGACCCTGGGATCACAACCTGAGCCAAAGGCAGATGCTCAACCACTGAACCACCCAGGTGCCCCCCTTCTGATTTTTTTTAAGAGAATCATGAAATCTGTAATCATATGAAAGCACATTTTTTTCTCTTTTCCAATTTTAGCCCTTAGGCAGCTAGTGTGCATATTGGGTTGTAGGGGTGGGGCTATGAGTGGATTTGTAAAAGAAGAGGGGCTGGTACAGACCTGAGAGTTGACAAGATCCTCAGCTCTCCAAAGAGAAATGGGGGCAAGGAATGAGGGATGAAAGGAGGAGAGGGACCCTGGAGATATTTGAGGGTTGGAATCACCAGGACTTGGTAGGGAAGCCAGTCACCTTCTCAAGGTCCACAGGGTGGACATCATTTTCTAAGAAGGGGGAGATGACAAGATCAGCTTCAGGCAGTGGCCAGAAGATTGTCCAAGTGTTTCCGAGGCCCTTTCTAACTCTGCATTTCTGTCACTGATCTTTGATTGCAGGGCAGGTGCTGGGTTAGAATCTGGGGTGCAAGGTGCTAAATACCAAGACCCTGCCCTCCAGGGGCTCTTTTTTTTAAATTTTTATTTATTTATGATAGTCACACACACACACACACACACACACACACACAGAGGCAGAGACACAGGCAGAGGGAGAAGCAGGCTCCATGTACCGGGAGCCCAACGTGGGATTCGATCCCGGGTCTCCAGGATCGCGCCCTGGGCCAAAGGCAGGCGCCAAACCACTGTGCCACCCAGGGATCTCCCTCCAGGAGCTCTTGACATAAGATTATTTATCAGATTATTGTTCATCAGCTAGATGTTATAGGAAACTCAATATCATAGTATCTTGAACAAGATAGAGATTTATTTCTTTTGCATAAAGGAAGTCTGGAGACAGACAGTCCAGAATGTTTGGACAACTCCATGATCATCAGGGACTCAGGCTCCTGTGTTCCTGCTTTTTTGCCATCTTCATCCTATGACTTCCATCTCATGGTACAATATGGCTGCTAGAGCTACGGCTATCACATCTGCATTCCAGCCAGTAGGAAAGAAAAAGAGAGAGAAAGGAAAGGGCGCTTTTCTTTTTGTGCCATTAGCTGCAACTTAGTGACATGGACACACTGAGCTGTAGGGAAGCTGAGAACTATCTTCATTTCATGTGCCCGGCTATAATCAGAGATTCCAGTACCAAAGAGGAGGGAAGAACAAATGCTGTTAGGCAAGTAGCAGCCTTGGCCACACATGCAGCAGAATATAGTCTTGCTGACTCAGGGTTTGGGGGGACTGAGTGTCCTTTGTAGCCTCAGGCTCCTCAGTCTGAATCACAGAGCAAGAGAACCAAGTACAGGTCTGTATCCCAGCAAATTTAACCAACCAAACCTTTGTCCCAACGAGCCCACAGAGCGGTAGAGGGGACTGTGTGATGTTCAGCACCTCTGGCTTCAGAAGCCGGTCTCAGCAGAGGGCCTGTGGGAAACAGCATGCTCAAGAAGCCCGAATAAAGATGCACACACACGTGCACACATACTCACACCCCTTCTCTCTGTCATCCTGACAAGTCAGTGGGTGCTAGTCAGATGCACCAGCTTGCACCTTTAGTGCCACCAAATTTGCCATGTGACTTGGTCAAGTCACCTCACCATCCCAGAGGCTCAGTTTCCCCATCCATAAAGCAAAGCAAGGAATTGCATACCTGTGGTGTTGAGTATGTGAGAAAACATATAAAAAGGGGCTCGCACAAGTTGCCTGGGCTACCGGGGGCAGAATTGTTGGTTTCCTTCTTTCTTCCACATTGGTTTAATCAAAACATAATAATCTGTGGGTTTTTCAGGGAAGATACAGTTTTGACTGCAGCTTGGGTTTTGGAATTGATCAGTGATGTGACTGGGCACCCAAGAGGCAAAGGACTGCTTAGTTTCATGACATCAACGTTTGCTTGACAGCCGTGGCAAGAAGAGTTGTTCACGTCAACTGATATTTATTGTCCTGGGCTGGGCTGTGTCTGAGAAACACCCAGCAGAGGCAGCAATAAATGGCTGGCTACATTTGGAATTTGAAAACTCCTCACAAAAGCCATTATTATTTCTGCAAGGAAGGATGTGCATGTCACTTGTCACTAAAACTGGAAACCCTGTAAAAGTTGTTAGAAAAAACAGAGCCATTGGCCACCTTCTGTGTTTCCATGTCCCTTCCACTCAGGTTACAGGGCAGCCTTTTGCAGGAGGGGACAGCTAAAGACTTGGCAGGTGCCCCATCACTACAAGGTCTTGGTTAAGAAAGTTTGTCCGTAAAGTTAAAGGTCCATGTGGCCCAGGCAGAGAGTTGAGAAGTTTACTTGGATCTAAGTGGTGGATGAGCCGAAAGCTGGGAGGGGTGGCCTCGAAGTGGGGGTACCACCTTGCACTGGCCATGATGGAGTTGGGGAATCAGTTATAGGGAGGTGGGCTGGGTGCTTCCTGGGGAAAGGGCCCTGTGACCGTCATCTGTAGGCAGCTTGTAGAACTACTCGGAGAAGTTGGTTCTTCCATGAGACAGACTGTTGAGATTCCTAGGTTCTAGGCCCTGGCACCCCAGGGACCCCTTACCTCTTTGGATCTTTTTCCCTTGGAGCGTGAGGACTGGCTCTCCTCCTGTGGGCTGGCCCTTTCTTCCATGGAAGAAAGACAGAACTGTATCAGGAAGATGGTCAGCTCAGGAAGACGGCAGCACTTTCCAGGTCTTCAGAAAGCTGAGCCCGTTCATTCTTCTCCCTGGAGACAAGGGTCATTCTCTCTGACCTGGTCTCTCACTGAATGTGCCCCACTCACTCTGTGGCACAAGATTTATAAACCCTGGAGTCAGCCTCCACAATATAGCCTGCTGCTCCCCATCTTCCACTTGACATGGGCCACAAGCTGATCTACTTCTGTCTGGACACCTCTTGTCTTCTGTTCTCCTCTCGAGTTCTCAGGACTCTAATCTGTGTCTCCCCGCCTTCTCCTGGGCTGTTGGGGCCCTCACTGGCCTCCCTGCCTCCAATGCGGCCCTGTCCGACAGGCTGTGTTCCACATGTGCCGTGTGGGCATGTCTTGAAAGAGCTCCTGAAAACTGCGAGCTCAGTGCCCTATTTTATTGTTTATTTTTAAGCCCTATCCTTTTGTCTTTTAGTTTCCACAAATTATGTAGATAAGTTATGGTAGATATATACTTCTTATATAAAAATATCAAAAAACTCATTGGAAAATAGGGTCAAAAGTTATCATTCTCTCAATTCCTTCATCTGAATCCTTTCTGCTAGATCGACGGTCATTCATTTTTGTGTAATCTGATTTTTTTTTTCTCTCTGCCTATATTTTCATACAAACCCATAGAGTTTGGAGGTTTTAGAAATCTAAGTGGGGCTGCTCCCACTCCCCATCTGCTTGTCTGGCTCTCACTTATAAATGAAGAGGAAAGTTACATGTCACTGTCTCTGAATTGTCTTTAAAAAAAAAAAAAAAAAAAAAAAAAAAGGAAAACAGTTCCACTCTGAATACTCTGAAGTTCTGGGTCTTATTTCTGTCTACATTCCTGGTGCCCAACAGCAGGCCTGGGTAAGTGAACGCATCCTGTTCCATCGTGTGCGGTTTCCCCTGAACGATACCAGCCTCTGGGCACCTCTTCATGTCAGCACACAGGGCTCCTCTTCATGCCTTTCATGCTGCTCAGTATCCCAGTATGCAAGCAGCGCAGCCCAGGGCATTCAGGTGGTTCATCAATTTTAGCCATTTAAACAACACTCCTCAAACACATCGTTAATGTGCATCCTTAAACCGGCATCTCTGGGTGGCGCAGCAGTTTGGCGCCTGCCTTTGGCCCAGGGCACGATCCTGGAGACCAGGATCGAGTCCCACGTCGGGCTTCCGGTGCATGGAGCCTGCTTCTCCCTCTGCCTGTGTCTCTGCCTCTCCCTCTCTCTCTGTGTGACTATCATAAATAAAAACAAAACAAAAAAAAAACCCGGCATCTCTGCACGTGTGTATTTTGGTTGGGGTGATTCCTGTGAGTGGAGTTGCTGAGTCAAAGGGTGAACTGTCTCTCTAAGGTGTGGCTGTGGGGACCCAGTTTGCTTAGAGCACCCCCTGGCTCTGCAGAGTTCCTTCTCTAGGCCTGAGCGGGCCTCACTCTCAGATTACACATTCCCCATACCTTGACCCAGCCAGACTCATCTCCATTATCTCAATTCTTTGAGCTCTTCCAGGCCACACTGAAATGTCCTCCTGCTCCCCATCTGCCTGTCTGGCTCTCACTTATAAATTAAGAGCTGAGTTACATGTCACTGTCTCTAAATTGTCTTTTAAAAAATAAATAAATAAAAGCAAACAACCCCAGTCTGAATGCTCTGAAGTTCTGGGTCTTATCTGTCTGTGTCCTGGGTGCCCAACATGGCCTGGGTAAGTGAATGCTGAGCAGATGATTGCTGAGGAAAGGGACGGGTGAGTGTCTAGAAAGTTCCTAAGCCCTAGAGAGGTGCTTGTCTCCACCCAGTTCCTAGGAAAGTAGGGGCCAATTTTGTCCTCTGTTTCCACAGTAGGTAGTGTGGTAGATTGAGCAATGCCCCCACTGCTCCCCACAGAGGGCGTCTGTATACTAATCCCTACAACCTGTGGAACATTACAGGTTTGGGTGTCGTCTTTCAGTTTAACTACTTACTTTAATAAAATCAGAATATGCGGGATGCATGTGTAGCTCAGTGGTTGAGCATCTGCCTTCAGCTTAGGGCATGATCTTGGGGCCTTGGGATCGAATCCCCCATTGGGCTCCCCAAATAAAATCAGAATATACACAGCACATGCAGTGTTAGTGTCTCCTTCAGTAAGCAATTACTAAAGCTACGGTGACTTGAGGAATGATCTTTATATTCAGCAAGGTGAAGTCCATTCTTAAATGATTTCTGAAACCTAATTTATTAACCCCAAAATGTTGCTTGCTGATAAGAGTTGCTCACATGCTGTCGCTGCATGTAGAAATCACTTGTCACGCCAATCTGACAAAGGGAACCGAGTGTTTAAGGGCTGCAGTGTGCCATGCAGTTTTTGAGCAGAGAATACATACAACTAAATAAAACTCCCATGGCAAACACCTGAGACACTTCATTAGTCTGGATACTTTACATTACTGATTTTGAGATGTGTTATTATTATCTTTAGACGAGTATATTGGGGCACCTGGGTGGCTCAGTGTTTGAGTGTCTGCTTTCAGCTCAGGTCGTGATCCTGGGGTTTGAGCCTACTTCTCCCTCTGTCTATGTCTCTGCCTCTCTCTCTCTGTCTCTCATGAATAGATAGTTAAAATCTTAAAAAAAAAAAAAAAGACAAGTGTATCCAAAACCTTGGCATGATTTCAACTCACATGTGGAATCTAAAAAAAAAAAAAAAAAAGAATAAACAAAAAGTAGAATCAGAGCTATAAATACAGAGAACTGGTGGTTGCCAGAGAAGAGGGGGGCTGAGGGGTCTGGGCAAAATGGGTAAAGGGGAGGGAGAGATACAGGCTTCCAGTTATGGGATGAATAAATCACAGGGATGAAAGGCACAGCATAGGGAATATAGTCAACGATACTGTAATAGGGTTGTGTGGTGACAGATGGCAGCTACACTTGTGGTGAGCAGAGCATGACAAATAAAGAAGTTGAGTGGCTATGTTGTACACCTGAAACTAATGTAATGCTGTGCATCAACTCAAATAAAAAATTTCGAACCAAACCAAAGCAAAAGAAGCCTTGATATAATTTGATTTCAAGTCGCTGATTTTATTTTTTACTAACATCAGAAATTGTGGCCACACTTTCTTTTTTCTTTTAAAGATTTAATTTATTTATTCATGAGAGACACAGAGAGAGAGAGGCAGAGACACAGGCAGAGGGAGAAGCAGGCTTCCTGCAGGGAGCCCGAGGTGGGACTCGATTCTGGGACTCCAGGATCACAATATGAGCCAAAGGCAGACGCCCAACCACTGAGCCACCCAGGCATCCGGTGGCCACACTTTCAATGCCAGGTCTGCTTGCTCTGGTGAAAGGGACTTTGTGGATGTGATTGCATTTGGACCTTCAGCTGAGGAGGTTACTGTGGATTATCTGGGAGGGCCCTATAATGCCATCACGAATGTCCTTGTAAGAGGGAGACAGAAGGAGATTTGACCTTGAAGCTGAGAAGGTGATGGGCCCGTGCAGGCAGAGAGAGGAGTGGTGGGGCCATCAGCCCAGGCATGCCAGCAGCCTTGAGAAGCTGGAAGAGCCTCAGGAGGAAGCCCAGTCTCGGTTCAGCCTAGGGAAACTGCTTTCTGACTTCCTGGCCTCCACAACTGTGAGAAAGCGAATTTCTGTCTCAAACCACCAATTTTGGGGTAATTAGTTACAGTGGCCACAGGGAACAAAAGCATTTAGTGAGTATTTCTAATGGCTGAGACGGTACCAGATGCTATGGGGACTCGTCACAGATTAGGGACGTAGCTCTTTCCTTCAGAAGTTTCAGCATCCGCCCCACCCCTACCCCAAGAAGACAAGTTCAACTAGGGGAAGGCACCCCGAGAATGGCGTAACGAGTGGTGTGGAAGCTGGGATGGGTCGGGCTGGCTTAGAAACCTGAAGTCTAAGAGTTAGAAGGTGGGGGTGCCCTCCCACAGAGGGTAGGTTTAGCTGTGGGAAATATGGCAAGAACCGCGAGTGCATGAAGGCCGACCTGCTAGTAGTGTTCTGTGGTTGTCCATACTCGGCCAGAGACATCGTGTGATTCTCTGGCTCTTCTATATTTGGGCTTGTTGGACCAGATTGTCTTAATGTCTAAGTTATGTCTTGGCAGTTAACTTGGTAAATTTGGAAGCGGCACTGACTTACTGGCCGCTTTTATACTACTATTATTATTATTTTAACATTCAATGGTCCCACAGTGGTCATTTAAAGAGTTAATGTAGCTTTCCAGAAGTTCTTAACATATTTTTAGCCCTGGAGGAATTTGGCCCAATACAATCATGGAGCTATTACTTTTATGAGTGTGATTTTTCTTTCTTACACAAATATTGCATCAACAGGCACATCAAAAATTAGCTACAATCCCACCAACTGGTCAATTTTTGTTCGTCGTCCTTTCCTATCTCTGTCCATTTGTGGATGAATTTTTTGATCACCTCAATCATAGCTCAGATGCCCTTTTGGAAACATTTTTTTCTCTCTTGATAGTCTAGCAGAAGCATTTTCCGTGATGCTACATTGTGTTCATTAAGTAAAAAAAAATAAAGACGGTCAAAGTCTTTCACTCACTGACTTAACAATTACTCTTTAGTGGAGCACTTTGATGGTTTCTGACTTTTTTCCATTATTGTCAGTAAGGCTACAAAATGGCCTGGTCTTCATTTTGGGTTATTTACTTAGATAAATTTCTAAGCCTGGTATAATTTGGTCAAATCCTGTGAAAACGTGTGTGATGTTTCAAATACATTACCAAATTATTTTTCAACAAGGCTGAACCAATTAAACGTGCCTGACAGCAATGCTGACATGTTAGTTTCTCCTCATGTTTACCAGCATTAGATGTTATCGTTACCACTGAGTTTATTTCACATTCAATACAAATTCTTGTTGTTCCTTTTGTATTTCACATTATACTCTTCTTCCTCTCTTATATATTGGGGCCTGGATTTTTTTTTCTTTTGTAATCAAGTTGATTACACACTTTTTATATCCAGGTAGGTCTTGATTTTGCGTGACATATTTACTACGCTTTTTTTTTTTTTAAGATTTTATTTATTTATTCATGAGAGACACACACACACACACAGATGCAGAGACACAGGCAAAGGAAGAAGCAGGCTCCATGGAGGGAGCTCGATGCGGGACTCGATCCCGGGTCTCCAGGATCACGCCTTGGGCCGAAGGCAGGCGCCAAACTGCCGAGCCACCCAGGAATCCCCTTTACTACGCTTTTTAAAAACCTTTCAAGTCTCCACTTTTCCTTGTTATTCTAATTACACAAGAGTTTAGGGCATAATACTCATGCTCTGAAGTCCAACAGATAGGGACTCAAATCCCAACTCACCCACGCTTGATCTTGGGCAAGATACTTAACATTCCTGAGCCTCTGTTTTCTTATCTGTAAAATGGAGACGACAGTGTCTCCTCCCCATAGGGTTGGTTTTCTTTTGCAGTCTGCTCTTTTGATTTTTATATCAGTTACTTCTCTCCCCCAAGCCTCACCCTTCATACAGAAGTTTCACATGTTTACATAGTTGACTGTCTGTCTTTTTGGGTTTTTCTTTAAAGTTCCCAGTGAACTGTCTCTGGTGCATGTTCTCAGGATCACAAATGATTACGGCCCTTTGGTGCCCAAATGTGTTCCAGATGGGCAAGGCTCACATGGTAGCATCGGTTCTGGGGCCAGCCTTTCAGCATGTAGGCTCCTACTGTAATCCAAACGACGGGTGTCTGGCCTCGGAAGGCAGAGATTTTCCAGGGTGAAAAGGAAAATGGAAGGGGTTACTCAAACCCTGATGGAATTGTCTACCAATGCCCCCGAACGAAAGTTAATATTGTTCCAGCCATGGACAAGAATGCCAGGAATGCTTTGCAAAGTTTTATCTTTGCAAGTCTCCATTTTAAATTACTGTCAGGAGATGACCTACATGCCCGCCAGGGACCTTTCGGCCCGCGCTGTGGGTGAGCGCCACGACACACGGCACACTGGGGACCGCTCCCCACTTCGCTGCTGCTCTGCTGCCGTCGGATGACAGGAGAGTCGGCCTTTGCTGCCAGATGCTGCAGAGTTTGGATTCCATCTCCACCACCCTCCAGGGATGGCAAGGTCGCTGGTGCCCTCATGTATACAATGGGAATAGATGGTATCTGCCTCAGTGGTTTGGTCGTGGTGTTTAAATGAGATGATGGAGCTGGCTGAGGGCTGAGATGAGGGTGAATGTTGTAGATCTGCCTGGTTGGTTATTTCACCATGACTCTTGCCCAAAACCCTTACATGACTCTCCAGTGTTACAGCTTAAAGTCCAAACTCTCTGATTCTTGAGACTTTTCATGATCTGACTCATACTCCCCTTTCCAGTTGCATTTTCAGCTCTGATGCCTATCAGCTGTGTGGTCAAGATCCAGTTACGTAATCTTCCTGTGTCTCACTCTCCCCATCTGTAAAATGGAATAATAACCTCTGTCTCATAGGGTTGTTGTGAGGATTAAATCACCGGCTACATGTAAAGAGCACAGGAGCTCTTTTATTGAGCACCTGGCATCCTGTTGGTGCTCAATAAGAGTGACTGACTATGATTATGATTGTTTTCATCGGCATTCCCCCAGTACATCCCTGTCCTTATGGCCCCATGCCTTCCCAGATCCTGCTTTCTGTGCCTGGGAGTCTATTCTCTCCCTCTTTGCTATCTGTTTCATTCCTGGAGATCCTTCAAGGCTCAGGCCATCTATGCCTCCTCCAGGAAGCCTGCCTAGGCTGACCAAAATGCTCTTCTTGTGGCCCAGACAGCTGGCCATGCTGAGCCATATGGCAGTGGGCCTAGCACATGTTGGCAGTGGGCAACTAAGTCAGGCTTCCCTGCCAGCTGTGTCTGTTGGCATCTTCATCATCTTGGGCAAGTCATTTAACGTCTCTGTGCCTTGGTGTTCTCATACACTGGATGCAACAGTGGCTAAATGCTTTGAGGCTAAAATTAGAAGATTTGAGTAAAGAGCTTAGGATAGCCCCTGACACGTGGTAAGCGCACAGTACAGGGAACTATTTTCTTTACAAAATTTATTATACTGTACAGGTATTATTTGTATACTTTTCTCCTCCCCCAAGACTATGAGTACCTTCAAAGAGTAGGGATTGTGTCTTATTCATCCTTATTCCCAATATCTGGCACATAGCAGGTGCTTAATAAATGTTTGCTAAATGTCAGTAATCTCAACATGTATTTTTTTAAATTTACTCAATTTTCTATTGAGTGAAACATTTGAGCTGCCAGAAAAAAAGAGTGGACTTGCATCTCTGACGTATGTTAGAGGTGACTTCAGAAAGGCTGGTGACTTCTCTGAGCCTTAGTCTCCTCATTTGTAAAACAATGGTAATTATATCAGCTCCATGGAGTTCTGGGACTCCTAGAAACAACAATGCATGTGAAAGACATATCATGTTCCTGGATGGAAAAGCTGAATATTGTAGCAATGACAAGTCTTTCAAATTAATGTAGTCAAAATCCCAACAGGATTTTTTTCTTAAAACTCAACAAAATGATTCTAGGTTTATTTCGAAGAATGGCAAAAAAAGATTTTGTAAAAGGAAAATAACAGAGTGAGATTCGCAATCAGATGTTGAAATGCATTCATAAGTTGCAGTCACTGAAAGGGTGTAGTATTTGACCAGGGATGGCACACAAGTTATTGGAATAGAACAGACTGTTGGAAACCAATTCTTGGGTGCATGGAACCTACTGTGTGATAAGGAAATACCACACAATGTCACGTACGACTTGGATTTAATCAATTAAAGGCATTGAAGAAACTGGGTATTTGAAAGAAAAAAAAAAGAGAGAGGGATCATCACCTCACACGATACTGCAAAATAAATTCCAGATGGATTATAGAGTTAAAGATAAACAGTATACATACAAGTAAAAAAAAAAGCTAGAAGGGAAACACATGCACATGTTCTTCATGTATAACTATAACCCATCTGGATTGTTCTCTCTCTAAGAATAGAAGACAACTTTCTTAAGACAGTAATAGTGGAAGAATCTACACATAAAAATATGACCTAGCAGGAGTATATAAAATTCTAAACTATTTGTTACTTTATTTTTATTTTTTTTAACAATTTATTTATTTATTCATGAGAGAGAGAGAGAGAGAGAGAGAGGCAGAGACACAGGCAGAGGGAGAAGCAGGCTCCGTGCAGGGAGCCCGACGCGGGACTCGATTCCGGGTCTCCAGGATCAGGCCCTGGGCTGAAGGCGGCGCTAAACCACTGAGCCACCTGGGCTGCCCCTATTTGTTACTTTAAAAAAATTGTAACATTTTAAAAAAGACAAACAAGGAAGCTTACAACGAATAACAAGGGACTAAACCCCTTCTGTGTATAGGGTTATTTCACATCAATAAGGAAAACAAAAAAATATACAAATAGCAAATATGCTATTTGCTATGTAGTTCAACCTCCCTGGTAGCCAGATAAGAGCAAACTTCAGTGTTTATCTGCCAGGTTCCTCTTCTGGATGTGCAGACAGAAGCAGGGGTGCAGCCCTGGCACTCGGCTGCACCTCTTCTCCCTGGAGGACCCCCCCCCCCCCGCCCGGCCGGGCTTCTAGCTCCCTTCCCCTCCATGCAGCCCTGGGGGTTGGGGGCATCACCCACCGGGGGCCAAAGTTGGGGCATCTTGAGGAGAACCTTTGGAGCCACCGACCCTTAATGAGCTCAGACATTGTAGACCAGGTCAAAACCCTTCAGAGGAAGGCAGGGGAGTTGACAGTTGGCACTTAATGAGCTCCAGCAGCGTGCCACGTGATTTGACCTGCAATCCTTTGGTTATCCTCACCACCTTTGAGAACCTATGGTCCCCAGCTTTGGGGCTAGCTACATGTGGGGAAGTCAGAGCTAGGAGTAGATCCTCCTCCCCAGAGGAAGCAATGCAGGAGTCAGAGATTTGAGCCTGCTCCCTTCAGGCTAGAGTTAGTTCTCAGCCTTGCTAAGACTGTCATCCTATCTTTTTTTTTTTTTTTTTAAGATTTTATTTATTTATTCATGAGAGACAGAGACAGAGAGAGGCAGAGACACAGGCAGAAGGAGAAGCAGGCTCCCTGTGGGGAGCCCTATGCGGGACGCGATCCCAGGACCCCGGGATCACAACCTAAGCTAAAGGCAGACACTCAACTACTGAGCCACCCAGGCGTCCCAGACTGTCATCATATCATTGATGACCACATAGTTTCCAAAAAGGGAACATTTTATTTTTTCTCTTTACAGCAGTTAAAATATTGTTTATCTTATCATGGAAAAAAAAAAGATAAAATTGCAAAATTCTCATCAAACTCCTGTACACCCAGGAACAAGCCCTTGTCGCTAGCAAGCATTGGCCCAGTGAAGCCATGTTGACAGATTGTATTCTGTCCTCCAGCCCTTGCTCCTTGGGGACCAGGTCATAGGTGCCTTTTGTATCTCAGACTCCCCTGTGGCCCACATACAACTGGACCCTGGAGCTGTGACTGATGCACACACATGCAATGAACCACCAAATGGAGTGAATGAATGACCACACATAACCCCCATGAAATGACTTGCATGAGGATCATGCCCAGCTGTCCTGACTCCTGGCCCAGTATAGGTCACACACCACAGCCTACATGGCCTCTGAGGGGTCCCTTCCTTTCTTCTGTTAGGCTGTCGATCACCCCAGGTTTCCAGTGAAGTGGTGTATGGCTCTGGCCCAATCAAACTAGCCCTCCCTAACAGATTGTTCTTCTTTCTTTCTTCTCTTCTATATTTAATTTTATTATTTTTCATGACAGCTCACATTATAAACCAAGATTAAAAGCATATAAATGAAAACATACTCTCCATGGCATCACAGCATTACCATAAACACCTTTTAATATAGACAAATTAGTTGCTAGGTTCAGTAACTGAAATTATACTTCTGGAAATCTCTGAATTTGAATTCTGGAATCTCTGTATTTGAAGAAGAGAAAACTTTTAGAATCAGTAAAGATTTTATCATAAGCCTAGTAGGAGCTGTCCCTTACTGGTAACTCATGGTCTAAGGGAGAAGGGTTTCTGAGTACCTACTGTGTGCTGGGTTAGCTGCACATCGCACTGTGTGGCAATGACAAAGGCAACCAGGATGACCAGATGAGCTCCGATTCTCCCCTCCCACTTCCCAGCCAGGTAACCTTGGGCTATGACCTTATCCCTTGAACCTCTGAGTCCATTTCCATGAGGTGGGGAAGACCATCCTGACCTCGTTCAGCTGCTGCTGGGAGGATTAATGAAAACAAGGTCTGCAATTAATAACGGTGCTATTCATCTGATTCAGCCAGAAAAAACTATTTTACTGTTTGAAGTGAGAATATGTTACATTTATATTAAGAAAGGACCTAAAAGAATAAGCTCAAACTTTTTCAATCTCTAAAAATATTTTTAAACTTAAAACTATTTTGTTTCAAGCCAATTCTGCCCTTTGTGGTT
Source organism: Canis lupus dingo (assembly GCF_003254725.2). Classification (NCBI taxonomy): domain Eukaryota; kingdom Metazoa; phylum Chordata; class Mammalia; order Carnivora; family Canidae; genus Canis; species Canis lupus. The sequence continues at coordinate 38,470,132 of NC_064246.1, forward strand.
TTGTGATATGTCTCAGAGTTGGTGCACTGAGGCTGAGGTTCTTTCCCCGTTTGTGCAGTGGGGATAATAGTGTCTACCTTGAAGGGTGATGAGAAGGATTAAGTGAGAAGCTTTAGATAAAATTTTGTGCACAGTGCTAGGCACATAGTAGGTCCACAATATGCAGTAATCAAAGGTGTCTTTCTGGGGATCCCTGGGTGGCTCAGCGGTTTGGCGCCTGCCTTTGGCCCAGGGCGCGATCCTGGAGTCCTGGGATCGAGTCCCACATTGGGCTCCCGGCATGGAGCCTGTTTCTCCCTCCTCCTGTGTCTCTGCGCCTCTCTGTCTCTCTCTATGTCTATCATAAATAAATCTTTTTTTTTTAAAGGTGTCTTTCTTATAAGTATTTGGTGTGTCCTAACAAGTTTTTATTTCTCGTATTTAGTTTATCTCTTTTGCTACAGATTGTTGCAAATTTCCCCTGGGTGGGTGTAGAGGGTATTCTCCTATCACCCTTACTCAGATGACTGTGATACCCTCCTAACTGGGTATCACAGTCCTAACCCTCCACTCATGGCCACTTCTCATTGCAGGCTATTCTGTACACAGCAGCTGGAGCTGCCCCTTTAAAAATTTAAATGGATCATATTGGTTTGCAGACTTCCAATGACTTCCCATTATATTTAGATTGAAACCGAAGCTGACAGTGGTCCACAAATCTTTGTGACACTAGGCCCCGGCTACTTCTTCAGGCCCATTTCCTACCTTATTCTCACTTGTTCACTGTGGACCACCCGCCCGGGTCTCCTTGCTATTGTCAAACACACCAAGGCTGTTCCACCCCAGGGCCTTTGCACATCTCACCTGCTTTGCTAAGATGCTCTTGTCCTGGATGTCTGTGTGGTTCTCTCTCAGTGTGAATTGTCACCTCTTTAAGCTAGTCTTTTCCTGATCCTTTTGCTGCTCTTTCTTGATGGCATTCACATACGATGGTCAATAGTTACATGTCTGTTTATTTGATGCTTCCCTCTCCCACTGCAATGTGTGCCGCCTGATGGAATGGACTTTGTCAACTTTGATCACACTTGAATGTTCACTCAGACCTTAGGGTAATATCCATTATATCGGATGCCCTGTAAGCATTTGTCGAATAAATGAGTGAATAAATGAGTGAAGTATGACCTTAATATTCATCACAAATAGTCTAAGTACAAACGATCTCCTGAAAATGGATTAGAAATAAACCTACTCTCCCCTGCAAAGAGAAACAAACCCTGTAGCATAGTTGAAATTCTTAGAGAATCTCAACCAGTTGCCAAACCAACCAATTCCTCACCAAAATCAATAATACTTGACAAATGGCAAATGACAACATTCATTTTTCAACCAATCAACTCATTTTTCAACCAATTGTGCTCAGTTATCAGATCGACCAACTTGCTTGTGGCCAAATTTTTTTTTTTTCCAAGTGAGTCACCAGGGATCAGTGTGGTAGGCATGGTGGGGAAATAGGACACATTCAGGGTCTAACTCTGCTTGCCCTGCGCTAAGGGGACAAACCCCGATCTGCCAGTGCTGGATGTTAGGCTGTGTTTCTATAGTAAAACCAGTCTTCAGCTCTCCACCTTGGCCCCACTTGGGGTGTCCCAGCCTAGAACAGCCTCTCTTCTTCCAGAAGCACGTAAAGTCCCTGTAGCCACCCATCTGGGAACATGTGCCTTCATCCATATGTCAGCTTTCAGAATAACTGGGAAAATACTCTGTTGGAAGAAGAACGGAGAGGGTGCGGGAGGGTCTTCTGATCCAGTTTCCACTGGGTACTTGGGAAGGGTGTGAGTGTGTGTGTGTGTGTGTATGAAAGATTGAGAGAGAGAGAGAGAGAGATATGGGGGGGGGGGGAGGCAGATGGCCAGTGCGTTTATGCATAAGAGTCATCTGTGTTTCCGTGTCTGGCTCTGTGTATCGAATGGTTGTCTGTTTATCATCTAAGTACCTCTGTGTGTGGCTGTGACTGTGAGTTTGTGTCTGTGTGTCTGTCTGCTGGCCTGTGCAATCCTTTGCTAAGCCCTACCTCTCTCATCACTGGTACTGCGTGTAATATTCTGCCCGTATGTGAGGGGCAGGCATCACCTTGGCAGACACACAGGTGTGAGCGCATCCTTCTCTGCATGCTGGCACCTTTCAGGGAGCTTGTGCTGGTTCAGAAGGAAGACACATCCCATGGAATCAGAGGGGTAGGGCCTTAGTCACAGCCACCAAAACTGGATGAAATGAAATAAGTAACCGTGGGCCGGGTCCACCCAGAGCCCTGCATATAGCAACCTAGGCTTCTGAGCACAGCGCACAGGACCTCTCAGTTGGCCCTGGTGAGCTCTCACTGCTTCTCCCATGCTTCCACGTTTCCCAAATCCCCCCTACACTTCCCGCATCAGACCTTTGCTCCAGCCGTTCCTTCTTTCTTCAGTACTTTGCTGGAATACCTCCTCCATGAGGCCTCCCTGGGCCCTCATGGAAGAGCTAGCCTCCTCACCTCCATTTGAGCGCTCCCATCCTTGAGTTGTACGTTTCTCTGTGGCCTCACTCTCACCTTCGATAGGTCTGGGAGCACTTTGAGCACAGGGACCCGGCTTCTCTGATTTTGTACGACCAGCACCCAGCACGAGGCCTCACGTGTGCAGGATGAATAAGTGCCACAGGGTCGGGTAGGGCCCAGCAGACCCGGGTTCCAGCCCCATGCTGTCAGGGACCGACTCGGCCCATCTTTTCCGCTTCTTGACAAAGGCCACCCCCTCCTGTCCTCGCCAGGACGGCAATGTGGGAGAGGACGGGAGCAATGCATGGCTCACCCAGGACCTTCGCCAGTGCTTCTCGTAACCGTACGTGCAACTTCAACACGACACACGTCTTTCCTGCTCCGTCTCAAAGCTACTCCTTAGAATCGAGGGAGTCGTCTTTCGTACTGAGCTCTTACAAAGTGTCTCATTTGATGGGGAACTCGCTCAATTGCTTTATTTTCAACGACAAAGAAATGTTTGGGGAATGTACATTAGGCTAAAACCACCTCAAACAAAATAGGTTTAGGATTCTTAAAGAGATAATCTGACCGAATCTGTAAGAAAAGGAGTCAGAGACATTTTACACAGATTTAGCAATTCTTCCTCGGGGTATGACCTCAAATTACAAGTGCTGGGTGTCATGGCAAATAAGCCGTTTAAAGCTCAGCTTGAAAACGCAATGCTGAGTGGTTCTTTTGTGCGGAGCACGAACTTGCACACACCCAGAGAAAGAATAAAGATCCCGGCTGCGCTCGTGTCATCCGATGGGGTGCAGCCTCCTGTCCCCAGGGCTGCCGGGCCTCAGACGTGGAACGGGAAAGCGCCGGGTCTCAGGGCGGTGAGACCGAGGCGAAGAGAAAGATCTGGACGACCCTGTTGGATGGCGCGCTACGGACTCCGGGTGCACACTCGTGGAGGAGCACGGCGAGCGCGGGCGCCGGGTGGCTCCGTGTGCAGTGGACGTGGAGAGAAGCCAGGCCTCTCAAGGAATATTTTCATTCTGAAGACCCGTCATGAAACAGGCCGCCCTGTTACTTCGTAATGTGAAAAGGATCATCGCGGCTGCCACCTGTCGGGTACTCACCAGGGAAGGAGCGGTGTGCCAGGCACATTGCTCACGTTGTTATATTTTCCCTCTCCTCCTACTTGTAAAGTGGGTGTTGTCATTTTTCCCCCCTTCCCTTTGAAGATGAGGAGACAGAGGTTTGAGAACTTGCCCAAAGTCCCACAATGAGGGCTTGCAGCTGGGGTTAAACTCCAGGCCTGACCTCTTCACCACGGGCCTTGTCCCTCATCTTATAAACATTTCCTACTGTTTGCACAAAATGATCATATCAGAATGGCAGGAGAGTGTTCTAGTGAGGAGCTGTAGCTTAATTCCGCCGGTCACTCCTTGCTTGCAGGGCTCCATGAGTCTGCCTGCTTGCTTCATTAATAGAGAGATGAGGTCTCAAAAGCCAAAAGCATAGAGAGACCAAAAATATAATGCAGAGGAGTTATTATTATTATTCTTATTATTATTCTTGGGGTAAGCAGTAGGGAGAGGTGGGGGCTGTGGAAAAACAGAGAGCCTATGCGTATTGAAAGCAGATGGAACTACTGCTCTAGCTCAACGTTGCCATTAAAAACATGGCCCTGCTATCACCAGATCTTCAAATATTTCCAGAAGCCAGAGACTCAGAGTTTTGGAAGAAGTCTTATCTTTAAAAGCTGATCACTAGGTCAAATTAATTTCTCCAAAACCTATGTAGAATAAACAAGATCCATCTGGGTGCGGGATCTCAACCTCTGTGTATGAACACCGCTGCGGCCTGGGGGAGTAGGGATAGTGCTGGCTTCAGCATGCTGAAATACAGATTCACACCTCCATTCTGCCCTTTACCATCTGAGAACTATTCTGAGCTTCAGCTGTTCTGTCTGCAAGCTGGAGCCCACTAATAACGTTTACCTTATGGGTTTGTTGAGAAGAGCATGAATACATTTGAGTGTCTAACTGACGCTGCAAATCTAACAGAGCCGACACTGAACTCTGTTTCCCAGCCCCTGCCACTTCTGTTGTTCTCACTATTTCTTCTGTCAGGGCACTATTACCTTTCTGCTGCTCCCTCTGATGGAAATGTTCTTCTTCTAGCCCTGTTGGACCAAAAAAGGCTCTGCTTCCAGAGCTTGCTATTGGCTAGTTAGTTCCCTCCTGTTGTTCAGTTCTCAGCTCACATGTCATCTCCTCAGAGATACCATCCCTGCCCACTCTTTCTAGTGTTGACACCTGCCTCCATGTCAAGTCACCATGACATTGCTGCCATTTTGCTTTCTCATTAACCTCATCATGATCTCATGTATTTACCTGATTCAGAGTTCATTGCCTGTCTTCTCAAGTAGAACAAAGACCCCACTGGTCTTTGTTCACTGTTGTACTATCAGGACATAGAACAAGGCTTGGAACATAATAAGCAGTCAATGGAGATCTGGTGAATGAATGAGTGAATGAATGAATAAATGAATGAATGGCATTATGGGAGACAATGAGACACAATAGGATACAGTGGTTATTGAAGCTAGTCTTTCAGAGAGCAGAATGGAGGAGGGCTGATGTCTGGACTATTTAGGGAGAACCCTTGTTTGTTTGGGATCTTGCTATGAATCAGCACCAGGTCCTGCCCATTCTTTGCTGTTTTACCTGGTAAAATGTTACTGCATGGGAAGCTATTAGGGAGATAGACATAATGTTTCTTAGAGCACAGATAGAATTGGAAATATAGAACTACTCTCTAAGCAAGCTGAATAGCTCACAGAATTGGGCAGGGTAGTCTGAGAAAGGTGAGGAGGCTCATCAAGATTTTTACCCCATGCACAGGGGCTCAGGTGTGCTGCCGAGTGTTTGGTGGGACTTACACATTGTTAATTTTGACAATTAGTCTCTCTCTGTGGCAGGTAGATTTCCATCTCCATCAGTGATTTTAAAAAAATTTCTGGAGCGCCTAGTTGGCTCCGTCAGTTGAGGTCCAACTTGGGGTTTCAGTTCTGGTCCCGATCTCCTGGGTCATGGGATTGAGCCCTGTGTCAGGCTCTGCACTCAGCGGGACATCTGCTTGGGCTTGTCTGCCTCTCCCTCTCCTGCTGCCCCTCCCCTCCACTCTTGTGCACACACTTGCTCTCTCTCTCTAAAATAAATAAAATCTTTAAAAAATTTTTTCTTTTAGAAAAAATTTTAATTATGTTTTTTATAAAGGAGGGATTTATCTTAAAGAAATATAGTAAGTAAATAATTTTGCAGGTGGTATGTGGATGTGATAATTTGACACTGCTACTGGAGCCTGCATGACCAAAGTCCAGCAGGTTCTGAACTAAGCAGGTAGATGCAGCCCTCGTGGAACTACCCTCAAAGAGCACAGAGATATGGTCCTGGTCTGACTTGCCAACTGTTTCCTTTTATGCATTTCATTTGGAAACTTTGCCCCAAACTTAACTACTCCTTGCCTTACCCATACCTCCACCTCTAGGTGCAGCTCAGCCTTTTCCCGACTGGCACTCTTGGTTGGCACACACCCACATCCTATAAGATGCAGCCGTGTCTGCCACAAGCCTCCTCTCAGCCATTATCCTTCTGTAACACAAATGGTACTTTCTGTGGTCCAGGCGCTACAGGAATGTCTGTATTTAAGGCTCCAGTAATTATGGGAAGTCTATCCTCATCACCATTTCACCGAAGGGTGAAATGCTCTGACGAAGATTCCTCAGCTGGACTGGGCTGGGACAGATTCTCCAGGTTCTCACCCATAGTCCTGACCCCAGAACCCAGGCGCTTATCAACCTCCCCCGCACCCCCCCCCCCAGCCCCACAACTCTCCATCTTTGGCGCTTTCTACAGAGTCACTGTTAACTAAATTTGTTCTTCTGTGCCCCCCCAGGACTCAAGAGCTCCTCAAGGGTGCGTTCATGAGTCACTCCTCAATTTTGGAGGGTTTGGTGCCTGTTGAGGATTCTCTAAACCTTGTGTGAACCTCGAGCCAGACTGAGTTGATGTTCTCCTGAGGGGGTTTCAGGCTGGGCAGGGCTTGAATCTTCACTGGGAATCTGCACAGAGAGGCGAGAGAAAAGAAGAGTGCATTACTTTAGAAGGCTCTGTCTTTCAAATCCTTCTAAAAGTGAGGGTCCCAATGGGAGCAGTGTCCTAGAGAAGTGGAAAGGACAGAGCATGGGTTTGAGTCTGTTCATTCACTCACTGTGTGACCCTGGGAAAACCTTTCCATCTCCTCATGCCCAGTTTCCTTACCTGTAAAATAGGACTGCTGGGAGGCATAAATGAAGTATAACACTGGGCCTGGCACACCAGAGGTCCTCCTATATCAAATTGGCTGTCTGCCCACCTATTCTCATTTTCCCTGCCTTCGGCTTCCATTAGACACGCCTGTGTGCAAGGACCCTTGGGTTTAAGACTTTCCCAGTATCAGGACATCCTTGGGCAATTGACTCATGAAACCTCAGTTCCCTAATCTGTAAAATGGGGATGATAGTTGATTTACTACAGGCTTGTAATTAGGGTTCATGAGATAATGTGGCACTCTTAGAAACAGCGCCTGACATGTAGAAAATGCAGATGTGTGAGAGGTGGCTCTGTACGGGCCTCATTCCTCAATCAAATCTGAACCATCCCATCCCTTCTTATTGCATTGTTTTTTTCCCCTTGTTTGCAGCTACAGAAACATTTTAAATTCCACAGTAAGTACCAGGCAGGAAGATGCAGAGATAGAAAAGGAAATATATGAACAAAGCTGAGTACTCCTGACAGTGATGTGGCCTGAAATACCAAACTCAGAGCAAAGACATGGAAAATATGAGTGAAATTTAGAGACCATATGAAGAACTCTTCAAAGTCCCCCCACCCCTGCTCCTTTTTAAAAACTTTCTCTAAATGTCATCAAGGTAAATACATGATCCTAACCTGGGGAAAATCCAGGTCACAGTGATATTCAGTTCAAGCGATCATGCACCTGTTAAGCAACATCCAGTGAGGGCCAGCAGATCATCCTAAGGTTCTGTGTTTATGTGAAGACAGGCAGGGGAAGAAGGACCTGCGGTTGCCTTATGGTGAGACAGAGGTGGGAGAGACTTTGCTGCAGAGCTCCGAAGGGGTCAGCTTAGAGGAATTCCAGAAAGGGCAACAGTCAAGGAGATTGAGGAGGTGAGGTAGGCATTTCTGGTCACATCCCTGACGCTGGCGCTGGAAACAGTGCACTGGGACATCGTTTGGTGTTTGTTCTTCCCGAGCCCCGAAACAGACATTCACTGACTGAGGCTGAGAAGCAGTGTGTTGGAAGGACGCAGACCAGTTCATAAAATGGTTAGAAAGGTAGACTTGGAAAAGGACAGAAAGTGTGGGTGTTTTGGAGGTCCTGAGAGCCAGAGCTGGTGGACAGCTTCAGCAGGGATGCGGAGGAATGTGCTCCAACTGTCTCTCTTCAGTTTTCCTCTCTCTATGTCACTTGGCTTAAGATTCCAAGTGCAGGCAGAGAGAAGTTGATCATCATAGCCACGATCCCTTGTGTACCCAAGGCTACGAGGCAAGAGCCAGCCCTCTGGGGGACAATGACATCTTGACTACACCTCAAAGGGGAGCAATGATTCCCCAGGTAGAAATGAAAGTGACCTGAGGATAAAGTACTGTGGCACTCACGACACTGGCCACTACAGCAAGTAAGTGAACCCAAGTTATAGACGATGATGCTCCAGCCCCACTCGGGTCTGTATGTATGAGCATTTAGTCTGCCAAGCCCTGTATCAGGTGCTGGAGGACTCATGAGTTATTGGTTTGGAGGTAATTTTGAGGCCAGGTTGTGAACACAGATTCTTTGATGTCAAATCCCTGCCTCTAGGAGTGAATGGTCTAAAGGTGGAAGGCATGCAAGCAGAGACAACAGGAGGAAAGGAAAGGACTGAGGTGCCTTGAGGGGTGGGCAGATGGGGTAGATCCACACTGATGTTCCCTAGAGGAATAGAGGTCAGAACTGCAAGAACACAGAGAGCCTCATGCAGCACCTGAAACCCCAAGAAGTTGCCTCCTCCTTCTGCCATTTTGATTCCCTCACCAAGTCAATCACAAGACTTGCTTGGTCAAGACATCTCCAGACCCAGATTATCCAAGCACAGGATCAAGTCCACAGTGGGAGGAATCAGGCATAGGAGGCACAGCCTCACAGCCCCATCTGAAGAGAGTTATCATGGATAAGGTGGTCTCTCCTATCTCCTTCCCCAGAAGCCACCTGTCAGGAGCCCCATTGGCCTGATGTCTTGGTGGCCAGGGACATAATAAGTGTTTAGCAAATGGTCATAAAAGGGAAGAAGAGATGCAAGGATGAAAGGGAGGGTAGAAGAAATGTATAACAAAAGGAAGAGGGAATTTTTGAATGAACAACTAAAGGGAAAATGGAAAACTGAATGAATGAATAAATTCTAGAAGGATAAGGAAAGCATGGAGGGATGGATGCGTGAAGCTCTAAGAAAATCTACACTCTGCCATTTACTAGCCATGGGATTGCAGGCCAATTATGTAACCTCCTGGGGCCTCAGTTTCCTCATCTCTAAAATGAGGCTAATTCTGGCACCTCTCCCACATTAAGGATCGCCTTAATGAGGTTGGTTATAACTACTGGCTGGTTATAAAGGTCAAGTGAGGATTAAACGATGATGATGAATACAGAGGCCTTCACTCAGAGTGATAGCTCATTGCATGTCAGCTATGGAAACTCCTGGACTGAAGGTCAAATGAATAAATGAACAAAGAAAATGAAGAGATGGCAGGACAGAGGATGAGAAGACAGTGGAAGGTCTTCCTGGGGCCTCCTCTTCATCCTTTGGTGGCCGGTGAGGGCTGGGGACTGTCTGCCTCGCAGACAGGGTAACTCTCTCCCTGCGCAGGCTCAGCCTGTTTGATTTCAGGAGGAAGATAAGATGCCTGGGCTGCTTTTTCATCTTCTGTGTCTCCAGGCCCTCCCCCGGATCACCACCCCCTTGGCAATTGGGGCCTTCAAAGTTCCTGCTGGCTCTAGATCTACAGATAATCGTTTACTGTAATCCGACCCAGGAAAGAAGTTGATAAAGCCCAGATGGAGTGTGAGGTCTTCAAACTCACTTTCTCTGCCCAGATAACACAGGGGCCTTGCAGGAGACCCCTTTCTCTTGGGGGAGAGAGGCAGAGTGGCCAGGGTTGCACAGCTTATGCATTTGGGAAAGGACTCTCATTTTTTGGGGGAGCTCCTTGCTTTCCTGGGGGGTTGGGGGAAGTGAAGAAAAAGCACTAGATTTTGGTGTCCAGTCAGCCTGAATTCCAATCCCAACTCTACATTAATTACGATGCCAGCATGAATCCCCATTTTCCAGGGTAATGTTAGGATTCAGGTCTACACTTTGTGTGGGAAAACCTGGGCCAGGGGAGGGTTCAGGCTGGGGACTGACTCTTGTTTCTCTGAGGGCCTGGCTGGTCGTTCAGACTTCCTCATGTGAGCCAGGAAGGCTCTCCCAGCATCTGAGCCTTACTTAGGATGAAGACCAGCCCTCGGGAAAGTAGCCATGGAGCCCTGCCTGGGAGTCAAACTGGCCTGGGTTTGACTTGAACTCTCATTCACTGGCTCTGTGACCTTCCACAGGTTGCCAAACCTCTCTGGGTTTCTGTTTGCTCATCTGTAAAGGGCATACTAATGGTGTCCACATCACTGGTTGGTTATAAAGTATCAAATGAAAAAAAAAAATAAAGTGTCAAATGAAAGAGCAGACAAGACAAGGGTGCTGTGATTAGAAAAATATGCAAAAGGGGGAAGCACGTCTCATCTTGCCAGATTGGGCCCATGCTCCCCCAAAGTGGAGAGGCCATGTGGTTAGACCTGGCCAGGGCACACTGGGAAGGCCTACCTAGTGCCGTATTCAGGAAGGACCGATTTATTTGTGATGTGGGACTCTCTGACCCATTTGCTCAAGATGTGGGGCTCTGGGCTGCACCCACCACCCATCTAGTGATCTGGTCTCTGGGCTTCAGGGCCTGACAAGGTCCCAAGGCCTGACTGCCCAGATTGGGTGTAGCTGAGAGGTGTGGGGAGGAAGCATGGGCAGCCATAGCTGGAACACACCCTACAAAGGAGTGGGGATAAGGGACGGGCTGGGCCCCTGAGGGGGAGGCCTGATTTAGCTTGATCCCCCACTCTGACTTATTTTTATATCCCTTTCTGAGACCCATTATGTAAATCCATCTAGATTTAAGATCTGACCCTACCTACTTCTAAGAGGATTTAGAGTATTTTAAGATTAAAACTCCGAGCAAAAGAAGACTTTTAAAGAGATAGTCTGGTGCTCAATCTCATAATAAGAAAAACACAATTGAAACTACAAGAGATGTCCTTTGTACCTATCAGATTTGCAGATTTGAAGGCTGATAAGACCCTGTGCGGGTTAGTTTATAGGGAAACAGGCATGCTTGCTGCTGTGTGAGCAACGAAAACGTGTATCACTGCTTAGAAAGGCCATTGGGTTCTAGTTCTTAAAATTACAATGTGCTGCCCTTCAACCCAGCGATTCTAGAAATTCCTCCTTACACATACTACAAACATGAGCAAAGGCATTAATGCAAGAATATTGGTTGCATATTTGTTGCAGGATCATATGTTGAGAAAAATATGGAAATGATCAAAACATCTATTAATCAGAAACAGGTTAAATAAATTATATTGTAGCTATTCAAAGACAACACAATCTAGGGCAGAACAGTATGCATAGTATGCATCACAGGGCATGTGTATAAAGGCTAATACAGATTTGTATATGTGCAAACCAGCTTGGAACTGATCACAGATGTTGCCTCTGGGGAGGGAAACTGGCTGCTTGAGGCTCAGAGGAGAGAGGAAGATTTACCCATCATGATGCTTTAAAACTATGATTTTTTTAGTATATGCATGTATGAATTATAAAGATCGAAACCAAATAAAGATCGAAAGACACCCACCCAATTAAAAAGCAGAAAAATATCAAGAGCCACAAAAAAGTCCCCACAGAGAATCCATCTGAAATTCACCATAGAACATGCACAGCAATTTGCTTAGCCAGACACTCAATAAACATTTAAATAAATAAATTGGAATTACCACAGGAAGCAAGCAGAGTAAATGCTTTCTGGTACTTGAGCCAAACAGTTTTATAACACTTGTGCAATCTATTTTGCTGTCAGCTTGCTGATGCAAAGACAAAATGGCAAACAGGCTGCACTACATAGTTTGCATTTTCTGACATCACAAGGGCCTTACATTGCTCTACAGAGATAACATTTCTCCTGAACCAACAAGCAATTAGCAGTTTCCCCCTAGCTCTCTGAGACCCTCCCTGGGAATCTGAAATGCCTTGATGTAGCACACCATGTTTACTCCACTCCGAGTGGAAATGTAGTCCTTGCTTGCACGTGCCCTACTGCCACTTGTGGGTGAATTTGCCAGACGTGCTCTATTTCCACTGTTCAGAAGGGAGAAAGGGACTATTTGGTGGAGGAACGGACACTGGAATAAGAGAACAGAGTTTGAATCCATCCTGGAGAAACCTGACTCTAACAGCTAAGTGGCTTTGAACAAGTCACATAACATTGCTGAACCTCCATCATCCAATCTGTGAAATGGAGCTAATGACGACAAATACAGCACCTGGACGTGACCTCTGAGCATTAATGACTTTTAAGTACTCAATAAAAAGACTCAAGATCCCCTTGCCACTGGCAGAGCTCAACACTCGCACTCCACCCTAGATGCTAGTAATGTTAGCCAGAATTAATTATTCTGGGCTGATCATGTCTAAAGCAGAGCAGCAAATTCTAAATGGAACAAAGAAGTATGCTGAATGAAAGCACTCACTGATGTGTGTGGTGTCATCTATGAGCCTCCGATCCCTTATCAGCAAAATAACCTTTGTCTGGTGTTGTCAGGATTAACTGGAAGTCTATGGTCCCAGAACCTAGCAGGTACTTTGGAGGCATTCAATTGGCATGAGTTATTCTCCCCCCATTAAATTTTTTTTAAATTTAAATTCAATTTAGTTAATATATACTATATGATTAGTTTCAGAGTTAGAATTTAGTAATTTATCAGTTGCATAGAACACCCAGTGTTCATTACATCAAGTGCCCTCCTTAATGACCATCACTCAATTATCTGATCCCTCCATCTTTTTTTTTTTTTTTTAAGAATTGAAAAGAGAGAATTATTGTGGGCCAATGACTTTTTACCTTCATGTCTCCCTCACTGTAGTAAATTTCCAGTGCAGTTACAATGACTATCCTGCCTTTGGATTAACGGAGAATATCCAGCTCCATTCAGACACAAGAGTGCATTTTCCCTGGAAGCAGTGGCCAAGTCTGATTACATGCAGCAGCTATGTGTTGCACACTGTTGAATATTGACATTATTTTCCAGTTTCTGCCTATAAAACATCCAGGAAGAACTTAACCAGGTTAACCTATAATTCACTGATGGAACTGAAGATTTTCTGTGCAAATGGCACCATGGGCTCATGTTGTTTTGCCCTGAGAGAGTCATATTGTATCAAGAATTATTTGGCTGCAAGTAATAGCAAACTTACACAAGGTCTAACCAGTAGAGAGTGGGCTTTACCGGTGGTTGACTCAATAGCCAAATGATGACATCAGAGACTCAGATTCTTTTTTTCTTTCCAATCTGCCATCTGTAGAGCTAGCTTCAGCCGCAGATTGGTAGCACGATGGTTTCTGAGGATCTAAGGTTCTATGTAAACACTGAAAGAGCCTGAGGAAAAAGAGACCATCACTTTTCCTAGTTCCATTTTAGGAATAAGGAAATTCTCAACAGAAATTGCTCAGTAGACTTTGTATATCATAGTAGTCAGAGTTGGGTCACATGCTCCCTCCCAAACAGATGATAGCAAAGGGTTATCTTTGGACCGTCAGGCTCACCCGTGGAGGTGGGAGCTGGGACAGATGCTGGAAAACAATCAGTGGTGTCTCATACATTGTCATGTGCAGACAGACCTTAAGGTGGCTCCCCATGATCCCTTCTTCCCCTACACCATTGTGAATCACCTCTCCTTGAGTGTGGACAGGACCCGTGATCTAGCTTCAATCAGTAGAGTATGACGAAGGTGATGAGACATCACTCCTGTGATTATATCGGACTATGTAAGATTCCATCTTGCTAGCAGACTCATTTGAGAGATGCTCCTTGCTGGCAGCCATGTTGGGAAACCTATGTGTCCTGGAACTGTAGGCAGCTTCTAGAAACTGAGGGCACTCCCCAGGTGATAGCCAACTGCCAGCAAAAAGTGGGGGTCCTCCATCTTCCAAGCATGAGGAAATATTCTGCCAACAACCCAGGTTTGGAGGCCAATTCTTCCCCAGTAAGCCTGCAAATGAGACCACAGCCCAGCTGACACCTCAACCCTACTCAGAGAACCCAGCCAAAATACATGTCTGTGCTGTTTTAAGCTGCTAAATTTATGGCAATTTGCAACACAGCAATAGAAGACTCATATGTCCAGTGTCCTTCCTGTTTTAATGAGATTGAAAAAACTTAATTTTCTTAGTAGTTTGTGCCAACTAGGGAGAAAATAGCTTGGCCTGGAAAAGTATGTTTAATAGAGCTTGAGAAGAAGTTTTCTTTCTTGAGCATCTGGGTGGCATTGGGTGCCAAGTCCTCAGAGGAGGTGGGAAGCTGCTCTTCAACATGGGAAAGAATTTGAACTCCCAGGACACTTTGAGATCTGAGCTGGTGATGGAGGAGAGTATTGAGGGCAAGGGTTCCTGGAGGCAAGACTCCCTGAGCTCCAAATCCTCAGTAGGGGTTGAGTGGGATGGAGTAGTCTGCTGGAGGTGCCATAACAAAGTAATACAAACTGCATGGCCTAAACAACAAAATGTAGTGTCTCATGGCTCTGGAGGTTGGAAGCATGGGATCCAAGTGTCAGCAGGGTGGGTTTCATGTGAGGTCTAGAGGGACAACCTATTCCATGCCTTTCTCCTGGCTTCCAATGGTTTGCTGACAATTTCTGGCATTCCTTGGCTTATAGAAGCATCACCCCAATCTCTGCCTTCATCTTCACATGCACCCTCCCTTAAATGTGTGCGTCTGCCTCAAATTGCCTCCTTTTAATAAGAACACCGGTCATATTGGATTATCATATTGGATTAGGAATCCACCCTGCTTCAGTATGGCCTAATTACTTTGCTTCATCCCTATTCCCAAATAAGGTCACATTCTGAGACACTGAGGATTAGGATTTCAACATATGAATTTTGCAGCAGACACGATTCATGGGGGTTAGTAGAAATCTGGGGTAGAACCAGATTTTCATCAGCTCTGGGATAGGGGCGTGCAAAGGTAATTTTAACTTCATTTCAAGTGGTTGGTAGGGCTCCAACTGACATCCATGTGAAGAAACTCCCCAGGTCTATCCAATAATTGCTCAAAAATGACATGTATTCTTGAGAGAGACCGATTGCTCCAGAACATTCTGCAAAATGCTCCATATTCATTTCCTTGAGAACCAGGACTCCTGCTATTTCTTGGCCCTATACCACCATGATTTAACTATGACTTGTGTCTCTCCTATCTAGCAGCAAGGAGAAAGGCCTCTGAACTTTGCTCCTTTTGATGAGCAAAGAATCTTGCAGATTACATCAGTCATGAACACCGACTTCCCTGGAGAGGAAGCTGGATGCTGGGACATTCCTGGTTACGTCAAAAGCTTTCTTTCAGGCACGAGGAACCTGTGGGCATTTCTCCATCATTCTCTTATCTGGAAATCCAGCCACCAAGCCCACAGATATAGTTGACTGTAATTAATAGTCTACATGTCCTTTTGAAAAGCACTCATGTTAAGGTCCTCCCTCTAATTGTCTAATGTGTGTGTGTGTGTGTGTGTGTGTGTGTGTGTGTGACAACACAGGCTAAAACATGGTATTTCAATGGGAGCGTGAGGCAAGGCTTATTAAATCATCGGCAATTCAATTCAGAGTACATACTCTGGAGAGAGGTGATGTCCCTGGAGGTAGAAAGGGGAATGATAGAAAACACTCTCATTCTTGTCTCTATGAAAGATAATTTATACATAGATTAATTTCTTTCCTCCTCTCCCCTCTTCTTCCACTAGTGTATGCCAGGCACTAGATCCATAGAATGTTTAAGCTAGAATGATCTTAGAAATGACACAGCCTTGAAAAAAACAAAATTGACTCAATTCCAGCCTTGGGGTTACTTCACAACTGTACCAGGTCATCCTGCACATTTTGGGATGAGATAATCCATGTTGATTTTTGCTATGAAGAAGAGCCCTGAAGGCTGTTCTCTGCTCACCGCCCACCCTACCCACTGTCTCTCCAAATGATGAGCTGGTCAATAGGTTGGCTTCCGTCTTGGCTTTTTAAGACTCTAGCTTTGTCTGTCTATTTGTTGTTTATCTTATTGGAATCAAGATGCTTTTTTAAGGGTCAGCAACTTTTGTGGTCCTCATGGTATGGACCTGGACAGAAGGAGGAAGGAGTTGTTAGCAAAGAGACCCATGACCCAATGCCAACAAAACAACCAAAGACAGAAGCAGCAGCAGCAGGAATAGCAAAACCTTTCAGTTTGGTAGCAAACTGATGGATCTTAGTTTCTGATTCCAGATCCTCTGGACACGTGGTTCAACTTCTGTGACTCTGGAGAGTAGCTGCTCAAAGCCACCCATAGGTCAGGAATGAACACTCAGCTACTATAGTGATATCACAAATTACTTTGCCAAAATGTGATGTCACATGGCATCGTATAGTACTGCCCAGAGCTGTGAGTCCCTGGCATGCTATAGCACATGGGCTTAGTGGTGGTGATTCTGGAACACAGTGTGTTCTAGGCTCGCCACTTTGTGCTGCCTTATAATTACACAGATTTACCTACTATGTGTCAGCGCAAAAATAGGTCCCCTCCCCTGGTTTGCTCCTTGTCAAAATTCCCCTCTTGGTCCCAGCTGCACAGGGAAGATATTAGCAGCTGTGTTCTTATTCAGTAACTTTGGAGTCAGGTCCAAGGGTGGATTCCAGCCCTACCACTCCTAACTGTGTGATTTAACACACATTTCTTGACCTCCTTCTCTACCTGTTAAATGGGGGTGATAATAGCACCCAGCTTTTGGGGTTGTTGTGTGGATGAAAGAGAGTGATGGATGGCCAGGTCTTGGTGTGGTGGTGGGAAGATGAGGGCTGCTCCCTTTCTGGAGGCCTCTCTGAGTGCACTGGATTCAGGGTCTCACAACTGCAAATCACCATGGAGTATCCTTCCCACCAGTGCTTCAGAAGCTTTCATGTGGCTAAGAGATCCTCTGGGGAGTTTGCGAAAAATGCAGATTTCCGGATTCCATCCCAGACAGTCTGATTTAGCAGATTTGGGTCAGGAACCAGGCAATTCTGCATTTTAACCAGCATCCTCATGTGATTCTGTCGGGGTCACACACTTGGGAAACCTCTATACACAGTCGTGTTAAGAGTGTTAAGAAAGAAGCATGTCATGTCTGCCTACCTCACTTTTGTTTCCCTAAGGCCATTGTGGCTCATGGTAAAGACTCCTGTGGCAGCCCTTAAAAAAATAAAATTATCTAGTCCAGGAGCCCTCAGTTCGAACAGTCACATGGGATGAAGCAGCAGGCTGAGTGGAACAGTCTAGAACTTAGGTTTCTTGCCAGGGTGGCAGCTATGACTCGTCTCCTGCCAATGTCTGCCATATTGGACAACAGGTTGTGTTGCCACATTTTCCATTTTTTGCAAAGGAGTCCCAAAATGTACAGATTAGAATCAAATTTCCTAGTTTTTGAAAGTCAGAAAAATGTACAATAATAATTTTTTTTTTATTTTTTATTTTATTTTATTTTTTTTACCTTCATGGGCCAAACAAAACATGTCTATGTCCCCTGGACTGCCAACTGACCATTCTAAGGCTAATCCCTCCTTCTCACCTGATGGATGGAGAAACTGGGGGCCAGAGAGAGGAGGGGAGTTGCCAAAGACTGAGCAACTTGGGGAGTCTTGGAGTGAGGACTGCGCTCTGCTTTGGCTCTGTAGTTAGATCAGTGCTCTTCCCCAGGTGTGGAGAGCAGGACAATGCCCTGGAAGCATCTCAGGCTCCCTCCCAGGCAGATCTCCAGGCTCTTTGGGCTAAGCTCCCTGATCCAGCTCCACCACTGGCTGGGAGATCTAGAGAAGGCCTCTGGGCTGAGGCAAAGCCTGGAAATGAGCTTACTCATCCCTCTGCTGCCATCTTCTTCTTTGATGTCTTGATGTTCCAGTTCTGGCACCCCGTGAGGCAACGGCACCAGGCTGCCTGCCCCAGCAGCCTCCTTACACCAGAACAGCTCTTGGCAGGGCTTTCCGGGGACTTCAAAGGTGGAAAATTGCCCTGGGATAGCTTCTCGAAGGCGCCTTCCCAGTGTGAGCACTGCAAGGGGAGAATAGAGATCAAAGTGGGGCCAACCTTTGGTTATGGGGGAAATGATGGGCAGGCCTGCTCTCTGCTGAGTGGAGGGTGTGGAAGGGCCTTGGGGGCTGTCCGGAGTCCACGCAGTCAGGACCAGAGGGCTGACTTGCTCTTTCCTCTGGAGCCCCTCTGGAAATGACCGGGGACTCTGCTGACTAAGCTTTCTCACTGTGTCTCCTGAACCCATGGCCCTTTCTCTGGTTCTCTTGGGCCTCCTCCAGCACAGCCCTGCATCTGAGGAGGAGGAAGCACTCTGTCCCACCTGCTGGAAGTCTGTGATTGCGTGAGAGCAAGGCAGCAGGCCAAGTGCTGATAAATCTCTTCCTCCTGGGAAGTGCCAGGCAATGCCCCCAAAACGGAAGTGATCTGTGGGCCAATCTGCTAATGATTTATTGCTGGATCCTTGGGCCTGGCACCATGGCACCGGCTGCAGCCGGCCTGTCTGTAGAATCTTCCCAGCGGGCATCAGAGAGCTCGAGGTAGGAAATCATGCTCCCAGCTGCCAGCTGCCAGCCTCTGCTACCCTCATTGCCCAGAAAGGACTGCATTTGTTTGTTTGCTTGTTTGTTTGTTTTGTTTTCTCAAAGCAGGCAGGCAGCGAAGCCGTGGTCTAGGGAAGGCATGGGGACAGGACTGGAACTGAGGGCGGGTGTATGTGTATTGAGTGACATGCTGGCACTCAGCTCTGGGGCCAGCGGGGTGCTGTCCAAACGAACTGGAAGCAGACTCAGCACGGAGCACCCAGACAGAGAGGAGGAGCTCTGCTCTGCTCCTGTTCACCCACTGTTCACCACCAGGGTGTCCACAGTAATGAATTCATTATTATAAAGGGTGAGTGCCCATGGTAAAAATTTCAAACCAGCTTGAAGTGAAAAAGTGAATCTCTCCCCATTTCCAATCTCGGCGTCAACCAATAATGCTGCAAGTCTCCTGTTCTAGAGGACATGTATTTTTCGAAAGCTGTAGGTCACTCTTCCACTTCGTTTCCCTTTAGCATAGCTTTCCACGGTGGGAGCTAGGTCAGTTCTAGCAGCTGTGAAGTGCTTTGGTGTGTGAAAGCGCTGTGATTTATTCATCAGCTCTCTGTGGATGATCTTTCTGATTGCTCCCAGTTTTTCACTCTTATAATCCAGTGACAATGGGCATTTGTATAACATATGGTGCTTTACTTATTTGAGTGTGTCTCTCAATGTCTTTTAAAGCTTGAATAATAAGTAGACCGAATATAGATTGTGCAGTCAGAGAGGGCTACGTATAAGCTAGGATGTTGTCACAGATTGAATGTTTATTTTCCCTCAAAAATCATGTGCTGAAATCTAATGCCTTATATGCTGGTATTTGGAAGTGGCCTCTGGATGGTGACTAGGGATTAATACCCTTATAAAAGAGACCCCAGGGAGCTACCTTGTCCCTTCTGCCTTGCGAGGAAAGAATGTTAAGATGGCCATCTATGAATTAAGAATGGGCCAAACATTGAAACTGCCAGCCTCTTGATCTTAGCCTTCTGGCCTTCAGAACTGTAAGAAATAAATCTCTGTTGTTCAGGAGTCACCTAGTCTACAGATATGTACTTAGTGTTATGTTATAGCAGCCTGAGTTGAATAAGACAGATAGGAAGGAGGAGCAGGCATTAGCCAGGTGAGACTGTGAGAACAATAAGGCTCTAGGCAGCACATGCGAAGGGAACAGCACATGCGGAGGCCTGGTGTGGGATCATTTCCAGCTCTGGTGTTTAGGGCTGGGTAGCAGATCAGTGTGGCCAGGGAGTGTGAGCATGAGGGAGAAGGGAGAGGCAGGCAGTGAAATGGTAGGTGCCTAGACCCTGGCCTCAAGGACCACAGGGAGGGATTTTGGATTTGTTCAAATGCAGTGGGAGCACACTGGGGCCAGAGAAGCTATTTTACTGGGGAACCCTAAGGATACCCTGGCAAAGCCTGGAATAAAACCAAATCAACCTTCAGTAGAGTTTTGACCTTTTAATAAGAACAGTAATGATAACAATGAGTTAACATTTATTGAATGTGCACTATGTGCCTGCTACTATGCTTAGTATTTTTCACTTTACTTATTTTAATATTCATGACAACCCATTTAAGGTAAGTACTATTGCTGTTGTTTCCCTTTTAGAGATGAGAAAACTGAGATCAGAGAGATTAAGTCATCATCCAACTAGTTGAGTACTCATGGTACATTTGTCAAGATAGACCACATCTTGGGCCATAAAACAAGTCTCAATAAATTTAAAGGCTTCAAAACCATAAAAAGTGCTTTCTGACCACAATGGAATTTTAAATGAGAAACCAATAATAATATAATTTCTGGGAAAACCCCAAATATCTGGAAATTAAACAACATATTGCTAAGTAATTCACGGACTGAAGACAGACTCACAAGGCAAATTAGAAAATATTTTTATTATTTTATTTTATTTTTAAATATTTTATTTATTTATTCACGAGAGACACAGAGAGACAGAGAGGCAGATACACAGGCAGAGGGAGAAGCAGGCTCCATGCAGGGAGCCCAATGTGGGACTGGATCCCGGGACTCCAGGATCACGCCCTGGGCCGAAGGCAGGCGCCAAACCGCCGAGCCACCCAGGGATCCCTAGAAAATATTTTTAACTAAAATACAACAAAAATATGATATATTAGATTTTGTGCAATGCAGCTAAAGCAGTACTTAGAGGAAAAGTTACAGCTTCACATGCTTATATTAGAAACAAATATCTAAAGTCAATGACCTAAGCTTCTATCTTAAGAAAATAGGAATAAAGAAAAGAGTAAACTAAAAGTAAATCTAAAGAAAGAAATATAATAAAAGCAGAATATGATGAAATACAAGTCAGAGAGATGATACAAAAAATTAGCAAAGTCTAAGTTTTGTTCTCTAAAAATAGTCAACACATCTGACAAATCTCCAACTAGACTAATCCAGAGAAGAAAAAGTATGTCAATTATCAATATCAGAAATGAAAAAGGGATTATCATCATAGGTCCCATAGGCATTAAAAGGTTAATAAGAAAATACTATGAACAGCTTTATGCTAATAAATTTGATCAATTTGATTAAATAGATAAATGTTTTGAAAAATAAAACTGGGGCACCTGGTGGCTCAGTCAATTAAGCATCTGCCTTCAGCTCAGGTCATGACCCCAGGGTCCTGGAACTGAGCCCTGTGTCCTGCTCCCTGCTCAGTGAGGAGCCTGCTTCTGCCTCTCCTGCTCCCCCCTGCTTGTGCTCTCTTTCTCTTTCTGTCAAATAAATAAAATCTTAAAAAAAAGAAAGAAAAATAAAACTAACAAAAATTAACACAAGAAATAGAAAATCTAGATATCCATGTCTATTTAAGACTTTGAATTTGTTATTAAAATCTCTTCTAAAAAGACAACATCAGGTCCAAATGGTTTCACTGTTGAAGTCTATTGGACATTTAAAGAAGAAATAGCACCAATATTACACAAATATTTTTAAAGTCTAAAGAAGGATCATTGCTTGACTGTTTTGTGAGTCCAGTATATCCTTAATACTAAAACCTGACAAAGACATTATTAAAAAAAGAAAGAAAATTACAACTCAATATTCCTCATAAATACAGATGCCAATATCTCTAACATAATCACAGCAAATTAAATCCAATAACATATAAAAATGATAATATATCATGACCAAGTAGAGTCCCCAAAATGAATTATATTTGAAAATCAATCTTTAAATGTAATTCTGCAAAGTAATGAAATAAAAGAGAAAAACCATAAAATTATTTCAGTAGATTCAGGTAAAGCATTTGGAAAAAACCTCACCCATTCCAGATAAAAACTCATAGTAAACTAGAAATAGTAGGGAACTTCCTCAAACTGCTAAAAACCATCTACAATAAATAAATAAATAAATAAATAAATAAATAAATAAATAAATAAAATAAAATAAATCTACAGCTAACATAATACTTGATGATGACAGATTGAGTTTTTTGTTTCCTTGAGCTCTGGAGCAAGGCAGAGATATCTGCCTTCATCACTTATATTCAACATTATTCTAGCAGCTCTAGCCATTGCAATAAGGCAAGAAAAAGAAATTAAAAGGCATAAAACTCAGGAGGGAAAAAATAACTATCCCTGCTTGTAGGTGCTATAATTTATGGAGAAAAATCCAAGGGAGGCTAAAATACAACTATGAGAACTAATAAGTGAATTTGGCAGTGTGCATCATATAAGATTAATATTCAAAAGTTAATTGTATATAATTTGAGGTTCATATACTAGCCTCAAACAGTTGATGAAATTAAGGATGCAATCCTGTGTATAAGTAGCAACAAAAAATACTGAAGAAATCTAACATAAGACATTTAGGACTTCTGCACTGAAAACTACAAAGTATTGCTGGGAAAAATTAAGAAAAACTTAAATAAATGGAAAAATGTCATGTTTATGGTCTGTAAGACTCAATATTATGAAGACAGCACTTTTCCCTAGAGTGGACTATGCAATCTCAATAGAAATTTGCAAAGTTTTTTTATTGAAAATTGACAAGTGGATTCTAACATTTATGTGGAAACACAAAGGGTGAAATGAGTGGGAAATATCAGAAAGGGAGACAGAACATGAGAGACTCCTAACTGTGGGAAACGAACAAGGGGTGGTGGAAAGGGAGGTGGGCGGGGGGTGGGGGTGCCTGGGTGATGGGCACTGAAGGGGGCACTTGATGGGATGAGCCCTGGGTGTTATGCTATATGTTGGCAAATTGAACTCCAATAAAAAAAATAAAAATAAAATAAAAAAATAAAAAATTTTTAAAAAAGGAAACACAAAGGGTGTAGAATAACAGAAACAATTTTTCAAGAAAAGTTGGATAATTTATCCTATTTGCTTTCAAGGCTTCTTATAAAGTGACAGAAATCAAGATAGTTTTGATATTAATCAAAATACAAGCATATAGATCAATGGAACAGATTAGAGAGTCCATAAATAGACCCACATGTCTTTGGTCAATTGTTTTGACACGGATGCCAAGGCAATTTTGTAAGGGAAGAAAAATATTTTCAACAAATGGTGCTAGATGTCCACGTGTGGGAAAAGTGAGCACTGACACTTAATCCACACCATACATTAAAAAATTATTCAAAATACATTACAGAACAAATGTAAAACTTGAAATTATAGAACTTCTGAAGGGCACCATGAGGTAGGCAAATTTTCCTTAGTTAGAATCCAGCAAGTACAAACCATAAAATAAAAAAAAAAAAAAGTTAAACTTTGATTAAAATAAGAACCTTTTGTTCCGTGAAGGATGTGATGAAGAAAGTACAAAGGCAAGTCACAGAGGGAATGAGAGGAAACGGTTCAACATACGTGTCAGAAAAGGGATCTGAATTCAGAATAAAAAGAACTCTGACAGCTCAATGGTAAGAAGACAACTCAATGAGAAAATGGGCAAAAGATTTGAACAGATTGTTCTCAAAAGAAGATATGAGATAGAAATCATCAGGGACGTGAAAGTGAAATTACAGTGAGATACCACTGGATCCCCACCAGAATGGCTAAAATCAGTGGTGTGCTGGTAAATGTTTAACAACTAGCTCTGGCTAGGGCTGGAGTGCAGGAGGTCTGATTAGGAGTGCTTGCTGATTTTTATGATGTAAGTACCCCCACCATGGTCAATTTTAAGCTACCAACGAGAAGACGTCACTAACCCAGAGTTGGGAATTGATGCATACAATTGACTCCCACAAGCTGGTACAAGCTGGCTGTAGCACACCACTGGCTAAAATGTTTAAAACTGACCGTACTGAGTGTTGGTGGAATTGTGACCCAGCCAGAACTCTCATACTCTGCTGTTGGGGGTGTAAGATGGTACCACTTAGCAAAAATGGTTTTGAAATTTTTCAAAAGATGAAACATGACTTGTGATTAAACATCACACTCATTCAAAAGCGAAGCATACCCAAGTTCACAGCAGTTTTATTTGTAATAGCCTCAAATTGGAAACAACCCAAATGTCCACCAGCTGATGACATTCTGTGGCATATTTATACAATTGAGTATTATTAATCAGCAACAGAATGGAATGAACTATTGATACATGAACCATATGGATGAATCTTAAAATTATAGTGAGTGAAAGAAGCCAGACAAGAAAGAGTACATGCTGTATGATTCAAAATAAAGTAGCTTTTTTCTTTTCTTTTCTTTTTTGTTTTTTTTTCTTGAAAAACGCAAACTAATCTACAGTGACAGAAAACCCATCAGTGGTTGCCTAGTGAGAGCATGGAAGGAAGGCTGGATTACAATGGGCACAAAGTGATCTTTGATGGCCTAGGAAATGCTTGTAATTCTGATAATGGGGATAGATTCACGGGTGTACACATATGTCAAAACTGATCAAACTGTACATTTTGAATATGTGCTATTTCGTGTACTTCAGTTACATCTCAATGAAGTTGAAAAAAATTTTATAACTGCAGCCTTCAGATTTGACCCCAAAATCTGGGGATGGGAAAATTAGGGAGGATCTGGATTTGCAGTTTCACAAGCTCCTCAAACGATTCTTATTTTTTTAAAATGATTCTTATAAAGCCTGAGATTGACTGAAGAGCCCCCAAATCTGCAGTAAGTTTAACTTTCAAGATGGATAAAGGAAGGTGTGTTTACACATCACAGCAGAGCCTGAAGGAGCTTTAATAGTAGCATTTGCACTTTCTAGTTGTCCTAGCTTGTGCTAGATGCTCTCCTGTGCATGGAGGTTTGCCCAGCATTGCCCTGTTGGGACGTGGTCAGGATGGGGTAGTTGACTTTCAGTGCAGCTGGAAACTATGGGACTGGGTTCACATCTTCTCTCCACCCCTTCCTAGCAGGGTGACCTCTGAACACATCTGTCTGTATCATTTATCTCCTCTTGTGCATCCAAGGCACCTCAATAAGTTGTAGCTTCAAACAACTGCAATCAAATTTTGCTCATGAGTCCTACAGTTAGAGGTAGTTTTTGCTCCACACAGGGTTAGCTGGGGTGCTGCACTGAGGCTGAGCCATCTACTTCCAAGCCACTTGGATGCCAGTATCACCTGGGAGCTGGCACAGCTATAGGCTAAGGCTCTGTCCTTCTTCCTGTAGATCTTTCCATGGGCTGCTCTTGGGGGCTTTCTTATAGCATGAAGTTGGGTTTCCAGGAAGGGGTATTAAGGGAACCAGGAGAAGCTGTATCCCCTTTGATGATTAGCCTCAAGTCACAGAATGTCATTTGGCTCAGCTGAACAACTTTATCCTTTAAGCCCTTCCTCTTGTTCACTCTCCTCCAGCCACACTGGCCTTTTTGTCTAAAACCAAGTGTGTTCCTGTTCTGGTGTATTTGCACCTGCTGCTGCTTCTGCCTGAAACACTTCCCCTGCCCCTAGATGGGCACAAGACTGTCTTCTTGTCATCGTTCAGGTTTCAGCCAAATGTCATCAGTGCAAAGAGCTCTTCCCTCCTGACCCTCTTTCCTTCCTACCCCTGCAACTCCTGCCAGCACTCTTCAGTAGAACTTTCTGCCAAGATGACAATGTGCTTTAATTTATTTAATAATACATTGTTTAGTATGGTAGATACTGCACACGAGATGACTGAACACTTGAAATGTGGCAAGTCTGACTACAAGGTTGGATTTTTATTTCAATTTAATATTAATAAACTTTAAATTTAAGTAGCTGTACATACAATTAGTTGCTACTGTATAGGCAAGCTCAGCTCTAGCCCATTATTACACTCAAGAACATTAACATTGACACAATACGATTACCTGATATTGATGCCATGCCATTCTTTACTAGATAGTCTATATTCAGGTGTCACAAATTGTCCCAATAATGTCTTCTGTGGCAATGTTTTCTTCTGACCTGGGATACAATCCAGAGGCATGTATTATGTTTTTGTCTTGTCTTCTCATTCCCCTTTAATCGGGAGCAGTTCTTAGCTTTTCTCTCTCATGGCCTTGGCATTCTTGAAGAGCATGAATCAGCTGTTTCGAGAAATGTCCTTCATTTTAAATTTGCTTGCTTGTTTCCTTACAATTAGATTCAGGTTATGCATTTTTGGGCAGGAGTGCCGTTTAGTGTTGTGTTCTCGGTGCATTGTATTGGGAGGCACATAATGTTAGATTGTCCTATTGTTGACGATACTCATTTTGATCACTTGTTAAAGGAGATATATTCTCCAGAATTCTCCATTGTGAATATACCATTTTTATCCTCATGGTGATTCATAACTAATCTGTAGGGACATCCTTTGAGACCATGCAAATGTCCTGGTTCTCAATAAATTTTCACTCATTGGTCTTAACATTCATTGAGAATTATGCCTGAATTACGTATTGTAAGGGAGTTACAAAAATAACATTTTTTCCTTTATTTTCTTCTATATTTGCTAGTTTGTATTCTTTTTTCTTTCTTTCCTTCTTTTTCTCTTTCTTCTCTTTCTTTCTTTCTTTCTTTCTTTCTTTCTTTCTTTCTTTCTTTCTTTCTCTTTCTTTCTTTCTTCTTTCAATTTTATTTATTTGATAGAGAGCATACAAATAGGGAGAGCTGCAGAGGGAGAGGGAGAACCAGGATCTCCACTGAGCAGGGAGCCCAGTGTGGGGCTCTATCTCAGGACCCCAGGATCATGACCTAAGCCAAGCAGATGTTCAACTGAGTGAGCCACCAAGGCGCCCCCTATTAGTTGGTATTCTGCTGCAAGGAAAAGCTTCCTTTTCTGTTTTCATATTTACGTATATGTGTTTGTTTAAATCAGTATGAACTCACGGATTTCATTCAATGTATTGTAATCCATTATTATTATTCATTTTGATATTATAATTGACTCAGATCAGGCCAGTGGGGGCTCATTTAAAAAAGCTCATGTCTAGGTTCTTTTGATGTGTCCCCATCAATCTTTGAACTTTTCTTACTTTCTGGCATGTTAAGATGCTCCAGGCTTATCTTAATTTATTTGTTTATTTAGTTAAAATGTTTATTAGCTGTTTTCCCCCACTAGAAGATATGTTCTCTCTCTTTACCACATTCTTTTTAAAAATTTATTTATTTATTTTAAAGATTTTATTTATTTATTCATGAGAGACACAGAGAGAGGGAGAGGCAGAGACACAGGCAGAGGGAGAAGCAGGCTCCATGCAGGAAGCCCAACGTGGGACTCGGTCCTGGGTCTCCAGGATCATGCCCTGGGCTGAAGGCGGCACTAAACCGCTGAGCCACCGAGGCTGCCCTCTTTACCACATTCTTTACGCTTAAATCCTCAGGTATAATTTTGCTAGAAGACTTAGAAATATATTTCTAGAACTAGTGAGGATTATTCTGCAAGAAGGTTGAAGTTTCATGCATTTCTTAGCTGTATGATCATAACAGCGGAGCACGGAGCCAGTGAGGCGGCATGAATGGTTAAGAACATGGGCCATAGAGGTAGATCTTCCTGGGTTCCCCTCTAAGGTTCATTACTTCTTAACTGCTGACCTTGGACAAATCACTTCTCTCTGAGCCTCAGTTCCTTTGTTATCAAAATGGGACATTACTAACAGTACTTAGTCACATGGTTGTTCTAAGAACTGAGAGAATATACATTTTGTGCTTCGTGCAGTGCCTGGAACATGGCAACTGGCCAATAAATAGTAGCTATTATTATTATATACATTTTCTTATCTAACCTTTCTGGCAGATCTGTAAAGTATCTCCATTTGTAGATAAGGAAACTGAGGTTCAGAGTGGTTAATTAACTTACCCATGGTTACATAGATAGATGGTGAGGAAGCCCAGGTAAGAACCAAGAGGGAGAATTTTCTAGTTTAGTGAAGGGTGAGAGCTGGTCCAGGTGAGGCAGGGTCCTTTTACACCCATCCTGGCTATGCATGCCTCCCCCTCACCCCCCCAACCCATGCAGTGTGGGCAGGGGGACTCACTTATTGTTCAGTGATGAAGTGATCAGTGACTGACAAAAGAGTGACAGCCTTTTTAATTGCCAGGGGCTCATCAGTAACACCACAAACCATATGTTGCTAGACTGAGAAAGGTAGCAGAACATTGGTTAAGATCATGAACCTGAGTTAGACCTGGTTTTTCATCTTAGGTGGGAAGTCTTGGGTAAATTACCTAACCTCTTTGGGCTTTAACTTATCTATAAAATTTCAGGGCTTTTGCACTGGCTGTTCCCTCTGCCTTCAATGCTCTTCACCCCATCCATATAGTTAACCTTTTTATCTTACTCATATCTTTATGCCAATCCCTGAGGCCTTCCTTGATCAATCTGACATCAAATGAAATTCATCCCCTTTTCCTCACTATTCTTCCATGACATTGATCACCACCTAATCCTGTATCATTCACTTATTTATTATTTTCATTGTTCTTTGCTTTCCCACCTCACTGGAATGTCGTATCTACAAGAGCAAGGATTTTGTTCTGTCTGGTTCACAGCTGTATTGCTAGCACTGAGGAAAGTGCCTGGACATAATAATAGCTAGGGAAACATTCCTGGTTGTTGTCACTGTAAACAAGTCACACCACTGTGCTAAACTGTAAGGAAATGCTCAAAACAAGCAATGTTATCAGGTCATGCTGATGTTTAAGACCCTCTGGAATTTGATCATAGTTTTAATGCTAAATTCCTACCATTTTTTTCTTGTAGCCTAAGGCCTCCAAATATGCCTGGGACTTTCCAATGTGACCAGCAGCATATCCTCACCTGGGAGCTCATAGAAATACACTCTAGGGCCCCAGCCTCATGGAGTCAGAATAAGCAGTGGAATAAAACCTACTTGTGCATGGCCAAATTGGAGAAATGCTTACTGGAATCATTTTCTTCTTTTCTGGAATCTCTCTTCCAGCTCTCCATATCTTCATTCATTGTTCTCCCCACCAGCTTCTAACTTGACTTAAAGGCTCTTTGCAAGTTTGCTTCTTTTTCTCTGAGGGAACTTCCCACATTGCTCTGTCCTTTCTCGAAGATATCTGTCTGCATACTTTGCCTCCTTATGGTCCTCGTCATCAAATCGTAAGCACAGGGCCTTCCCCTTACTTATCTCCAGATCCCACTGCCTATACCTGCCTTAACTTAATAAGGATCTGTTCTATGAGCAAATGAATCATTTGATGTCTTTATCTCCTTTGTTTATTCTAAGGATTCAAAGATGTTTGACACAATATTATTTTTTTCGGTCTTAAACTGCATGCTTCCTAAGGGCAGGACCATTTGGTCTTCCCAAGGACCTAAACTAACTTTTGTTATATATAGTCAATGAACACTAAGTTCAGCCCAAGTGCCAGTCCCCAGATAAAGTGGCTGTCAGGGCAATAAATGTCATTGAAACACAATTTCTGTAAATAAACTCACAGTCTTGTGGAGGGGATAGAGTTTCCCCATCTTGACATACTAACAGGTGTCTTCTTCGTGACACCATCCAAATCAGTGGAAAACAATCTAAATGCCCACTTGCAAGAATCAAAAAGCCATGGTATAATCATGCTGTAAAATTCTCTCAGCAGTTTTTGAAGAGAATGAGATAAACAAAGTTACTGCCTGGGAAAGCTCTCCAGGACATGATGAAGAAACATAAAACATCTTGCAGAATATGTGCCATTTGATACCAATGATACCTTAAATAATAAACTTGTTTATATTTAACATGTGCAAAAGGACTGAAAAGACACCCACAAATTAATAACAGTGATCAAAGGAGGGGATCCCTGGGTGACTCAGTGGTTTAGCACCTGCCTTTGGCCCAGGGCATGATCCTGGGGTTCCAGGATCAAGTCCCACATGGGGCTCCCTGCAGGGATCCTGCTTCTCCCTCTGCCTGTTTCTCTGTCTCTCTCTCTCTCTGTGTCTCTCATGAATAAAGAAATAAAATATTTAAAGAAAAAAAAGTGATCAAAAGAGACTTTAGCCTTATCTGCATTTTTTTAAAACACATGTAGGTATTATTTGTGAAATTATAAAATTTGTAATAACTTAAAAACATAATAATATTGAAGTTGAATAAATTCTTTTTTTTTAAATTTTTATTTATTTATGATAGTCACAGAGAGACAGAGAGAGAGGCAGAGACACAGGCAGAGGGAGAAGCAGGCTCCATGCACTGGGAACCCGATGTGGGATTTGATCCCGGGTCTCCGGGATCGCGCCCTGGGCCAAAGGCAGGCGCCAAACCGCTGCGCCACCCAGGGATCCCAGTTGAATAAATTCTAATAAAAAATAGGGTAGCTGGGTGGCTCAGTCAGTTAGGCATCTGACTCTTGGTTTCAGCTCAAGTCATGATCTCGGGGTCCTGGGATCGAGCCTCATGTCAGGCTCTGTGTTCAGTGGGGAGTCTGCTGGAGATTCTCTCCCTCTTCCCTTTCCCCCATCTCTCTTTCTTTCAAATAAACAAACAAACAAACAAATAAATAAATCTTTTAAAAGTTTCAAATAAAAAATAAAATGGGGCAATGTGACCAAAACTGGGAGATATGGAGATATCAAGGGCTTTGGAAAGTACATGTAGCAGAGTTACCCATTTTATGGATGATGCAACTGAGACCCAGCAGAAGCTAAGTGACTTGCTTAGAGTCCCACAGTTACTGGATGAGGTAGGTCAACTGGAGCACAGGTGCTTTGTACTAAATGTGGACAGGTCCCCCAGGGGAGGAGGAAGTGGAGGAAGGGCCACCACCCCAACAGGCTAGATGCAGTGATCCCCAGTAGATAGGGTCATCCCCAGCTGCCTCCATATGTCTGAGTCTGATCTCCATTAATTCTTCTTAAAATGAAGGCTTTTATCTCTTGTTCCAAGACTCCCTCCCCTAAGATGATGGAGACATGGAAGTTCCCTCTTTCCCTGAGGGCAACCACCTCCCCTTTGGTCCTTTTTATCTGCTTCCTACAAATGTAGATCTTTGATGCTGACATCTGCTCCAACATTGCAAAAGGAACTCTACAAATTACTCCTCCTCTCCCAATGTTCTGGACAATGGCCCAGAGATCTAGATTCCCAACTCCCTCTCCCAAGTTCACTGTTGCACCCTGAACACTAATCTAGTCACTGCACATATGGGCAAGACCAGTTTCCCTGGCACAGGTCAGATAGGCATTATCTCTGGGGAGCCAGACTCTTTTATTCTTTATGCCTCTCTCAAACTCCAACGAAATGGCAAGGAATTCATTGGAAAGGTGAGCAGAGTATGTAAAATTAAACAAGAGATTTGATTTCAGAAGTGTCTATATATTCATTTCAAAAGACCATAGAGCAGAAGATTATTTCCTGCGTAATAAATATGCAGAAGTGATCAAGCTACGGCAAGAAGATGAGTTTGATACCTCTCGCAGAGTGCTCAGCACACAGTGAATGTGGAGGAAGGGGCTTTGAAACAAAGCATGATCTTCAAAGGTGCCCTGTATAGATGCTGAAATGAATTGAATTGGAATTGAATGGAAGGCAGTTTTAGGGTTTCTCTAACCAAGGGCATCCAGCACTGGAGGATATGATGAAATATCTGAATGCTAGTAAAGGCTGAACATGTAAATCAGGCCTGCTTTGCACTTTTATTACCAAGAGTGAGTGTAGCAGACATGGAAGAACCAGATTTGGAAACAGCATCTCTAGTTCTGTTTGGCTAAGTTTGCCAAGCATAATAGATTAGGAGCTATTATGGGTGTACCCAAGTAATTGCACTTAATTGTTTGTGCAAATCAGATGATCTATCAGCAACAAGCCCAATTAATTAAATGCAGACACACAAGTCAGATTGAGAGTGAAGAGGAGGGCTGGGTTTGTTTCAAAGTTAAGCCTGTTGTTATTTTACTTTATTTTGAAAAGCTACAGAGAGAACACACCTAATAACAATAGTTTGTATGGAACATTCATTCCATCAGGACATGGTAGGGGATATTTACAGGACTTTCTGGGACCCTATCAGAGGCCTAAGCTTCACAACGCTAGAGAGGGAGGGAGAGGAAAGAAAGTGTCTCAGCGGCAGGAGGGCTGGTCTTCACTAGCACAGAGCAGGCCTGGGGTGATTTGAAAATCAAGTGAAAATCAAGTTCAACGCATTCCTAAAGTGGAACTTTACCTAGTCTTTATCTAGGAGCCCTCCAATCCCATTATGAGGATGGAGGCAATGGACCATTTCTAAAGACATTTCTGCCCTTCGTGGGTACGTTCACAATTTTTAGAATATTCACATGTCTCTTGTCCAACCATTTACATTTTTCTTTAAACCCGGCAAACTGATTTCCAAAAAGGGGTGTGCCATCTTACGCTGCTGCCAGCCACCATTTTGTATCAAGTGTTTTCACCACCCACACGCCCGTGCCATCCGCCAGATTTACCAGCCCACACAGAGAAAGCCTCTGCGGATGGGTCCCCATTCTTTTGAACAAACCAGAGAAGATGCACTGCCTCCCACTTTCTCATTGGACAGTTTTAAAATATCTCCTTTCTTTTTCAGTCTGCGCATCCTGATTTCCTTAATGATACCCCAGACTTAGGTGTAAGGTCAATTTACAATTTACAAACGTTTCTCCTCCTTATTCACAACTGAAGTTCAGCTAAGCTCTCTCACTGGAGCCAGAGGAGAGATTGCTAGCAGAAAAGGGGACACAGAGATGGTGCATGCTTCCAAAGACATATATTTCGGATGTCCTGGTAGGTTTCTTGGGAGGTTGATACAGGCTTTCTTGGTTGAGTCAGGTCAACCAGCTTTTGTTGTGAAGGCTTATTTGTGTAGTTGTCTTGAGAGACCATCCTGATTGCCCCTCTGAACTTCTGCTATTTAACTCAGGTTCCTGTACCCGCCCAGCCTAAGAACTGGTGCTAAAGCCACTTGCCCTGCAGACTGCCTACAGGTTAGTGATGGATGTGCATAGAATGCTTTAAGGTCTATTGGTGAAAAATGGGAGATTTCTCAGTGGTATTGGCCCAATGTCTGCACTGACAGAACAAAGGCAGCTTGATTAGAGCAGATGGAGGCAGGAGGAAGCTGGAATGGGTGGGATGAGAGCGTGCAACGTTGTCAAAGACCACACAGGGGATAAAGATCCCTTTGACATCTGTTTCCATATGTTCCACCCTCTCCCAGCCCTACAACTTCTTCCCTAGTTCCAAAATGAGTTTGGGCCTAGAATCCATTCTGTGTTTCAAGAACCAAAAGAAAGGATGGTAGACCAAATGAAAGGGATTAATTAAGTCATGACACCAGATAGAAAGGCAGCTTTATGATTCAAGCCTGAATGAAGACACAACAGTATCTGAGAGTTCTTGACACTTTGATTGGCTGCTTATTTGTTTTAACAAGAGTTTCTTTCCCAAACCAGTGTCTCTTGTTCATCCTAGTTGGAATCTGCCTGAGGCAGGCCACCTGTGATTACTTCCCACCCAAAATGGCGGCCAGTGAGCCATGCTGTGTGCTAGTCCTGTACTCAGGTCTGAATTTAACCTTGCCCAGTGTTTTTGAATACTGATACTACACCTACCATCTTTAGCATTATGGAGGCCTGAAGGCAATCAGGGCTTGCTTTATAACTTTGTTCCTTTCATGGCCTAGAGGTCAGGTTTATCTGGCCATGTGAAAAAACTGATCCAGTAGCCATGTATTGCTTCTAACCACAGGGCACCACAGGGTACCTCAGAAAAAAAAACACCATCCTTACAAGTTCTTGGCTATTAAGTTCGATGTGCATAAATATGCATAGTGTAGAAGGAGAATAAATAAAATCCTTGGGGAGAGAAAGTTCTCATTCTAAAGTTCTACTTCTGTCACTAACTAGCTTTGCCTTTGAATAAATAATAATAATAAAATGTTCTGAGCATTTGCTATGTATGTTTTCTGTGAAATATTTCAGTTTATCCTTATAAGAACTTATGAAATAGGTACTATTATAATTTTTTTTGAGGTGGGGGGGTAGAAGGGCAGAGGGAGAGGGAAAGGAAGAGAGAGAATCTTAAGCAGGCTCCATGCCCAGTATGTAGCCTGACACAGGGCTGGAACTCATGACCCTGAGATCATGACCTGAGCCAAAATCAAGAGTATGATGCTTAACTGAGCCACCCAGATGCTCTTAGCCTCAATTTATAAAAGGGCCCAAGGTGATATAGCTGTAGTAGTAGAGCCAACATTAGTTTCAAGAGGGTCAATTATTTTTGGGATGACCAACCATCCTAGTATGTCTTGGACAGGGGGATTTCCCAGAATGTGGGACTTCCAGTGCTAAATATAGGAATGTCCTGAGAAAACTGGGGCTAGTTTGCCACCGTAATATTTTTGTGAATGTATTTTACCACAAATACCTGGTTCATCTAAAGGTATTTTGTTTATATCATTTTATTATCTGTAGCTTTGAGTTTTCTTCTTTGAATTCAGCTCTGTTCTTTATATTTCCTAAGTCTCTAAGTCTCAACTTTGGTGGGTATAGATTTAGGTGTTAAGTTTAATTTGTATAAGTATTTTTCTACTGCTAGTATTCATTATGATTTGGATTAAAAAATGATTTGTAGTAATGATTTCTTGGCTCATGTATGGTAAAATGTGCAATTCTCATAATTGATTCTAGGATTTTATTGTTCATCACATTATTAATCTGATTGTTCCATAAACTTGTCATAACCTTGTCTACTAACATGCCACATCATTTACAATGCGCAGAGCAAATAACACAGTCAAAACTGTATGGTTAAACTCAACTATGGTCAAAATAGTGGATGAAGATGGTGGAGATGGTGTCTGGCTTTCAAAGAGAAAACCTCCACAGATTTAAAATGTTTTATTCTTTTAACATTCAATGAATATTATGAATTTCCACTTTGTGCCTTGTACCTTACAAGATGTTAGGATCCAGTGGTTAACAAGACATAGTCCTCATCCCCATAGTCCAGCAGAGTGAATTTTAACAACTAATTATACAGTTAATTATCTGATTTCAGTGATGGTCCAGACTACAGAAGGATGAGGACTGCCAGGACATGTGGACTGAGGAACTTGGCACAACCAGGTGAACAACTTCAGGAAAGTGCAAAGATAAAATCAGAACTCAGTGTCTGATTCAGGGATGGGATCTTCAACTATGATAATTCTATTCTGAGGGCCACTGCCTTTGGTCAAGGTGCGGACAGAATGGGCCACCTCCCTCCTGCTTATAGTTCTTCTAAGGATTGTGATAAGGGTGGGGGAGAATCTAGAGCTGGCAGAGAAGGAGTTGTAGAACTGGGGAGGACTGAGGCATGGCATGAGGCATGACTGTGAACCCCAATGCCTCCTGACATTACCACTATTTGGAAAAATGTGCCCAGAAGACACTTGGAAAACGACCCTTGTGCCATCATATCTAGGGTAGTAAACCTCACCCAGGTGAGGATATGTATTTGTGTATATTCAGGTACTAGGCATTTTTATTGTATCCTGATACAGTTTTTCCAGTTAGATCACCCTTGTTTTGCACATGAAGAAACTGAAGCTAGAGAGAGGAAGCAAGAGAGTCACTCTTCTAGAAAATAATAAAACTACATACTAGAAAAGACATTAACATTGGGGTCATTCATCCTAAGACACCTTCAAACATTAAGACCTTCATTTTTTTTCCAAGATGAGAATAATGATCCTTTTATGTTAGGGCCAGTTTAATGAAAAAAACAAAACAAAACAAAACAAAACAAAAACCCACAACCCCCCTCCCAACTAGATCACATATAATGGGTCATAAAGCACAGAGTAGGTGCTCAAGGTAGAGCGGTTTCCTGCTGGCCGTCGTGTCTCTTTCTACTTCATTTTCCCTAGTATCACCATCTTATCACCTCAGAGCTGTGACCTTTGATAGAGTAGAACAAGCACAATCTGGCTGGATTTCCCCAGGAGGCACAGAAAGTGGGCATCTCCCAGAACCCCATTTTCAGTGCTCATTGCTCACCTAGCCTTAAAGGATGCAGGAATCAAGGGGAGTGCCTCTTGAAGGCTGGGTGATGATCAGGGGAACCTTCCCAAGGCAGTGAGAGGGAACTCAGAATAGTAACATCATTTCCTGACCAAACTGCCCTAACAGGAGTGAACATGGCATTTGGAAAGCATGCCAGGAAAATGTACACATATGATCTCCTGCATGGGGGAAAAAGATCCGAGCACCCTCCCTTGGTCAATTTTTCCCTGGAAAACAACAATATGAGAAAATAGTACTTAATATTAAAGCATTGAAAACACACACCTAACAACCAAAACCCGAAGAAACAAAAACTAGCTTTTGGAATCAGGCCAATGTGGATTTGGATCCTGGCTTCTCCATTTCCAAGTTGTAGAATTTGAGGCAAGACCCCCTTATTTCACCAGCCTGGGTTTCCATCTTAATAGACTAAGAATAATAAGAGCTACTTTGCAGGGCTGCTAGGATCAAGTGAGTGAACACATGTAAAGCACATAACTCAGTGTGCCACATAGTAAACATTCATTATCTGGTGCTTAATATTTTGGGCATTGTGCCTGACACTGGAGCATTAGTTCAGTGTTCTCTGAGTAAAAGCCTTTTATACACTTGTAAGTTATTTGTTCAAATTTTTTTATTATGGAAAATTGCAGACATATAAAGAATGAAAGAGATAATATAATGAATCCCCATATGCCCAGCACCCAGCTCCAACAGTTATCATCTCATTGACCAATCTTGTTCCATTTTTACCCCCTCCCTGCTCCCCAAACTTGGCAAATTGCAGATATTTTGTCCACAGAGGTCAGAAGCAGTTTTTAAGTCAACTCCTTAGTTCTCTCTTTGTCAGGAGAAATAATACAAATTCCTTTTTTGGAAAAACAAAAACAAAAACAAAAAACAAATTCCTTTTTTTGTAGATGTAGCTTATTAACGTAAAATTTACATACAGTAAAATGAATCCTTTTTAGGGTATAGTTCTGAATTTTGACAAACTCAAATTCTTTGGAAAATTCTTCACTGTTGCTGTCTCAACTTTAAAAAATCTGATTGCAACATGAAGTAGATGAATGAACACACAAAGTATTTCGCTGTCTATATTGGCCTTGACATAGAAGAGGAAGAAATAGTCTCTCTCAGTGTTTCCCTTAATCAGTTTATTATGACTTGGAAACCCAACACGTTTGATTGGCTAGAATGTAAGCCACCCAGGAATAGATTTATTAGCATCAAGTATAGTTTAGAGCAGCTCAGTTTATGTTGATGCTTTCATTCCAAATGGCCCTAATAAAAGGTTTCTAAGAAGCTTGATTATTATTGAGTTTATTAATAACAAACCCTAAGCATGCCCCTATTGGGACTGTGATCAATCCAAATAAAAATAACTTTGTTAATTAAAAAGAGATGTTTTCCTGGTAACTGCTATATGCTCAACAACATAGAAACAAAGAACCAAACAAAAAACAATTGCAGACGCCAGGAATACTACTACTTGGATCTTTCTGGATCCATCTGACAGCCTGAGATATACACCAGCAAGAGCGCCCTCTATTGTTCCCCACTTACTTTGCCATCCCTTTGTCTCTCAGATTTGGAAAGATGGCGGTTTCCTGGTTGAGGGAATGCCTGTGGGCCACTTCATAATTTGGATGAGTATAAGAGGATCATTCAGAGTCCCTTCTTTTTATTTATTTATTTATTTATTTATTTATTTATTTATTTATTTATTATAGTCACACACAGAGAGAGAGAGAGGCAAAGACACAGGCAGAGGGAGAAGCAGGCTCCATGCACCAGGAGCTCAACGTGGGATTCGATCCCGGGTCTCCAGGATCGCGCCCTGGGCCAAAGGCAGGCGCCAAACCACTGCGCCACCCAGGGATCCCTAGAGTCCCTTCTTTTTAACACCTTTTATAGGACAGTCTTGGTTACTACAGCCTAGGTACTATAAAGCTGAATGTTGTGTTTCATAAATTCTAAAGAGTCGAAGCTGTTGAAGAATCATGGCTTTGGAAGAGCCTGATACCACAGGCCCTTACAGGACCTAATTATAAAGTCTTTCCTAATCAATAATCAATGGAACTTGTCTACCCAACTCCATACAGACCTATGGAGAGATCTATCCTATCCCAGAGGTCTAGTTTGCAATATTTCATTAGCACAACAACCGTGAGCTCCCCCTTTTCAACAGGTAAAAACACCTGATCTTCTTCTGCTTGGAGAACTACTCAGTAAATGTCTTCACTGTCAAGGCTTCCCTTGCTTGGCAAGTTAATAGACTCATTTTTGTTTGCTTATTATTATCCGTGTTTTGTTTTGTGTTAGTTTTAAGTTCTGGTGATCTTTGTTCTACTCTTAGCCATAAAGAATGATGGTTTCACTGAGACTGCCTTGACCAATCTAATTTATCGACACCTGTAATCTGTAAATTGGAAAATGTGAGTCCCCTTCTGCTTGGTTTGGTCTTCCTGCAGAGTGGGTGAGTCCCACAGTAATGATTGCTCTCTGAACCTGTGGCTGTGTTCTTAGCATTCTCACTGAGTCTCCTTTGTTTAATCTAGGTTGTCTGACCACCATACTCTTGACTTGCTTTGTCATTCCGGCCTACAGTCTCCTTGTGAGACTTGCTTTTAACTCCAGAATTTGTTCAACAGCAGTTTCCAGTCTCAGTTTGTTGTGTTTATTTGTCTACGGTTTGTCTGGAGAAGAGAGGCAAATACTGCCATTCCTTGAGCTGACCTAAATCTGTCTCTTGGCTAAGGAAGGAATCCCTTCTATGTCTGTTTTTTGTTAAATATATAGACTGCCAAGTTCAAAAATGTTAATACATCTGCCCCCCACCCTCCAAGCTCCCAACATAAACTATTTCAATTCCACAATGGTCTGTCTTGCAGTTGGCTGTAAACTCTGTTCTTAACGTCACACGCCAGCATATCTAGTCCAGAAAGAAGGAAACTAATGAATCAGATTACAGATTCTTCAATTCTACAGGAGCCCTTAAATTAATTGGTTTATAGAGACTTAAAAACACTTACATGGATTCAACAGAGAACTCAAGAGTTTCCAAAAGAAAAACAACTTAATTGCTAATGCTCTAAATATTTTAGCTCTTTTGGGGCATATTGTTGAGACAGCAGCTCTGACAAAGAAAAATTTACCTGTAAGCTGTGATCTTGGTTAGTAGGTTAACACACTAAGATGGAACGTAGTTTATTCAGTGCTTTTAAGCAATCTAAAGTGTTAATTGTTGTTACCTAGTGTAAAATAAGAGAAATAAATATAATCAAGGTGAATCTTTCAAAATTAGCCTATTTTGATGACTTCTCGCTGATTCAATCACAGTGTAAAATAATGTTACCATAATATTCTAGTTCATTCTAGAAAGCTTATTTAATCTGGATTTTCTGAATTTCCTACATTTGTCTTAAGCTAACACTGTTTTCATAAGTGTTTAAGATGATAAACATGTAATTTTGAAATATGTGTTCAATCAGATTGATAACCCATGTCCTCTAAAAAAAGTTGGTTTTCACAACTTCAGCCATTCCACAAATTACACAGGTCTACAGAATTGCTTAAACCATTGAGGTGACTTCTAAAATGGCATTTTTCTGATATTTTTAATATCATTAGTGTTTGTATCATTTTGAAAGATAACATTGATTTCTAAAATCTCTAATGGATTTGAACCTTGAGAGTCAGCAACGAATAATTTTTATTTCTAATTTCTAAAACAGAGAGGACAATACGGGCAGATTGAGAATGTGTATTAGTGTCCTGTTGTTGCTGTAACAAATTTCTACAAACTTAAAATTTTCAGAAAAATTCATTCTCTTACAGTTTTGGAGGTCAAAAGTCTAAAATCAAGGTGTTGGCAAGTTTTCCCTCTTTCTGGATTCTGCAGAGGAGAATACATTTCCTTGCTGTTTTCAGCTTTCAGAGGTCACTTGCATTCTTTGGTTCCTTCCTCCAGTCTTCAAAGCTAGCAGCTAAGCATCTTTCCTCCTC
Organism: Canis lupus dingo; assembly: GCF_003254725.2. Lineage (NCBI taxonomy): Eukaryota > Metazoa > Chordata > Mammalia > Carnivora > Canidae > Canis > Canis lupus. Next base: position 38,510,071 of record NC_064246.1, read on the forward strand.
TTGACCTCCTCCCTCCCTAGGAACCCTGTGATTACATCAGACACACCTAAATAATACAGGATAATCTTAACATCCTCAGATTAATCACATTTGCAAAGGCCCTACTGCAATATGCATCCACCTCGTCCCAGTTTCCTGGACTGGGATGTGGATTTTCTTTAAGGGGCTCTTAATTAATCAACCCACCATACATGTAATCATTTAAACTTACATTCTTGCCCGTACATGAACCCATTGGCCTTTTTATAACATTTAAAGCGAAATGGTAAAGTCAATGGGACATACACATTGTCTTAATGTTAATAAGACTAATAATGTAAAAGATTGTGTAGTATGCCTATGTATATATGTTTTAACATCTAAACATAATGGTACAAAAATCAATAAGCAAAAACCTTAGATATGACAGAAAGGGGAGGTCTGATAAAGGAAAATTATGATCTTGCTCTCTGTATTTTCTTTCTGTATGAGGGAATGAAGAATTATTCCTATCTAATAAATACTCCATTCCTAAGAGTTTAGTTTAGTTTTTTTTGTTGTTGTTGTTGTTTTTCTGTTTTTTTATTCCCTTTTACCATATCTATAGATTTTTAAAAATGAAGCAGTGAAGGTTCTTCATTGATATGCTATTGCTTCTTATGTTACCTTCTGTGAATTTGTTCCTCTGTTTAATGAGATGGCCTAGAGGACAACTGCCCCTTACTTGTGTGACTGGTCTATTCTCACGATGTTTTTTGATAGTGCTTTTCCCAAAACAAGGCCCCAAATTTAGACTCTAAGGATGTCTTTGAAATTTAAAGTATCTTTGGGTTTTCCTGGCTAACCATAGAGTAAACACAAAGATTTGCTTTCTTTTACCTTCTAAAAAAAAGACGCAATAAAATAATTAGATTTGGGGGCGCCTGAATGGTTCAATTGGTTGAGTGGCAGACTCTTGGTTTCGGCTTATGTCACAATCTTGGGGTCATGGGATAGGCCCTGTGTCGAGCTCTGGGCTTCTCTCCCTCTCCCTCTTCCACTCTGCCCACCACATACACTCTCTCTCTCAAACAAACAAATAAATAAATAAATAAATAAAATCTAAAAAAAAAAAAATTAGATTTGTCTAGCATTCTTCAGATTCTAAGTAACTCAAAATTATTGTGAGAGCTTATTTTTATTCACCAAACTGTTTGAGCTTGTTATTTTTTCTCATAGAATTCTACGGGGTTCCCTTCTATTAAGGTGCTATACTGAAAATGCTACTAGTTGCAATTACGATAAGACATAGTCAGGGAAATGTATTTGTTTCTGACTGGGCTACAATTGATACCCTTATGCTTAAGAATGATATCTTTCTGATTAATATTCAGAAACCAATTTTTTGAATAGCAACACTAGCTCGGATGTCAAAAAATTTTTATAGCAATGTAATGTATGATTTTGCTGATGATAAATTATTATTTCACAGGAAGTAATTAATCAAGTTTTTTTTAAAGATTTTATTTATTTATTCATGAGAGACACACACACACACACAGAGACAGAGACACAGGCAGAGGGAGAAGCAGGCTCCATGCAGGGAGCCTGATGTGGGACTCAATCCTGGGTCTCCATGATCACGCCCTGGGCTAAAGGGAGGCGCTTAACGGCTGAGCCACCCAGGCATCCCCAATTAATCAAGTTTTAAAAATTTTCTTAACTCTTTTTGAGAGATCAAAGAAAATGTCCTTCTGCTTGTTGAACTCATTACGTATGTTTGCTTATAATGCACTTAGATACCTGAGAAGTTTACTTACAATATTTACTAAAGTATGGAATGATGCCCTTTGTGACTTTATGTGTTTCTGCTAAGGTAATATTGCCACCCAAAGCAGGCCTTGGGAAGAGGGAAGAGTCTACCAACCTGGTAGAGTTGGTTGGGTTTGTACCCACACTGGGGTTTCACCAGAGGACCTGCTTGTGCAAGAGCAAATGTCCCAGAGGAGAGAGAGGTATAGGCTCTATTACCTAGGGCATGGGCTTCTCTTTTGGTTTGGGGTTCTAATGCAGTGATCAGAACACTGCATTAGAAATGATCCCTAAAATTGGCAATCACACCAAGGAAATTGTCCAGAAGGTGTCTGCTGGTCAAGCTCAATGATGAAAGCCTTACTCACTGGCAATGATTATTGGACAATCAATTCACTTTGGGTTACTTACTGACCAAACAAGGCAGCTTTTGTGTATTGGCTAACCACCTCCCCACCCCTCACTGATGGCATTTGGATTGATGTTTCAGGATAAGTCAAGAGGTTCCTATATAAAATTTAAGAACAAGAAATTCCGTGTCCAAGGTGGAATGAACTGACCAATGGAATCTTTCCTCATGACTTGTCTATATAAAGACCTGATTAAAGGGCACTTTAATGTTAGTTGTGTTGTGCCTAATTGTAGCTGTTGTCAAATATGTTAACAAGGTCTTAAACACTGTTGCACAGCCATGCTCCTATTGTTTCACACACCAGATCATTCTCTGTCCAAAGGAGACTTCAGTGAGTTAGATAAACACCATGGGAATGGCACTGAAGCCATGAGGGTGGTATGGACCTAAAAAAGTGATAACTTTCCTATCTTATCTCAGGAGGAGGGAGAACCAAAAGGAGAACTTCCATTTGGAGCAGGATTTTCCTAGCCTTAAAACCCAATGACTTGTGCCACCACAGTTGGCTCCAGTTAAATCTATGGATTTTGAGGGAGCTTCGTGTCTCAGATCCTTTGTGCACATAACTGGAGATTTCTTGAAACACAACAATGGGACTTGCTTTAACGAACTGTGTTCAGACCTGTGACCTAACCCCATCATCTCCAGAGCACCAGTCTTTAGTGCTAATTAGACTTACCACGAGGAGCAACCCCTCTTAGAACTTACTGAGAACTATCCCCTTATATCTGACCACTACTGTGTGCTCCCTTGACTGGCAAGTTTGTACACTTAGTTTTATAATTTTCTTTTTTTTATACCTCTGGTGTTTCTGTATTGTAATAGCACATATTGTTTCTGAATCTAAGACATTAATCTAGATTCTGCTTCCTTGTGAAAATGAAATTTGAGAAAGGGAAGTTAGTCTCTGGACAGTTGATGTTCAATTCTCCCCCACCTACGTACCTGGGTCCTTGTAAGTGGGAAAGTCTCATCTTGGTTTCTCCAGATCTAACTCAACACAGGTCAGGTTCCATTAGCTGTGTCATGGAGTGATAAAGAGAGCTATGTAGTTTCTTAAATGTCACCTATTTTTTATGTCACATTTATGATTTTTGCCATGTTTATGTAGGATTTTTTTCTTTAAATTGTCTAATTTTTCCTTAGCTTTCCTGGTTTAAGAAAACAAGGTTTATATTACTTTTGTAAATAGCAATATCATGGCATAAACCTAATTTAAATGTAAAAATAAAAACCTACGCTTTTTTTTTTTTTAAATAAAGATTTGCCTTGTACTACCAGTGGAATGCTGATCACACTTTATGGAAAACTGTTGTCATCTAATGGGCAAGGTCCTTGGAGATCTTTAACCCAGGTCAACCAATGCAGCGTAATGAGTTCAGAAGTGAATTAAAAACCAAACCTCCAGGTGCCCAGCCTACTTCCTCCATTGTCCTCAAACCTCTTTTTCCACTAGATTTTGCCTTTTATACCTCCACAAATCCTAAGCCCTCTGGCTTGTACCTCTTTCCTTGCTCTGTATCCCCTTTGAACTTGACCTTAGAATTTGGTTTCCCAGCTTCGATCTTTGTGAATACTCCATGTATTCACTAGAATATGATTCTTTGGTTGCAAGCAACAGAAACCCAATTCCAGCTAAGGTAAACTAAAGAGATATTTATTGAAAGGATTAGGGTAGCTTGTAGAATTGAATGTGAAACTGAACAACTGGATTCTGAAAGGGTAAGAACCAGGGAAACTCTGGAGGTCAAGGGCGAGCAATTAGTCGACTGTCTCTTTAGGAGACACTAACTGTCTTTATGCTTTGACTCTTCCTCTCTTGTTTTCAGTAAGCATCGAGATAGGATTCATGTTTGGCTTATGGAACATTGTGCCCAGCCCTTCTGGGGGGCGCGGGGAATACTGCAGAATTCAGCAAACAAGGGTTGGGTCACTTTAGGTGACTCTACACTTCTGTTACCCTCAGTTGCCTTAACTGTTAAGTGACACCTCATGGGATTTGGAGGAAATAGTTATGAAAAGCAAAAACCACTTTGATCCTCAGTGGAGTGGATATAAGCAAAGCACTTGGAGCCACATAAATCTGGGTTTAAATCTTGACTCGAGTGTATGCGAGCTATGTGTCTGTGCAATTTATTACATTTCAGTTTTCTCACCTGTAAAGTGGGGATAGTAACGGTATTTGCTTTATTATAATTCACCTTATATCTAGCACATAATAGATACACAAATTAATGCAAGCCATACCAGGGAAAGAGGTAATAGATGTGATAATAATTTTGTGAAGTTATTATCAATCATTCCTTCTTGCGAGTGGGTAGTGAAACCACAGTTCCTCCCTTCACTATATAGGACAGTTATGAGAAATCTTTATCTTACAGTAAACTTCTCGGATGAGGAGGGAAGCCCTTGGTAAGAATGGTGGTGCTGGATCTTGCCTCTGCGTAATCAACAAGGCTTTGCCTGCTCCAGGCTCTCGTCTCTTCTGGAGCCTGGAGTGTTCTTGGCACATCTTTTATAAAAGTCAGCCTTGCTTTCTTCCTGTTGCAAATTGCATGCACATTTCTGCTCCCTGCGACCAGCCTCCATTTCTTCACCAGTCTTCTCCAGCTTCCCCCTCTCCCTCTCTTAATGAGAACGAGTTGACTTATAATTAAGGTCATAATTTATCTGCTGGGAAAGGCAGTGGCTGGCATGGCTGGGGTGCTCCAGCTCCGCACAGCGTTCCCCTGGTGGATTACCCCTGCGTTGATGACCATCAGTTGTTGTTTTGGGCTAAAGATAGAAGAACGGTTTTGATGGCTAGAAATTAACAACCGGATTTATAGCTTGTAAATAGTTCTTGCGGTGAGATTTCCTTCTCTGCTCTAATCCCCTCTTCCCGTGCAGACTTCATTTACGAATCCCTTGCCAGGAGTATTCTTCTCAGAATGGAAAAATAGGAGTTTTTCTAGTGTCCAAGCTGCTTCTGCTGAGAAGTCCGCAAGTGGCCAGAATGGGTCTTTGATGTGCATCGATTCCGCTCTCGGGAATGGATCAGCTCCACTGACCTACTGCAGCCCAGCTGCCTGCATCCCCCCAAGATGTTAGGCACTCACCTCTCCCTCTTTCTTTTCCTGGCTCAGAGAAAGCAGGCTCTGGCCTTTTCTTATGATTTTTAATCTATCTCTTAGCGTAATGGCCCCTGCAAAAAAGACAGGCAGTCTTCCCAGACACCCTGGCTGTTAGAGTGATGGAGGAGCTGGTTTGGAAAACTGTGAACTTCCTCCAAACCACTAAAGTCAATCTAGGCTATTAGAGGGTTACTGAGAAGCCTGGCAAACTCTGTCTGTTTTAAAGTTGCACTTGCTTCTCTGGCTCAGACAATTCTGCAGTGAGAAATAAGCAGAAGTTGCTGGAGAGATCCCCTCAGGGAAAGGAAGTTTCCCATTAGAAGCAAAAGAGAGAACAATCCATGTCCAAGCAGCTTTCCGGTTCATCGGTTCTGAGACTGGCGGATGGGCCAGTGCTCAGGAGCCAACTGGACCAACTGGAATGGAGGGACCGTGAGTTGGCTTTGTCCAACTCACACAGCCGCTGTGCAGTTGGCGGAATGACTCACCCCCAAACCAGTGCCCCAAGGGTCGACACTCAGGTCCTACTTGTCATCGACAGGAACATAGGAGTCCTCCGCTTTCTGCCCCTTCGTCTCCCCCAATGTCAAACCAAAATGTTTTAGATTAACATCAGGGTTGTAAATGGGAACAGCATGTCAGCAAGCCCCCCAGACAACATTATTTAATGTCCTGACGTCGAACGTTTGTAGAGGCTGTACATTGTACCAGCACCTTCCTCAGAGTGACATTGACATTACTGTGCTCCAATAAGTTAATTTTCCCATCATGGACTGATTCATTGGGCAGAAACCACAAGACCACATGCCAGTGCATGGGCTGAACTCTGTGACCCCTCCACTGCAAAACTGAAAATGTTTCGTTGTGTTTTCATGCAAATAAGCACTGCAAAGCAGTTCGCTTTTATTTAGTTAGATTTTTATTTTTCCTTTTCACGGCAACATGACATTTCATGACACTGGACTACAATTTTTGTAGCGTTCTCATGTTGGAATTTGCCTGCCTGTTACAGCCAATATTTAGTGAGCTCATTAACGGGCGGGACTGTATGGAGCAATTTCCATATGATATTTCTTTTCATTTTAAAGCAACTTATTGGAGCAGGAGGTGGCATGGTCCTCATTGAGCCAAAGGAGAAATGGAAGTTCAGAGATAGTAGGCAACTATTCGATTCATAGAAGAGCCAAAAAAATATTGTCTATGAAAGGCAAATTCCAACAGGTCATGTAAAGGCAGATCAAATGTCATTTCTACTCGTCCCCCTTGGTTTCCTTTCTGGAAAAAGCTCTGAGCAGGTTGTTCAGGAGAAAGAGCCCTGAGGCTCGAGACACCTTGAAAGAATAGAGGCCATGCGGATTCCACAGGGTCCGTTCTGCCAGCCGGCTGAGACTCAGGCCTCAGCACAGCAGGCCTGCCACTTGCCCTTTGTCGTCTTCCTTGAGTACAAAAAGAAGAGATGGCCAAGCATGCCCAGCACCAGGGAGCAATGAATGGCCTTCGACAAACATGAACCCACCCACCAGGCCTTCCACTGATTATTTAAGCCCAGCCCAAACCAAATGCTGCTCTTTGAAGCCTGCAAACTTTTCCTCATTACTCATCCCTTCTGATTTCCAGCCAACTTTCCACCATGGAAGGGCCTAAGGACCAGAAGAAAAGTGCCTTCTTATCCTCAGGGAGGAAGTATCCTGGAGAGTTGTAAAAACGCCTCTCAGGAGATCCCCCTGCTGGCTTTTCAGATCCACCAGCTTGAATCCTTAGGGAAACATCCAAAAATTCTAGGCTCTCCTCCAAATGGAAACTGAATCCCGAATCTTTGCAACCGTGTCCACATGCATTTCAGACCACTCACTGTGAATTTGGTTGTATTGTGGTGTGAAGTTTTGGACTGATGGCCCATCATAATACTTTGGTAAAATATGAGATTTCATGCTTTCAGATTACTGTTTCCACATAGCTGCTACTTCCCAGATGTCCCTGTCTTTCGACAAGTCTTTATAAAAACTGTTCTGCAGAATCAGCAACATCAGAGCACTGGTTCAACCGCCTGCATCAATCAATTAAGTACCTTTATGCCCAAAACCCAATTGAAAAACGACCTTAAAAACAAAAGAAAATTAGTGGCTGGGAAAGTTGAAAGGCCTAGAAGTAGTTGGCATCAGGTGAGGCTGGATCCAGGTGCTCATGGAGGATAATCAAGCCTCATTTATCTATATTACTTGGCTCTGTCTTTCAAAATGTCAGTTCCATCTTTCAATCTCACACGGTGGCCTATAGGAGTCACAGGCTCTTCTCCTGCTACAGCTTCTGAGGTAGGTGGGGATTTTATACCGAATCATCCAGGAGAAAAAAAAAAGTGTCTTTCAATAGTTCCTGTGGAAGATAGAGCCTCACATCCTGGAAGTCCATGGCCAATGTCTCCTCTCACTTCGTTTGTGCTGAATGTGTTTTGTGACCATCATCAAATCAATTCCTATGGTCAAGAGGAGGACATATTCCTTGGCCTGGGGCAATGAGGGACCTCCTGGATCTGGCATGGGACCAGTCCCAACCGGATCTCATGGCCAAGGGGATGGGAGGGGTAGATTGCCAAGGGAAATTCAGGGCACTGTGTCCAGGAAGAAAAGAGAGATGAGTCTGGGAAGGCAAATGACAAGTGTACAGAGTATGCTCCCTCATGCTGCAGTTGTCAGGATTAGAAAAGCAGAGAAGAAAATCTCCCAAGGCGTTTGAAGCCATTCAGTGGCCTCCCACAGCTCAGGAGACTGACAGACCACCAGCTACAAAAGGGCCCTGTATGGTCTGCCCCTCCAGCCACCCTTTGAAGCCCCCCTCGGGGGCTCAGTGCTCCAACCTCACGGACCTTCTCCGTGTCTTGACTTTGCAGGTCTCCTGCCTGCTGACAGTCCTCCCTGTGTCTGTTCCCTTCGCGTCCCCTTTTCTATCTCATTAATTCCTGCTCATGTTGCCCCCTAAAGGCCATGTCCCTAAGGCCTCCCAACCAAGTATTCTTAGCATCACCTGCCCTGTCCTCTTTTGTGTGCTTCCCCCTAGATGAGCCCATTCATTAGTTCCTTCTAGCAAATGCTAAGGGAGCGCCTCCTGTGTGTCAGTCCCCATTCGTGAACAAGAAAGGCTTGGTGGAGCTGAGAGGCTATGTCTATCCTTCCGGGCTCCAGCAGAAAGCAGGGCTCAGTAGCTCCCCTTAGATCACAGTTGCCAAAGTGCAACAACCAGAGTAATTTGTGGAAGACTACATTGGAGGCTCAACCCTCTGGGGGGGATTCTGGGCACTGTTACCAGACCTCAAAGCTGCTGCATTCTGGGCTTATATAAAAAATGCATGATCCTGAGGTCAGGCCTTTTGTGCAGCTAGAAAGGTACACTCGGGTTTCCTCTTGTTCCAGCCTCAGCTCCCAGAGCCAGTCTTATTCATGAAGCCTCACCCCTTAATGGCTCCTGAATTCATTCCTGTCCACCTTGGTCATGGCACCAGCTGAAGCCACCTCAGCCCTCTCCTGGGAAACTGAAAATGTTTTGTGAGCTCCTGGAGAGCAGAGGCTCCTATTTGTCTCTGAGTCCCCAGTACTCTGCGAGAGGTCTGCAGGTAGTAGGTGCCCCACAAACACTAGCTCAGGGAATAAGTGGTCTCATCCACTTCCCTACCTGGGCCACACTCTCCACACTGACTTGGAGCAAGCTCATCCTCGATGACAGGGCCACTGGGCAAAGGAGATGCTAGTATCTATTCTACAGCAGAGCAAAGTCGGGCCTGAGGTCACAGATGTAAGGTCATGCCAAGGAAGTGCCGGGACATGATGGGGGCCGTCTGGTGCCACGGTCAGCCTCTTTTTACTACACACTTTGACCTATGGCAGAGGTCCTTAATCCGGGCCCGGGGCTCCGTGGTTGGGCATCAGGAAGCCAGTGAGCCCTCCGGATTCCATGCAAAATGTGGGTATGTGTGCACACGTCTGCAGAAGAGAGATCCCAGCTTTCATCAGATTTTCAAAGCTATCCGGAACCAAAAACCATTAAGAGTAACTGGCCTGGGGATATTTTCTTTCTTTCTTTTTTCTTTTGACTGACACAAATGCTGACACACCACTGCCCCGCACCAAATCGTCTTAATAGTGGGTTTCCCGCGGAGCAGGGGCCCCTCTCTTCCTGGGGCACCACCCGGCCGACTGCCCTTGGCATCCACTGCCAGTCCAAACAGCGTCTGCTGCCTCTGTCACATTCCTGAAGACTCTGAATATTAGAAGGAATTGAGGATACAATGAGGTAAATTTCCAGACAAGATAAATACAGACAGTAATATAATCCTTACGTGAAGAATAAGGCTACTGTTGGAATCTCCATGCTAAAAGAATTGACTGAATTACAGGGGCACGCCCAGTTGGAATTCTGGTTTTCACAGTCTCTTTGCTTGTCAAACTTAATATCAAGGAAAATAAGCTAATTTGATTTGGCAAAGGCTCATGCAATATGGAATTGATATCTGTGGCAGCGACCTTTCATGTTTTGTATAAACAGTGTTTTCCCTGCTGTGGAAGCGGGAGTTGAATAATAAACAGCGTCTTCCCTTCTCCATCCCTCCTCCCCCACTGTCACCAGCACTGGCAAAAAAAAAAAAAAAAAAAAAAAAAAAGAAAGAAAGAAAAAAAGGGAAAAAAAAAGGTGAGAAAATAAATCTTTTTGTGGCTCACAGAACTCATGGAGGCAACATCTGTTGGCTCATTTCTCGATGGTGGCACTGACATTTTGGGTCAGGGTGCTATCCTGTGCGTTGTAGGATGTTTAGTGGCATCCCTAGCTTCTCCCCGATGGATACTAGTAGCACCCCTACCCTGCTCCGGGTTCGGGTTCGGCAGCCAGAGATGTCTCTTGACATTGCCTATTTTTCCCCAGGGGGCAGGATCACCCTAGTTGAGAACCACTGCCGTAAAAGTAGGAAAGAAGATGGTGCAAGGAGAGCAAGAACATTTCTTCCATTTCTCTCAATTTTAGGTATTAGTTGCTTGATCAGGGCCTTTGGCCTTGAGTCCCTGACTCAGGGTCCTAATGTTCCGCCGGTGTTCCTGGGGAAGAACCTTCGGTGTGTCACTCCTAGCAACACCCTTTGTTCCCAGGGGCTTCAGGCCTGTCTGCCACGGGTCTGCCTGTAGAAGGGCACCTCTCGGTTATATCGGATTACTTAAATACGTAGCACATCTGATCTCAAGATGGTCTTTTTGCCTCAACAGATTTCCAAAGTTCAAGAATTGCATGGTCCCTGGATGCCCATTGGATGCTCCCTGCCCGAAGTCCCATGGCATTTGGGAAAGTACCGTGGTAAAGAGTGTTTTACCTGGAGTCAGGCAGGTTCAAGGCGATGATGTTCTGGAATTGGCTCACACCAGCTTGTGAAAGAGGATTGTTAAATCCTCAGGAATTCTGTAAGACATTTGCACTCATGTTTGTAGATTAATGTTGCCCACAATGAGAGTATTGACACCACAGAAATTGGCAAATGCCACAAATCAGAGCTCTCCTGCCCCCTCCCCTGCACCCCTAGCCAGTTAGGTGTTTTTTAGTATACCACTAAACTCAAGACCGGGCTTGAAAGTAGGGTAATGGACACTGCTCACTACTCACCAAATATCCATTCTCCTTGTTTCTTACTCAAGGAATTCCGGTTTTGTTTAGCCTGGCAAGGAGTCCATTTATATAACTGCATATCCTGCCTCCCTTGCAGTGAAGAGTGCTCAAATGACATGGCTTTGGCCAATGACATGTAGATGGAGTGTACTGCTAAGGCTTCCCAGAGACTCTTTCAAAGGGGTCAGACTAATTGCCTGTGACTTTTCTTCCTTGTCCTTTCCCTACTCCTTGTTTAGATCACAGATGTGAGTCTGGGTGTGGATCTGACATCTTGCAACCACAAAGTGACAAGTGAGAGGAGAAAGGTCACACCCTAAGCTGAAAGACAGGAGGTGTCTGGCCTTTGATGGCACAGCCTGGGACACCCTGCCCCCAGGCTGCTGGTTGGTGGACTTCTGTAATATGTCCCTGAATGTGATCCCTAACGAGGGTCCTGGGCCACACAACTCAACCATTAGCAACTCCAGTTTCCTTATCTATAAAACAAAGAATCTAATAAGAAGAATCTAATCCATCGGATTGGTCCGAGGCTTGAATAAGATAATGCATATGAAGAGCCTGCCATAGCCTTTGGCACATGGGAAGCAGCAAGTGAGTGCAAGCTAGTAGGGTTCTTATCTTGGCGGCTGTGCTTGTCACCCTGGCACTAAGTTTGTGCTTGGGCCTTTATCTCTTCAAGCGCAAGGGCCACATCTCATTCATTCTCCATCCTCAGTATTCGCTACATGGTTTGATAATTGTGAATCAAGTTCAGTTGATACAAAAGGCTAGGGTAGAGATATGAGTTATTTTCAAAGAAAGGGTAATTAATTGATCTTTTATTGTTTGAGTATAACCCATATCTCTATCTTGTCCTTTAGCACCAACTGATATTCAATTCATGCTTATTGAACACAATGTTATATTATGAACACAACGAACAATGCAGAAATGAATAAAACGTTTATGTCTCTGCCCTACTCTAAGGAACTTGGATTCATGCTGGAAACACAAGAAAGGACCCTGCCTAGCTGTGATGTGAAGAAGGGAAGCATGAGGATTCTCACACAAGGATGAACCAAGTACTGCAGGCGGACAATGGAAGAGACGGGAGGTTAAGAGAAGTCTTCCTGGGAGAAAAAGCATTTGGCACAGGCTTTAAGAAATGGTGGGTTGGATTGTCTGTTAAGAAGACACCAGGGGACACCTGGGTGGCCCAGTGGTTGAGCATCTGCCTTTGGCTCAAGGCGTGATCCCAGGGTCCTAGGATCGAGTCCCCCATCCGTCTCCGTGCAGGGAGCCTGCTTCTCCCTCGGCCTGTGTCTCTGCCTCTCTGTCTCCGTATCTCTCATGAATAAATAAATGATTTTTTTTTTTTTTTTAAAGAGAAGACACCAGAAGGGGTGCCTGGGTGCCTCAGTCAGTTAAGCATCTACCTTTGGCTCAGGTCATGGTCTCGGGGTGCTGGGATTGAGCCTCATGTCGGGCTCCCTGCTCAGGAGGGAATCTGCTTCTCCCTCTCCCTCTGTCCCTCCCCCAACTTGTGCTTGCTCTCTCTCCCTCTCTCTCTCTCTCTCTTTCTCTCAGATAAATAAATAAAATCTTAAAAGAAGAAGAAGAAGAAGAAGAAGAAGAAGAAGAAGAAGAAGAAGAAGAAGAAGATACCAGGAGCCTCACAGATCATCACAGACAAGGCAGTGCTGTGGGAAATGCTGGCTCTCACCCTGGGAATTGGACCAGATAGAAGGTTGGAGAGCTATACTGAAGGCATCTCCTGGAGGTTCTGACTGTTGGGCTGAGGCATTTTCCTCTCACTCTCCAGGCAATAGGGAATCACTGAAGATTGAAGAGCTCCATGTGGTGTCAGAATTGGGATTTTAGCAGCTTAATCTAGCAGTCATGTGGAGATGGGGTAGGAAGGAGAGTGGGGAGGTAGGAAACCAGTGAGCAGCTGTTAAACAGACTAACCAGTCATATACTGTCCTAAAGCCCTGCGCCTGTCCCTGGGAAGGAGAGAGAAAACTTACTGGACAAACGCTGCGTGCCAGGACACTAAGCCAAGGGCTTTCCCTCATTATCTCATTTAATCCTTGGAAGAACCCTGAGAGTGGGAAACCTATCCTAGTAACTCAGAAAGCAGCCAGGTTACCTCGCTCTTCTGTTCTGAGTCACTCTGAGGCCTAGGAAACAATCTAGGCTTCATGTTTTTACATCCAGCTGTCCTGGGGCATGTACCTCAGTTCCCCATTTGTAAAAAGGGCTCCCAAAGTATTACTTATCTTGCAGAGGAATTGGAATAAATGAATTAAATAATGCATTTGATTAATGTAGAGTCCCTCTGCTTGGTCTTTGGAGGCCAATAATGTCAGCTCTTAATAGAATGGGATACTCAGGGGAAATCCAAAGCCATTTCTAAAAGTTGAATGAATTTGTAAGGGGCTTAGAATCTCATGACGACCTCCCTTTATCCTGAATAAATAAATATAACTTTTATTTTTAATTTTTTAAAAGATTTTATTTATTTATTCATGAGAGGCACAGAGAGAGAGAGAGAGAGAGAGAGAGAGGCAGAGACACAGGCAGAGGGAGAAGCAGGCTCCATGCAGGGAGCCCAATGCAGGACCCGATCCCGGTACCCCAGGATCACACCCTGGGCTGAAGGCAGGTGCCAAACTGCTGAGCCACCCAGGAATCCCCTGAATATAACTTTTAAAATTTACCTCACTCTTTTTTTTTTTTTTAAAGATTGATTGATTGATTAATTGATTGATTGATTTATGATAGACAGAGAGAGAGGGGGACAGAGACACAGGAGGAGGGAGAAGTGGGCTCCATGCAGGGAGCCCTATGTGGGACTCGATCCTGGGACCCCAGGATCATGCCCTGAGCTGAAGGCAGATGCTCAGCTGCTGAGCCACCCCGGCATCCCTTAAAAATTTAAATAAGTCCATTTCAGAAGGACCTCAGATAGCTACTGCCATGGAAATGTGGCACCTCTACATGTGAAGAAGGGAACTGAAAAACTAAATGTGGTAAGGACAAAGCAATGTGTGACATTCTAGCTGGATCCGGCTGCCTGCAGGAGGCTGAGTGCCTGTGTCCCCCCGTTATTCAAGAGGGGTCCGCGAGTGTCAGGGAGGCGTGGAAGGTCAGTAGCACCAGATGGAAAGGGAATCAAGAAGGAACTAGCTTCTCCATTTTGTGATCCAGTGTCATTGAATGCTATGCTAAGTCTTGCCTCCAGTCAACCACCACCCTGTCTCTGCTGTTGGGGAAGTACTGCCCCAAGCTCTCCTGCCTCCAGCAGCTTCTGCAGTAGAGAACCTTCCCCCAGGTAATTGTAAGGATGCACCCAAGCTGGCAAAGGTATCCAGGGCACACATCTTTACTCTCCTCTCCTTCTCTCCAACCTTACCTGACACAGCAAGTTATTGTGGGAGCGAAAAAAGCAGCCTGTTCTTTCCATCAGTTGCATCCTAGAGGAATATATATATTTTTTAATTCTATAGTTTTCTTTTCATCTTTATTAGCCATGTTAACTATTTAATTTGCCCAGTTCCTGTGAGCTGCCTATTGATAATTGATAGATTGCTCCTTCCTTTCCAATTTCCTTTATTAGTTATCCCAGGAAGTTCATTTGTGCTTTGTACGTAACCCAATAGGCCAGAGAGTGCCTGGCTTGTTTGTAGGCCTGTGTGAATTAATACTGTCCAGAAGTGCAGGGGGGAGGCCAATAGGCCTTCGGACCAGGAAGCTATCCGGTTGCACTCTGGCAGGCCCCTCTTCATTGAGACAACCTGTAGCAGAGGCACCTGGACTTCCCCTTGCTCTAATGGCTTTGAGTGGCCGCCTAGGGAGATCACTGATGCCAGGCCTGGCTCCTTCCTTTAGACCGTAGCCCCAACCCCTTAACCCAGGCTTTTACAAGGTAGAGGTGGGCATGTCTTTGTAAGCACATCCTATGTAAGAGCTCTTGTTTCTCAGCCTTCTCCAGTTATTTCTTCTTCTTTTTTTTTTTTTTTTTTCCTTTTCCTTTCAGGACTTACTCAGACAAGAAGCATTAACTGTAAAGAAGTGTCTCTAGCTGGGATTTTGGTTTGAGGTTGGATCAGTACCAGTAGCTGCAGGCAATTATCTACAGACTTTTTATTTGTCTAGCCATTGAAAACAACTGAAGTACTGAAAATCTGGAGATTGAGTCTAAAGGCAAGAATTAGGGAAAATTTTGAAGATCTAGAGTCAAATGTTAAATTTTTGGCTTCTATTGAGAAATTGGGGAAGACTAGGTTCATGTTCCTACAGGAACAAGTGAATCAGCTGAAAAGGGAAGCTTCATATCTCCCAGTGTTCACTCTCCTGTTGACCACAGCTTCCAGAAACAGGCAGACAATGGTCTCATACCTGAAATAAGTCACATACGCATTCAACCTTCTGGTTCCCTGTAGGTGACTGAGTTTTAGGCTCCTGGTCTATACAGTACAAATCACTCTTCCAGGGAATTCTGGATTTGGTAGGACAATTATCAGATTTCCACTTGAGTTGATTTCATTCCACGGTGACATAGTCATAGTATTCAGTCCCTAGCCCCAAAAAAGGAAATTCCTGGCCGCCTCATCCATTCATTTTATTGACTTAATGAGGAACCATTCTCCATCAAGCCTCCTGCTAAAGTATGGGAATCTGAAAATGAGTTCCATTTAGTTCACTTCCCCCAGTGGAATATGAGTGCCATGAAGACAGGACAGAACAAGAGCTTGTCTGTAAGGAACCGTTGCTAAACCCTAGCATCTAGGGTAGACCCTTGCTCATCAGAGATTAAATGAATGAGTGGCATGATCTCTGCCCTGAAGGAGCTCATGAACCGTAAACACATCATTGTAATGCCCTGTGATAAGGACTACAAAAAGGGAAGCACAAGGGATTGTAGAAATGACAGGAAGGAGCTCTAGGTGGGGGAAAGGTCAGAAGAGGCTTTGAGAAGGAAGCAGTGATAGAGGAGGAGGGACTTGAAGGGTGAGTGTAGTTGGTCTGCCACAAACAAGCAGACAAGTATTGAGAAGTAGGGGGAACAGTAAATGCAGATCAGAGAGCAGGACAATCATGCAGCTGCAACGTGGGTGCGCCCCCCTCATGAGACTGCGGGCTCAACTTATTTGCCCTGTGTCCCCAGGATCTAGAAGAGTGACTAGCATGGAGTAGACATTGAGTAAATGTCTGCTAAATCATCACATGAAAGAATGACTCTCTAGCTATGGCTCAGACAAGGAGCTGAATCAAACTTAAATGTCTTTGCTCACTGAGGCTGAATGGGAGAAAGGGACAGATCTGAGGGTGGCTTGGAATTTGGAGTGATAATAAAGGTGGGTGGGTTGGGTGAGCCTGTGTGGAAAGGCTCTCGCTTTATCCTATCCTGAGGATCATATACACTCTGTCATGATGATCACAAAGGATCCCAAACCCAGCCCCTGGTATCTTCCAGTTTAATCTCAGAAATATACCCCCTCCTTGGGCATTCTTTAGCTTGGTAATGGGTTCCGGGCCATTTGTATTCAAAATGTGATCTCAGACTTTCCCTGATGAGAGCCTACCAGCCCAACTTTAGATGTTGGAGTCCAATGGGATTAATTGGTATCTACCGTGTTATTCTTTCCCACTTGAAAAGGATGATTTTACTAATTTTACTCTGTTGGAGGCTGAGGGTAGGAAGAAGAGAGACAGGAAACATTCTCTTCTCTACTGGAATCTCTGAATACATCTCTCATTTACTCAGTGAGTTCTCTGGGACAGGCATTGTCCCCAAATCCTTTCCATGCATTAGAACATTTATCATATCTCTATAAGGCAAGTACTAGGGTGGTGCCCCTGTTCTACTTCACTCTATAAATCAGCCCTATGAGTGCCCATGGACCCTGGCAGCTTCTGAAGTCATGACTGAGGCAGAGAGAAGAGATACTTCCAGAGAAGTGACCTTCCCTTATCTCCCTTTATCATTAACCTGCCATTCCCTGAGAAACTCTGTCTTAGGTCAGTGCCTTAGCAACAAAGCCTGAGATGGGGCTTCCAAGGAGGGTGATTGATGGAGGGAGTGTTTCCTCCTAAAATTTGGAAGGAAAGGGCAGCAGTATAGGGCAGGGAAGGATAGGCAAAGGTGTGGTTTCTTTTCTTTCCTTTTTTTTTTTTTTAAAGATTTTATTTGTTTATTCATGAGACACACACACACACACACACACAGAGAGAGAGAGAGAGAAGCAGAGATATAGGCAGAGGGAAAGGTGTGGATTCTATAGAAGTCTAGCTGGGTCCAGATCCCATTAGGAGCTCTGAAAGGTGAATGGCACCAGAATTTATCCTGCCCAAAGGTGCGAGGGACAGGACTGCAAGCCTGCTCATCAGTCATGGCTGAGGGTGGATACAGGACCATGGAGCTAGCTGGGGGTGAGCCTCCAAGGTGGTCCTGAGTAGCCCAGGGTGCAGTGGTAGGCAAGGGCCTCTAGGTGAGGTACGGCCAGCATCTGCTGCCCACGTTTACAGTCAGCGAGAGGCAGAGAGCTGGAAGGTCACATGCCAGAGGATAGACGTGGCTCCAAATTCCAGCTCCTCCAAGCCAGCAAAATGACCTACGGCAAGTCACTTCACCCCACACAGCCCTGATTTCCTCTGCCCTGAAATGGGGATAATGTTAGTTTTTATCTTCCAGAATTATTATCAGGATTTAACAAGACAATACAAGTGAAAGGGCTTAGCCCTCATGTTGGCTATTATTAATTATAGTTCTTGCCACTGTGGCTTCTGTCTTGACAGGCCCAGAGCTGGGAAGGGTGCTGCCCAACTGGTGCTCCGATCTTTGTGAAGGGTTGCTTATTCCTCTGAAGCACAAAAGGGATGTTTCCTCATAGGGTAATACTAAGACATACATACATGTATGTAGAGTATATTTTTAAGAGTTATAAACTCATTGGCATTTGTCAAGTTGTGGCTTATCCTGGGGCTGGGAGGTTCCTGAGAGCTATTTGGAAGGAAATGAGTTTGTCAGGTCTTCGCCAAGGAAGCGTGTCAATAGTTTACACCTTTTCCGTGTGAACATCAGGCAAATACACAGCCATAAATTGCCTGCAAATTACTCTGATGCCAGTTGCCAGGGTAATGTTAGGATAAGCCTCCCTCCTAAAACTTTTAGTGAGCTTTTGAAATGGGGTGTCAAAGTCACTATTATTAAATTAAAAAATAATAACTTAAAAAAGGAAAGGTTCATTCTAAAGGGTTCATTCACCTTATCTTTATTGCTTATTCTTCCAAATGGCACATCTGCCTCCATTCTTTCAAATCAACCCAGGATCTTAAAGTGGGTCAAACTCAAAATTTTCTAAGTAACCTTGCAGAGCCCTGTTGCATGAGGGAGAGTTTATTAAGTCCACTCTCTGGCTTAACTTCTTGGATCCACATTTTCATAGGGATTATTGGCTCACAGAAACCAACACAGTTCCTTTGGCGTGCCTTGCTTCCCAACAATGCTTACTGGGCTTCAGACTCTGCATCAGGAGAAGCCAATGGGTTACCTTATTCCTGCTCAAAGAAGCAAGATTGTAGGCTAAAAGGTGTGTTACCTTTGCTATTTTCTATTGCATTCATTGCAGTTGCAGGAGAGAGAGAGAAGGTCTAAAAAATACTAATTAAAAAACAGAAATTGCAATAAATGCAAATTAATCTGTGGTGGCAGAAAGCAGATCAGTGATGGTGAGCAGTGGGGGAAAGAGAAGGGATGAACATGAGGAAAGTTTTGGGGTTGGTGGATATGTTCACTATCATGATATTGGTGGTTTCATGGGTGTATACATACGTCAAAACTTGTCAAATTGTACTCTTCAAATATGTGCAGTTTATTAGCTGTCAGTTATGTGTCAATAAAGTTGTCAAACAAAATAAATTACTTTCTTTGTTTTTTAATAACACCTTTTTAAAATGAAATGACTTCAGTGTTCCCAGTTTGAAAAAAAACCTATGTGCCTCTGAAAGCAACCAAGATGACCTTAAGTAGGTGCATCCAGACACTGCAATAGCATTCAGGGCTAAACAGAAGTGAGCTACCAGGCCGCGAAAAGACATGGAGGAAATTTCAATGCAGATTGCTCAGTGAAAGAGATCTGAGAAGGCTACATACTGTATGATTCTGTCATAATAAAGAACATTCTGGAAAAAGCAAAACTACAGAGGCAGTAACAAGATGAGTGGTTGTCAGAGACTGAGGAAGGGGAGGGGTGATGACCAGGTGGAGCACAGAGGAAACTTAGAGCAGTGAAAATACTCTGGGTGATTCTGTAATGCTGGAGACATGTCATTACATATTTGTCAAAACCCGTGAAATGCACGACACCAAGAGTGGGCCCAGGGTAACTGTGGACTTTGGGTGATAATGATGTGTCACTGAAGGTTCATTGATGGTGGTGAGGCTGTGTATGTGTGAGGGCTGGAGGTGTATGAGAACTCCCTGTGCCTTCCTCTCAGTTTTGTTGTGAACTTTTAAAAACTGCTCTAAAAAATAACGTTTTAAGACCAAGCAACTGAACAACAACAACAAAATCCTTATGTACCCCAGTATTTCTGAGGCCAGGGTTTCTCGTCTGTCTGTGCAGCCCTTAACTATGGGTATACAAGAAAACTAGTAAATGTCCCACTTAGCCTGAAGTTGAGGGGAAACAGGTTGAAGTTCTCCCCAAACCTCTTCAGTTCTCACTAGTGGCTGGTCAGGGAAAGTGGGTTTGACATTGAACAGCCAAGATAGACTCCACTAACAATTTCAGAGACTGATGTGTCCTCCAGAGTCCTGCCCTCTCTCTGCATCATTGGTGATGCATCAATGGTGTCACCATTCTTACACCCTGGCCCATGTTCCTCTCTCTAACTTGATCTTACAAACACAGGAGACACACACATATACAACACACACACTGATACGTACACACAACCATGAGTTTTTACTAGAAGCAAAATCTGGCTATTCTTCATCCATCCATCTACTCATTTATCCAGGAACTCTTTGCTGAACATCTATTCTAGGTAAAGGGCAGGGGACTGGGTGGGTGGTCAAAATAGACACAGCGCTGGCCCTTAGGGACCTTACATTCTATGTGGGATAGAGACAGTAATCATATAACTAAAAATGGAAGGTAAAACTACAACTGGGGTAAGAGCTATAAAGCAGAGACAAAGAGTTATGAGAACAAATAGCAGGGAGATTTAGCTTATTCATAGAGACAGGGAAGAAAGGCTCCCCTGGAGAAGTGAGGTAGTTTGAAAGTAGCATAGGAATTCACCAGGTAAAGGTCAGTGGAAGTATTTTACAAAGAAGAATGATATATGCAAAAGTCCTGTGGTTGGAGGAAGCATGGCATGATCAAAGAAATTATCTTCCTTTGTGGCTGGAGCTCAGACAGCAAGAGGGAGAGAAGCCAGTGAGGTGACTAGAAGCACATGACTTTATAGGCCATGGCAAGGAAATGTCCATTATCAATCTCCCCAGAAAAACACACTCCAAACAAAAAACACCTTGCTCAAACAAAGCTAAGTTTATTAGAAATTACAATAAAGGAGAGCGCAACCTTGACAGAGTTTTAGTAACGTCTCAGAAGGTGCCGGTCAAGGGAATCTATTCACAGAGTGAAAATTAGACTCCTTCCCCCTACTGCCAATCCCCCAGTATCCCTCTCAAAGGCCCCTGCCTTTTTCAGGTTTTACCTGCACATAAAACCTCAGATCTCACGTATGTAAACTTATCCCCACAGCATGCTATACAGTGTATTACTTAATTATATAGTTTGAGGATCATGCAATCTCAGTGCGTGTTGATCTCCTTTATTGCTATTATTATAATTACTTGTACATAATCAGCCCTCTATTGATGGACAGAATGGCTATTTCTTCTCCTTCCTTCCTTTCTTCCTTCCTTCCTTCCTTCCTTTCCTCCCTCCTTTTCTTTTTTCTTCCTTCATTCCTTTCTTTCTCTTCCTTTCTCACTTCTCTTTTCTTTTTCTTTCTCTTTCTTTCTTTCTTTCTTTCTTTCTTTCTTTCTTTCTTTCTTTCTCTTTCTTCTTTCTTTCTTTCTTTCTTTCTTTCTTTCTTTCTTTCTTTCTTTCTTCTTTCTTTCTTTCTCTCTCTCCCTTCCTTCCTTCCTTCCTTCCTTCCTTCCTTCCTTCCTTCCTTCCTTCCTTCCTTCCTTTCCTGCTATACTAAATAATGCTTCGATGAATATCTTTGTAAAATGTCTTTGAGCGCTTGTGTGATGAGTGCACAGTAAATATATAGCAAATTCCAGAAATAGAATTGCTAGG
This sequence comes from Canis lupus dingo, assembly GCF_003254725.2. NCBI lineage: Eukaryota > Metazoa > Chordata > Mammalia > Carnivora > Canidae > Canis > Canis lupus. Next base: position 38,531,313 of record NC_064246.1, read on the forward strand.
GCAAAGTCTGTATGCCTGACCAATTTTGATAGGTATTTCCAAGTTGCCTTTCCAAGAGGGCATATCCATTCACGATTCTCCAACAGCAAGTGAGAGTTGAACAGGGCTGGTGAGGCTGCCAGGCAGGTTTTCAGGTAGTGCAGGTGGGAAGGGTGGGATGGGAGGGCAGAGGAACTCAGGCAGGGTACTGCCTGCGCTGGGGGTAGGGAGGCTAGGGAAACCTGGTCCCAGGTGGGAAATGTGGGGGGAGCGGGAGAGGAATGTAATGACTGGTGCAAGAAAGGAAACATAGTGATACTTGATATCTGTAGAACACCATGTAGACTCATAGTTCCAGATAGTTCCGGGTTGCAGCATCAGGATGTGCTATATTCCTTGTGTTGATGTCATAGTTTTGGTTTTCAGCAGCCGCTATAATAAAATACAACACGGAAATGCATGTAGAACAGGAAGTGAGGGTGGCAGCGTCCCCTCTCCAAGCTTTGAGAAGTTGTGTAGTAACCCACAGGCACAGTCCAGTCAGAAGCAACTATAGCGGGGCATCTGGGTGGTTCAGTGGTTGAGCGTCTGCCTTCGGCTCAGGGCGCATGATCCCGGTGTTCTGGGATTGAGGCCTGCATAGGACTCCCAGCAGGGAGTCTGCTTCTGCCGCTGCCTGTGTCTCTGCCTCTCTCTCTGTGTCTCTCATGAATAAATAAAGAAATAAAATATTTATTTTATTTTATTTTAAAGAGTATTTATTTATTGATTCATGAGAGATACAGAGAAAGAGAGAGAGAGGGAGAGACACAGGCAGAGGGAGAAGCAGGCTCCATGCAGGAAGCCTGACGTAGGACTCGATCACGGGTCTCCAGGATCACACCCCGGGCTGCAGACAGCGCTAAACCGCTGGGCCATCCGGGCTGCCCCCCCTCCTTTTTTTTTTTTCTTTTTCTTTTTTTTTTTTTAAGAAAAGAAGCAACTGTGGCTACTTAAGAATGAATTTCTGTGTGCCTTTTCTCCCCAAGTGACTACTAGTTTCTTAGAACAGATACTTATTAAACTGTTGGCACGAACTGCATAACAAATGGAAATGTTAGGTATTTCTAGTTGCTGAGGGCACCATGAAAAATTACTGACGTGCCCAGGGCACTATGAACAGAGAAAGTTTGGAAACTTCTGGATTACTCTGCTCTTGCAACATTGAATTCTTTGTCATCTAATTCTGGCAACAACGCTATTATTAGCTAGGTACTGTTACTCTCTCCCTTTTACTCTGGAGAGAATTGAAGACTAATAGAGAGCAACCTCCCACAGCGAGTTAGTGAAAGAGGAGGGAATGGACTTGAATCAATGTGCCAGAATGCCTCTGTTTTTAGCCACTGTGCTGAGCTTTCAGACACTTTGGATGTCCAATTAGCCAGTGCACCCCAAGCATTAGGAGAACGTAGTTTTACTGTATTACTAACAAGGCCACACTATTCTTTCATCCTATTAAACCAGCAGCACCTCATCCTCTCATTTGAAATCCCTTAATGTCTGGGCAGTGCAGCCCCATGAGTCAGAAAGGTGACTCCACTGCTGTGTTCGAGGACGGGAACAGGCCCTCGGGATCCATGGAGTAACATGCCCTCTAACTATGCGCCTGGCCAGGCCCTTTTCCAGACACCAGGAGGTATGGGAGGGAGGAGGGTTTGGACAAAGTTTAGAAAGAAGCACCCCTGTGACTACAGGGTGGGACTCAAAGAGATGCTGGTGTTAGGAACCAGCTAATAATTAACCTTCCCACCCCATGACACCAGGGAAAGAGCAGGCCTAGGAGGGTTAAGACACTCGTCTAAGTTTATACAGTGAGCTGGTGGAGAGCTGGGCTGAGATCCAGCACTCTTGACATAAGCCACTGGGTGAAAAGAAGAGCCAAGAAGAAAACTGTGGAAGCCCCCATTGACCACTGAGACTTTATATGCTCACCTCCAGCCAAACTGCAGGATGGCCGCCAAAGGATTCCTTCACGAGGTAACTGTCATCGTGCCAAACCCTCTGTGTTCCATCTTGCTTCTATTGCCCCGTGTGGCCTGACTCAGAAACCACATTTTTAAGACCAGGCAACTGAGGTTCAAAGCAAAGGACATTTGCAAGCTAGGGAATAATTGAGGTTGGACTCCAATCTGGGTCAGATGACTTCCTGTGGCCCAATGATGCCTCCCGTGTACCTCTCTTGTGTCCTCGGTGGATGGGAGAGTATATATATAAGCATTAGCTGCCATTACCAACACCTTCATCATTTGGGGACTTGCCAGTTCTCACTGGACTTCCACTCTGAACACATGGACCTTTCTGTGGCCAGATTCCAGATGGGATGTTCTTCCTGTGTTCTAACACCTATAATGTGAAGGCCTTTAAGTTAACAGGTTAAAAGGACAAGTTGGACAAAGTTGGAGGGAGGCTGCCTAGGCTCCGGCTCCATTACTTACTTATCCACTGTGAGAGCTTAGGTGAACCTTGGTTTCCTTATCTGTAAAATGGCAGCAATAATAATAAAAAGTAGAAGCAGTTAGCCCACACGTGTGTAGCTCTATGTAGTTTAGGAGTTGGCAAACCTTTTCTGGAAAGGGCCCGATAGTCAATTTTCCTGACTTTGTAGCTTCTGATGTTGTCACTATGCAGCTCTTCAATTGTAGTGGGGAGGCAGCTATAGACGACGTGTTAACATGGATGTGGCTGTGCTCCAGGACGACTTTCATTCATTCATTGATATATAGGTTTCAGGTATATAACATAGTGGTTCAACACTTCCATACGACACCCAGTGCTCATCAGAGTAAGTGCACTCCTTAATCCCCATCACCTATTTCACGCATCTACCCACCCACATCCCCTCTGTTCCATCAGTTTGTTCTCTAGAGTTAAGAGTTTCTTGATCTGTCTCTCTCTCTCTCTTTTTTTCATTGTTTTGTTTTTTAAATTCCACATATGAGTGAAATCATATTGTAGTTGTCTTTCTTTGACTGGCTTACTTCGCTTAGCATTATACTCTTTAGCTCCAACCATGTTGTTGCAAATGGCAAGGTTTCATTCTTTTTTTATGACTGAGTAATATTTCTCTGTGTGTGTGTTCTTTATCTATTCATCTACCAATTGATACTAGGCCGACATGACTTTATTTGCAGAAATAGGTGACATGCCATAGCTTGCCACCCCCTGCTCTACTTAGCCCTCTATCTAGCAAGCGACCTTTTCCCTACTTAGCTTCAATATATTCTTCACATTTGCCTGAAACAAGTTTCAACACTGAGGCCTTTATACTAATGGTTCTTATACTTTAGTAGGGGATAAGGGATAAAGAGAGGGAGCTCATTGAGAACCTATAAACCCTCTCCTAGAGAAAATGCAAATATATGTGCAATTTTGTATGCAATTGTAGGGGGTTTTATAGACACAGAATTCCTTCATCCTTAAGAACTCCAGGAATGCATCTTGCTTTTCCAGAAACTGCAGAGCTGATTATCATGAGAACATCAGAGCCTGAAGAAAATTTGGTAGTCCGCCAATGTGTTAGTTATTGTAGAGTTTTATCTCAGCACAAAACACCCCAGCTAATGAGTGTACATCCCAGCTTCCCTGTTGGCTAACTATACCCATGTGATCTTGTTCTGACCATTGGGATAAGACTAGAAGTAATACGTATCACATCCAGGTCCTGTCTATGTGCTTCCCTGGCTTCTTTCTCCTTCCCATTGACTAAAGGGTGGCAAGAATGGGACAGTTGCCTTGTCCTCAAAAGTAGAAGCTACACACTGGGGCCACCCAGGTGGCACAGTCCTTTAAGTGTCTGATTCTTGGGTTTCAGCTCAGGTCGTGATCTCAAGGTTGTTAAGACTAAACCCTGTGTTAGGCTCTGCACTCAGCACAGAGTCTGTTTTAAGACTCTCTCTCCCTCTATGCCCCCCTTCCCCACGCCTGCCACTCACTGTCTCCCTAAAAACAAATAAATATTAAAAAAAAAAGAAAAGAAAAAAGAACCCACACATTGAAGATGGAAACTCATCCTACAGTCTGAACAGCCTACCTCCAGGTTTTTATATCAGAGAGAAAATAAACTTCAATCTTACTTAAGTTACTGTATTTCTGGATCTCTTTGTTACAGCAGCTAAACCTGCAGAGTATTGACTCCAAAATTTACAGGGCCCAGTGGAAGATGAAAATGTGGGGTCTTTGCTAAAAAAATTGGTAAGAATTTCAAGACAGGGACAGCAGCATTTTAAATCAAGTGCAGATCCCTTTTAAGGGGCTCTGTGCAACTGCTTGGGGTGCAGGCCCATGAAGCTGACCCTGCCTGTGCCCCAGTACAGGTGGGAACTCAACTGAGGGTAGGGGATTGGATCATGAAGACTAGGTCATTTTTGGGATGCCTGGGTGGCTCAGTGGTTGAGCATCTGCTTTAGGCTCAGGGTGTGATCCTGGGGTCCTAGAATTGAGTCCCACATTGGGCTCCCTGCAGGGAGCCTGCTTCTCCCTCTGTGTCTCTGCCTCTCTGTCTCTGTGTCTCTCATGAATAAATAATATATATATTTTTAAAGACTGGATCATTTTTGATGATTGAAAGGAGTCATGATTCTGATCATTTTGTGACATATCACCTGCACCATGGTCATCCCTGTACCTGTGGTCAGGGCTCTGAGGCCTAGGGTCTCTTGAGAAATTTTTAGAGGTCACTCCTTTCTATGTCTGGGGCAGAGCAGGAAAAAGCAACTGCCCAGATTACAAATCAGAGCTGACAAATGCCATACGTCTCTGTGGCTGCCATCGATGGACCTCAGGCCAAACCTCAGCATGGTGCTATCATCAGCTATGGCAGCAAGGGCTAGACAAGTGTACTGACTGATTTGGTAGCTCCTGAGACCTTCCTTCACAAGCAATGCTACAAGGCGGGCACTATTATCACTGTGTTTTGCAAACTGGGAACGGGGGCCCTCCTGATTAGTGATGACCCTGGAATTCAAGCCCCAGCAGGAGTTTAGAGGCCTCATTGCCACCTTAAGCTCCAAATTAGACAAGCTCCACAGCCTGACTGCCCATCTCCTACCTCCCAGAGAGTACACTTATTCCCATCTTCCAACACCAGTGATGTGGAAGGGCCTTGTGAGGGCGGGTTCTGGAGGGAGGCTGCTTGGGTCCCACCTCCAGCTCCATTACCCACTTACTAGCTGCATGAGCTCAGGGACACCTCAGTTTCCCCGTCTGTAAAATTACAATAATAATAAAAGGCCCTGCTTCTTTGATCTGGTGTGACGATAACATAAGATAATGCAGGCGATGGACTTGACATTTAGTGAGTCCTTTATAGGTTTCTCTCTCATTACTGATGTAAAACACATGATAACTTAGACTTCCCAAAGTCCTGCCAACACATCTGCATCTGCTCTGCTCTCCCAAGCCCTTCCTGTTTCTGTCCTGGTCTTAGAATCCTCACTTCCCCACCTTCTCTTCTCTTGCTGTAATGTTGGAGTAAGCAGGTGTTTGTTTTGTTTTGTTTTTGAAATCAGGGTAAAATGATTATATTTAACTGAGTCTAATTTATTAAAATAATTGTCTTAATGAATACTAATTATTAAATGTTCATTTAGCTAGGTGCTTCCCTTTGCTGGTACATGTACTTCATATTAGTCATTATGAAACAAGACATGCAGCAAACTGTGTAATTGCAGACAAAGCATTTAAGACACAAACCAATAAAAATCAAAGGTAGGAGAAAAATGCTTTGAAGGGAGCTGGGGACTAGTCGGGACTTCCTGTGTCCTGCCAAGAACCTGGGGCAGAAGCTGGGGGCAGGGCAGAGTGTTGGGTGATCACCCTGAGAGCCGCAGGCCAGGCCTCTCTATCCAGATAGAGAGGAAATGAGACGCTGTTTATATGGAAGGAAAGGAGTCACCGGGTCACATCTTTAACCAGGTCTAGAGAGAAACTCAGGCCAATGGAACCCTTCTCCTCAGGGAGGGCGCCCACCAGTGCAGGTCCTGGGAGGGGCATTGTGGGAAGTCAAGTGTGGGATGGGTTCTTGCCTTCTCCATGCTACCACCTTGCTGGCCGACTGTCACAAGTTGAATTTCACCTTCTTGCCAAATGTGTATGTTGAAGCCCTAACCCTCAAAAGTGCAGTGTGACCCTATTTAGAGATGAGAGTTTTTCGGAGGAAATCAAATTAAAATGAAGACATTAGCGTGGGCCCTAATCCCGTATGACTATTGTCCTCACAAAAAGGATCACAAACTTGGTGGCTTAAGCAGCAGAAATGTGCTCCCTCACAGTCTGGGGCCCAGAAGTCCAAGGTCAAGATGGCGGCTGGGTGGGTTTCTTCTGAGGCTGTGAGGGAGGATCTGTTCCATTCGTCTCACCTGGCTGCAGGTGATGTTCTGGCAACATTTGGCATTCTCTGGCTCTTAGAAACATCACCTTGATCTCTACCTCCATCTTCATATGACGTCTTCCCCATATGCATGTCTATGGTCACATTTCCCCTTTTTATAAAGATGTCAGCCATATTTGGATTAGAGACCACCTTAATGTCCTCATTTTAACTTCATTACTTCTGTAAAGACCTTCTCGTCAAATAAGGTCACATTCTGAGGTCCCAGGGGCTAGGATTTCAACGTATGAATTTTTTTGATGGGGACACAATTCAACACGTAACAGTGACATTGGGCAGGTGTCTTCCCACCTCTGATTTCTCTTTACCTATCTGCAAAATAAGATGTCATGAAATAATGTCCAAGGGCTTTTCAGCCCTGAAGTCCTATGTGTGCCAAACAAATCTCAGCTTCTAGATCCAGGCTTGCCCCAAAGGCTGTAGAAATTGATACAGACTCCAATTTACAGCCAGGCACGTGAGGCTGGAAACTGCCTTTGAAAGAGAATTCCAACCAGGACATACTTCCCCATGGGGGTCTTCATGATTGGCTTGGGGAGGCCCCAACAGACAATTCCCCAAATCTCCATGGCCAAGCACTCTGTTGAGTTGGGCAGAGAGGACCCCAATGCAGACTCAGTCACTGGGGACCAATCACTGGACTGACCTGAGGCTGGACTAGAGTCCCTGGGATGTGGAATTAGGTCACCCACCCTTTCCACTTAGGTCATCAAAAAGCTATGGGATGGGCAATAGCTTTAATTGCCTGTGCTACACCCAGTTTAAGCCGGAGGCCATGGAGGAAAGGTCTCCTATCTCACCGTCCTCTGACGCATCCAGCACCTGCGCCAATTCCTGTATTGTCATGGTCACAACTGAGATTTTATCTCGGACTCTCTGAATATTGGCCATTACAGTGGGAGAAAGGGTTCCAGGACCACTGGTGCCAACTATGACAAAGTTGCACACCAAACTCTCACACTGCACTTGAAAAATGAACCCTCTCCAATGATATAAGATGCTGTCTTGTGTAAACCTGGGTGGTAGGACGTGCACTTAACCTGAGGGTATATATTCAATTCTTGGGTATTCTGGATGTTTCCTTTTGAAGAGGGTAGTGTGGAGTCATGGGGGAGTGGCAGATAGGGGCAGTGACTATCAGGTCACCTGACTCAGCCAGGCCAGCTCATTGGTCAAAGTTCCTCCCTGAGTCAGTCTCTGCCCAAACCCACATGAGCTGCCTCTCTGTCCTGCCTCAGTTCTGGCCACATACCAGCAATGTGTGTTCTAAGGTGACCAGCTATCCCAGTTGCAGCACTGAATGTCTCTAATCCTGACAGATGTCTCAGTCCTGGCAAAGTGGAACAGTGGGTCTCCCTGTCCCTCTGCTAGCACCACCTCCTCCATGAAAACACCTGCAACTTCTGAAGCAGACTGAGTCCCTACCTGAACACCTCCTCTGCCTTTAAGATGATGCTTCACTCTTTCTGCAAAACTGTCATCTGACACCCTCTCCTCCCAGGTCACCAAGACCTGACTCTGAGGATTCCACTCTGCCCTGCTCACCCTGCCTCCCTATTAATTGTCTCCTCCTTGCCTTGTCTGTCTTACCCACCAGATTGGAAGCCCCTTCAGGGTAGGGTTTTGGAGAAGACTGGATGCCAAAAACTGCCAACTGCAGGAAGGAATAAAGAGGGCTGGCCATCAGAAATAGGTGAGGGGCAGTAAAAGGTACAAAGTTCCATAGATCAATGATACTGAAATAACTTTGTATGGTGACTACACTTACCTTGGTGAGCATTGCATAATGTACAGAATTGTCGAATAACTATGTTGTACACCTGAAACTAATATAATATTGTATGTCAAGTGTACTTCAATTGGAAAAAAAAAAAAAAAAAAGGAAAGAAAAGACTGCCCACCCCTGAAGCTGTCTGCCTTGTCACCATGCCATGTGTAGACAGGGCAGGTGCTAACCTAACTGGCTGTATTATTGTCCTGAAACCAATAAAGTATGTATTAAATGATAGATAAGCCAAAGTCAGTTTCCCTTCTGCTTCTCACTCCCATGTCTCTTTCCTAGACACAACCACCATTAACCAATTTCCTGTGTATCCTTCTAGAGATAGGTTGTAGAAAGGCAAACATAACTTTAAACAAACACATCAGCACATACACAAATAGGAACATAATGTATACACTCTTCTCCATCAGGCTTTTTTTTTCTTTGTTGAACATATATCCTGGCTGTTGTTTGGTATTAGTACATACAGATCTGCATGTTTATTTCTAATGATTCTCATTTTCTAAGAAGCGTCTATGGGAAACTCCAGAGCTGGTCCCCTTCTGCGTTTGACATGCATTTTTTCAACACCTTGTACTTATGGGTCCTGGTTTTAATGTTTTAATGAATTAAAATTTTTGTTTTGGCTTTTAATTAGGTACCTAAAGCCTGGATTCCCCGCTAGATCAAGCTAAGTATGCCTCAGACTCTTCTGGAAGGCTTTTAAGATGCAAGTTGCTGGACAATCTGAAGAACTCCTGATTAAATAGCTCAGACAGGGAGGTGGGGCTTGTGAATTTGCATTTCTAACAAGTTCTAAGGTAATGCTGATACTGCTGGTCCAGGAGTCCCACTTGGAGAACCCTGAGCTCTAGAAAGGAAGCAATGGGATGTTTTATTCAATAAACTATCCCCAGGGCTTGACTCAAAATAGATAGGCAGTAAATAAATATTTGCCGAATGAAAAATAAATTAAAGAATGCTTTCACCCTGACTGTGACACTTCGTATGCATTGGTTTGGGGTGGAGCCTACCTAGGCTGTCTTGCTAAAGAAAATTTGAAAAAGCTGCCTAGTGAATCAGCGTCTCCAGCTCAGCTGGTCAGACTAGTTGGCCCACCCAGCCCTCTCCTCGCTCCCCAGGATCTAACCTTTGATACCACCAACTCTCCATGCTGATCCTGATCCAGATCCCCCATCTTAGAGACAGAAGGAGTCTCCAACATGACCCCTTTTTTCTTCCTCATTGTCCTGGTGAGCAAATGGGGGAGCCTGAGAGGTGCAGTGCCTTGCCTGGTTCCACATGGCACTATGATGACAGAGCAGAAGCTTGCCCTGTTAGCCAGAGGAATTGGCAGGACTGAGACATTCCATGCACACATAAAGCCAGAATGACAGTCTTTCTCTAATGAATGCTTTTAGTCTTGAATGTAATTTCACAGATTCATCATTCATTTATTTATTCAAAAAGGAAAGAACGAAGGAAAGAAGGAAAGATTTATTGTATATCTACATGTCACAGACTGGGGTATTGGGGATGCAATGATAAACACAACAAAGTTCCTGCCTTCATAGAATTCCCATTCCAAGAAAGGGTGCAGACAACAAACAGAAATAAGTAAATAATTTTAGACAGCGATGATTGAATGAAAAGAAGAAAGTTCAGAGTCAGAGGGACTATTACCTATTGGTGCTGGGCAGAGCTGAAGGGTTTTTGCTCCGGCAAATAGCTCTACTGGCTTCTGGAAAGTTCCTAAGTAGAGATGTTCCAAAACATGGAGTCTGACTATCAGGGCAGAAATCAATAAGGCAAGACCATGAGGGAAGAGCTTCTAGCTCACCTGGCACCTTTTCCTACGTGTTGTATAAAGAGCAATGCCTCCAGAGCCAGAGAGCGCTGGGTTTAAATCTTATCTCTGTCACCTTTCAGCTGCATGGCCTGGAGATAGTCTTTTCATCTTTGGAAGCTCAGTTTTTCCATCTGTAAAATGGGAAGCAGTGACAGGCCCTACTGCTTGGAACCAGAGAAGCAGATCCAAATGGTGACACTGGCTAAATGATTAGACTTGCCTGGGCCTCAGAAAATTCATTCAATCATTCACTTATTCAAAACAAAATATAGATCTACTTTTCTGAGCCTCAGCAAATTCATTATTCATTTATTCAAAGAGGTAAAAAAAGATCTTTAAAATACACATAATAATTGACATTTCACTGGGATGGTATAAAGGTTATAGAAATCTCTACATGGGAACTTCATTTTAAAGCTATGCATTGAGGGGCACCTGTGGGGCTCAGTCAATTAAGTGGCTGCCTTTGGCTCAGGGCATGATCTCAGGCTCTTGGGACTGAGCCCTAAGTTGGGTTCCCTGAACAGCAGGGAGTCTGCTTCTCCCTCTGCCCCTCCTTCTCTCCCTCCTCCTCCCCCTGCTTATGTTTTCGTTCTCAAATAAATAAAACCTTTAAAAAAAGTTATGCATTCATAAAATAGCTATTTATTCATTATATATTCTTTTTAAAAAAGATTTTATTTATTTATTCATGAGAGACACAGAGAAAGAGGCAGAGACACAGGCAGAAAGAGAAGCAGGCTCCATGCAGGAAGCCTGATGTGGGACTCGATCCCAGTACTCAGAGATCACGCCCTGAGCCAAAGGCAGATGCTCAACCACAGAGCCACCCAGGCGTCCCTATATGTTCTTTTTATATTTAATCTTTTTCCATTTTTAAAATGTAAATGGTAAAATACACATAACATAACATTTGCCATTTTAACCATTTTTAAGAGTACAGTTTGGGAGTAAGTACATCCACACTGTTGTGCAACCAATCTCCAGAGTTCTTTCATCTCGCAAACTAAGACTATCCCCATTAAACAATGCCCCAACCCCACCTCTTCCAGCCCCGGGCAACCACCATTCCACTTTCGATTTTTTTAATTTTACTACTTTAGCTGCCTCATACAGGTGGAATCATACAGTATTTCTCTTTTCACGAAAGTCTTATTTCACTCACCATAATGTCCTGAAGGTTCATCTGTGTTGTAGTATGTGTCAGATTTCCTTCCTTTTTAGATTAATAAGATTCCATATTTTGTTTATCCATTCATCCATTGATGGACACTTGGGTTGCTTCCACCTTTGGCTGTTGTGAATAATACCACTATAAATATGGGTATGCAGATTTCTTTTTGAGTACCTACCTTCAATTCTTTGGGGCACATTCTCATATGGGGAATTGCTGGATCATATGGTAATTCTATTTTTAATTTTTTGAGGAACTGTCATACTGTTTCCCACAGCAGTTGCACCTTTGACATTCTCATCAACAGAGCACAAGTGTTCCAATTCCTCCACATTCATGCCAACAACACATCATTTTCTTTCTCCTTTTTATAAAAAAAGCATGGCAGCCATCCTAAAGGTGTGAAGTGGTTCTCATTAAGGTCTTTATTTACATTTCCCTAATGATTAGTGGTGTTAAGCATCTTTTCTTGTGTTTATTAGCCATTTATTTATCATCTCTAGAGAAATGTCTATTCAAGTATTTTGCCCATTTTTTATTGAGTAGCTTATTTTTGGATGTTGACTTGTAGGAGTTCTTCATATATTCTGGATAATAATGCCTGATCCGATATGTGACTTGCAAATATTTTATCTCATTTTACTTTGCTGATTGTGTCCTTTGAAGCACAAAAGTTTTTAATTTGATGTAGTCTGATTTATCTATTTTTACTTTTGTCACCTGTGCTTTGGTTGTCATAACCAAAAAATCATGACTAAATACAATGGCGTGAAGCTTTTCCTCTGTTTTCTTTCTTTCTTTTTTTTAAATAAATTAATTTTTTATTGGTGTTCAATTTACCAACATACAGAATAACACCCAGTGCTCATCCCATCAAGTGTCCCCCTCAGTGCCTGTCACCCATTCACCCCCACCCCCCGCCCTCCTCCCCTCCCACCACCCCTAGTTCGTTTCCCAGAGTTAGGAGTCTTTATGTTCTGTCTCCCTTTCTGATATTTCCTACCCATTTCTTCTCCCTTCCCTTATATTCCCTTTCACTATTATTTATATTCCCCAAATGAATGAGAACATACACTGTTTGTCCTTCTCCGATTGACTCACTTCACTCAGCATAATACCCTCCAGTTCCATCCATGTTGAAGCAAATGGTGGGTATTTGTCGTTTCTAATGGCTGAGGAATATTCCATTGTATACATAAACCACATCTTCTTTATCCATTCATCTTTTGATGGACACCGAGGCTCCTTCCACAGTTTAGCCACTGTGGACATTGCTGCTAGAAACATCGGGGTGCAGGTGTCCCGGCGTTTCCTTGCATCTGAATCTTTGGGGTAAATCCCCAACAGTGCAATTGCTGGGTCGTAGGGCAGGTCTATTTTTAACTCTTTGAGGAACCTCCACACAGTTTTCCAGAGTGGCTGCACCAGTTCACATTCCCACCAACAGTGTAAGAGGGTTCCCTTTTCTCCGCATCCTCTCCAACATTTGTTGTTTCCTGCCTTGTTAATTTTCCCCATTCTCACCGGTGTGAGGTGGTATCTCATTGTGGTTTTGATTTGTATTTCCCTGATGGCAAGTGATGCAGAGCATTTTCTCATGTGCTTGTTGGCCATGTCTATGTCTTCCTCAGTGATATTTCTCTTCATATCTTTTGCCCATTTCATGATTGGATTGTTTGTTTCTTTGGTGTTGAGTTTAATAAGTTCTTTATAGATCTTGGAAACTAACCCTTTATCTGATACGTCATTTGCAAATATCTTCTCCCATTCTGTAGGTTGTCTTTGAGTTTTGTTGACTGTATCCTTTGCTGTGCAAAAGCTTCTTATCTTGATGAAGTCCCAATAGTTCATTTTTGCTTTTGTTTCTTTTGCCTTCGTGGATGTATCTTGCAAGAAGTTACTGTGGCCGAGTTCAAAAAGGGTGTTGCCTGTGTTCTCCTCTAGGATTTTGATGGAATCTTGTCTCACATTTAGATCTTTCATCCATTTTGAGTTTATCTTTGTGTATGGTGCAAGAGAGTGGTCTAGTTTCATTCTTCTGCATGTGGATGTCCAATTTTCCCAGCACCATTTATTGAAGAGACTGTCTTTCTTCCAATGGATAGTCTTTCCTCCTTTATCAAATATTAGTTGGCCATAAAGTTCAGGGTCCACTTCTGGGTTCTCTATTCTGTTCCATTGATCTATGTGTCTGTTTTTGTGCCAGTACCACACTGTCTTGATGACCACAGCTTTGTAGTACAACCTGTAATCTGGCATTGTGATGCCCCAGATATGGTTTTATTTTTTAAAATTCCCCTGGCTATTCGGGGTCTTTTCTGCTTCCACACAAATCTTAAAATAATTTGTTCTAACTCTCTGAAGAAAGTCCATGGTATTTTGATAGGGATTGCATTAAACGTGCAAATTGCCCTGGGTAACATTGACTTTCTTTTTTTTATTTCCAGGAGTTTTATAGTGTTAGGTCTTATGTGTAGGTCTTTGTTCCATTTTGAGTTAATTTTTGAAATTGTATGAGGGAAGGGTCCAATTTCATTCTTTCACATGTGGATATCCAGTTTTCCCAGCACCATTCATTGGAAAGACTGTCCTTTCTTCTTTGGATGGTCTTGGCATCCTTATCAAAATCATCTAACCTTATAAGCAAGGTTTATTTCTGGGCTGGCTATTCCACATGTTTGCCCTATGCCCGTACCACACTATTTTGATTACTGTGGTTTTATAATATGTTTTGAAGTCAGTAAGTGTGAAACTTTCAAGTCTGTTCCTCTTTTTTTCAAGATTGTTTGGGCTATTTGGGTTTCCTTGACATTCCATATGAATTTTAGGATGGGTTTTTCTATTTCTGCAACAAAAAAAATTCATTGGATTTTGATAAAGATTTCATTGAATCTGTGGGCACCCTGGGTAGTACTGATATCTTGACAATATTAAGTCTTCCAACTCATGAACATGTAATGTCTTTCCATTTATTTTGGTCATCCTTAACTTCTTTCAGCAATGTTTTCAGTGTGCAGGTCTTTTACTTCTTTGTTTGAGTTTATTCCTAAGTATTTTATGGTTTTTGATGCTATTGTGAATGGAACTATTTTCTTAATTTCCTTTACTGATTTTATTGTTAATCTGTATAAACACAACTGGTTTCTGTGTGTAGATTTGATATTCTGTGACTTTGCTGAATTCGTGTATTAGCTTTAACAGGTAGTGTGTGTGTGTGTGTGTGTGTGTGTGTGTGTGTGTGTAGTCTTCAGGGTTTCCTATATATTAGATCATGCCATCCATTAACAGAGATGATTTTCTTTTCCCTTCCTAACTTGAATTTCTTTTTCCTTTTCTTTTCTTTCTTACTTTCTTCTTTTAAACTTGATTGTTCTGGCTAGTTTTTCCTGTATTATATTGAAAAGAAGTGTTAAAAGTGGCCATACATGTCTAGAACCTGATCTTAGAGGAAAAGCTTTTAGTCTTTCACTGTTATGTATCATGTTGCCTATGGGCTTTTCATCTATAGTCTTCATTATATTGAGGTAATTTTTTTTCATTCTTAGCTTGTTGAGTGCTTTTTTTTCATGAAAGGATATGGATTTTTATTAAATGATTTTTCTGCATCAGTGGAGATGATCCTGTGGAGGCTTTCTCCCATCATTCTGTTAATATGATGTATTATATTGACTGATTTTTTTGTGTGTGTTGAACCACCCTTGCATTCCAGGAACAAATCCCATTTGGTTAGGCTGTGTAATCCTTTTAATGTGTTATTAAACTGTATTTGCTAATATTTTGTTGAGGATTTTCTTATCAATGCAGTTTTCTTTTCTTATAGTGTCTTTGTTTGTCATTGGTATCTAGACAATATTGGCTTTATAGAATGACTTTGAAAGTGCTCCCTCCTCTTCAATTTTTTTGGAGAGCTTGAGGAGGATTGATATTAATTCTTCTTTAAATGTTTGGTAAAATTCACCAGTCAGACCATCTGGTCCTGGGTTTTTCTTTATTGGGGGGTTTTTCTTTATTGGGAAGTTTTTGATGATAGATTCAATGTACTGACATCCTTTCACTTTGCCTTATTCTATTTGTTAGAAGCAAGTCATGAGGCCCAGCCCACCCTTAAGGGATGGGATTATCAAGAGGGGGAGATGATTTGGGACATCTCAGTCCTTCTGGGTAAAATGGAGCTATTCCCAATCAACTGGTTAAAGAGGATGTGCAGAGCACCTCTGCACTGTGCTTGGTGTCTCAAAATTAGTTAGTGATTTCCACTCCCATTTGACTGATTTTCAAGGTGCAGCCTAAATTTCTGGTAAATGGGACTTTTCACATCCTCATATAAGACTCATACTTTGGCAAAAGTTCCCATTTCCCTCAAATCAATGAAATTTCATAGGAATTTCAGCCATACTCAGTGTTTATATTCTCCATCTCAAGCAATTAACAGGATAAACATCTTGGTCATGGTTTTGTGACTGTAATTTTTACACCAGTTGTCATCCCTGATCCCTTAAATCATGGATAGAATGTTTTTTTTTTTTTCCACATGATGTTTATCCAAGTACTTTATTATCTGTTTAAAGTGATTCTCTTTTGCTGGATGGTAATTGGAGGTTAGAAATTATATATTTTTTTCCTCTTCTATATTCCCAACAGTGATGGGTACAAAATAGATCCCCAATAGATATTTGTTACCTGAGAAAAAATGTATGAATATACGTGTGAGTACATATGCCATTATCCTGCTAGGCTTGAAGACTCTGACCCAGTCTGCATGCCCATTGTTCAGCCCATGCCTGACGTTGTGGGTTGAAGAAGGGAATGGCAGTATAACATCTCCTGTCAGCTATTGTAACCACTGGACAAAAATGGAAAGACCGTTTGTAATGTGTTCAAAGGAGCCATATGCTGGAGATGTTATCTCTGTGGTGTCCTTAACATAGAGGCAAGAGTCTCAAGGCCAGAGACTCCTTAAGTCACTCTAATATAATAAAAAGAAAGTCATTTGCAATTAGACTCCCTCAGAAACCAATTCTGAGACAGAGATCTGAATTCAAGTGCTTATTTGGGAGAGGATCCACGGAAACATGTTTGGAGGAGCAGAGGAGAGAACCATGAAGGGACAGAGTCCAGTACAGGTCACATTAATGAACAGATGACTGGACTGGGCACCCAAGTGCAGCTTCACAGCAGATCTCTGAGATTATGTCAGATTGTGACTCAGAGCTCCCAACTCCTCACGAGTAGCATGGGAAGTGTGATATTTACACCAGTTCCCCATCTCAGTGTTTGAGGTTGCACTCCCCTCTGTAAGCAGAGCAGCATGTTTCTGCAGCCAGAGAACCCTTAGGGTCACCAGTGCTTGCATGAAGAAGCCAAGAGGATGCTGAGTGCTGAGGGGGTTGATACTGGCAGCTGAGGGGATTGACACTGGCAGGCACAAATATTTAAAATTAGATTTACAAACTTGGACCTGAGACATGATTTTGTCCTTTGCTAACACGGCAAGCCCCTCCAACCTCTCCAGTTCTCAGTGTACCCTTCTAAAAAGTCCTCTCTCTTCTGTTCCAAGAACACTCAAATTTTGTTCCTCCATGGAGCCACATATGACTTGGGATTGTCGACCACATTCCTTGGCAGGGCTCAGTTTTTAGAGTTTCTGTGTAGGCAGGCTTCCTTCCATTTTTCTGTTCGTGTTTCACACCAGTCTTCAGAGCAGAGCTTCTGGGATCAGGTTGCTCTCTGCAGCTGATCTGTGCATGTCTAACCACAAGTATGATTCACATTATGCCCTAACGTGGTGTTTATATCATTTGATGCTTTGATTATTTTGTTCAAAGTGATCTCATTTGTTTATGAGCATTCCTTTAGTCCCCAGCTCTCTTAGAGTCCCTGCTCTCTTGTCCCCAGGGAAACTCATCCTGCAGACAGGGTTGTGCCCTCTGCTGCTTCAATAACCCAGAAAGGTGAAGACAGTCTCATGTTCTTAGTATAAAAGAAAGAAACAAGGCAAAGGCAACAAAGTTTTGGCCCAGTTTTGTTAGTACTTGCTAACACAAATTTATGTGTGTGAAGATGCTCCGTTATAACATGTGTCTCCTCACTGGTACTTTTGCTTCTCCACACACATCTTCATCTTCACTCTTTTAGGACCAGATAACTGCCCCCCCCCCCTTTTTTAAAGATTTTATTCATTTATTCATGAGAGACACACACACAGAGAGGCAGAGACAGGCAGAGGGAGAAGCAGGCTCTATGCAGGGAGCCTGACGTGGGACTCGACCCCGGGTCTCCAGGATCAGGCCCTGGGCGGAAGGCGGCGCTAGATTGCTGAGCCACCCGGGCTGCCCGGATAACTGCCTTCTAAGTGTTCCATGGGTTATGAATAAGTGTATCTGGGAAAAATGCATCCATAGTCACTAAAGTTTGAGGAAGGTTGAAATCAGCAAAGTACGAAGACGTCTTTGCAGCTGGACTTTGACTCAGAGTCTTGAATGTGCTAACGTGTACTGTGATTCCTGATGAGGATAGGTTAGTAGCATTTCCAAAACGAACGTGAGCACAGAACACTGCAGTTAGCTAGAGAAATGTTCTGTAGAACTGAGCTCTGGAAATGCCTTCCTGGATCATGCTTTTGCCATGGAGCTCAAAAAGACCAATAATTCAGAAGGCTTCGGCAGCCCGCAAGGACTCAGTGGGTTCACTAGGCTTCTGACACGGCTGCTGCAAACCCCTGGCCTCTCCATTATGAAGCATCTGCCGGGTGCCGGGTGCTGGGTGCCAGGTGCCGGACCGTAGGTAAACAGCTTTGCGAGGGAAGATGGAAGTAAAGAAGGAAAAGGCTTCTTGGTAAGGCATTTGGACAGTCAGGGAAGAGTGGGGAGACTCTGGGGGCACCTTCCTACG
Organism: Canis lupus dingo; assembly: GCF_003254725.2. Classification (NCBI taxonomy): domain Eukaryota; kingdom Metazoa; phylum Chordata; class Mammalia; order Carnivora; family Canidae; genus Canis; species Canis lupus. The sequence goes on from NC_064246.1 coordinate 38,549,395, forward strand.
GCCTAGGCAAGCCTACCCTCAGCATCAGGATTGGCTACAGAATTGGCAAGCCAGGGCAAAATAAAAATGAGGCAGCCGTTGTTCAAAAATGACTAAGCATCTCAAGACGGTGGTAGAGCAGCAAAGCTGGGGCCCTTCTAACTTTGCACAGGTCGCACCCCTGAGAAGCCAGCCTGCGCAGCATGTATCCCTGGCAGTGGCAGCAGCCCTGGCCCTCTACGGAACCACTCAGGTCACACCTCCTAGCACTTTCTCCCCCTCCCCCCTAGCCCAGGCACTTCTCAGAGACAGGCTTTCTCCCACTCTGCCTCAGCAGGAAGCTCCTCTGCCAGCTCTTAATGAATCAGTGGCTGATTAAGCAATGTGCCTGGAGATTGCTCAGAGGCAGCACGAAACAGGAGCAGGAGACAGGAGGTTCAAATCCTGGCTTTTTGCCCCTTAACTCTCAATGACGTGAAGCAATTTCATGTTCCCTTTCTGTGTCTTAGAAGGCTGCTTTAGGAAGAGAGGTTGAAAATAACACCTACCCTGGAGAGAAAGGGGGTGTAGAGCCAGTGAGGGTAATTCTATCCTTTACAACCCCTTTGCAAAATGGGTGGCTGCCGCCCAAGCGTAGGGTTTGCATTCCCTCTTGGAGGCTCCTGGTCACTCCTCTATTTACTTACCCATTCATTCAGGCAGTATTTGGAGGGTGGGTAGAAACGGAGCAGGCAAAGAGGAAGGAGAAAGGCACTCGGGGTTGGCGGGGGGGGGGGGGGGGGGGGGGGGGGGGGGGGAGGCGGTAATAGCTTGTGCAGTCCCCCATGACTGGGGGAGGGTGGTACAAGGGAGAAGAGCTGCCATTCCAGCCCAGACAGCCTCCCGCCGCACCTCACTGCCTCCTGTGCTTGGAGGACCTCGGGGGCCCACATGACGGAGGCTAATAGTAAACAATGGCTGTTGGGTTGGTTGTCTGTGGATTTGGATCATCCTTCTATCCCCACTGCACAGAAGCCCAAAGAACTGATGGTTAGCCACCAACCAACTTCAGGAGGCTGTCCACCCGGTGCCGTCAACCATCTCTAGAAATTAGTCTCAGCGTGACAGTTGTTTCTGAGACGAGGAGCCCAGTGAATGGAATTAACCTCCCTGATTTAAATCCATTAGTGCCTGTGATAAACTGGTTCAGGCATTTAAGAGCCACTTCATCTCACCCGGTCATGCCCATAGGGTCACAGGCTGACTCACAGTTAATAGTGGGGAAGGCTTAAATGGAGGGGAGGCTTTGAAGAAGTGCAGGGTGTGTTCCAAAGCTTGAAGGTTTAATGCATTTTTAATTAAATGTGCTTTAATAGGATTCGGCACCAACTATCATGTCACTGCAGATAGATTCATTATATTTGTGCAGTTAATTACGCGTGTGTTATTACCCAAGTGTAAACTTTGGTGACCTGGAAAGAAGCTTGACTTCGAGGGACACCCAAGAGTTCTGCTGGCTCTTTCTGGATTAGATTCAATCATTCCCACCCTCCAGTCCCCATATTTGCTCTCGGGGGCCCACACCCAGACCCACACATGTGGGCACATGTGCCTACACTCTGGCAGCCAGCCAGCCACGTGTGCGGACATTCTCTTCTTTCAAAGAGAAATGGAAATGTAGGAGATATGAAAATGTAGGGTAAAAGCATTCTCAGATTGGGCTCCATCCTGTTATCAGCTTCAGATGGGGTGCTGAATATTCCTAAGCCTGAGTGTCCCTCTTCTACAAGGTGATGGTGACAGCAATATTAATAATCAGGATAGCTCCCAGAACTGCTGTTGGTTGCCAGGACCTAACACCCTTTGTGAGATGCCAAGAGCCTTGCACATGTAACCAACCCCATGAGAAGTCACCCACCCTGTCAGGGCTCCATTCTCTCAGCTCTGGGCACCAGATCCTTTCTGTCCCTCTATCGTGTGCTGATGGGACCTCATTGGCTCACTCAGCAGGCATGAATAGAACACCCTCGGCTGTGACTTCCTGAGGACCTACTATGTGCCCAGCTCACGGTCCCTGACTTCCTTGTGTTTCTCATACATGATTGCTTCTCCACCGGGGAGTAACTCCTTATTCTAGATGGGAAACCGAGGCTTATCTGATGGATTTATTTAATACTGTTAAGTCGATTCTTAAGTGCCAGGCATTACGCCCCAGGGGCTGAGGATAGAGAGGAAAATGAGACAAACATGGCCCTTGCCCTTATGCACCTTTCTCCACAGGATGTTTTGGAGAGCTCGCCAGAAAGTGCTGCTGTTCCTGGGCCTTTGGTTTTCTCTCAGGTTAAATCACAATGTGTCAGACCACGAATCTCACAGTGCTGGATTGAGCATCCCTCCCCATAATGTTGGTTCCAAGTTTTGGGCAAAGTGGGGGCATCTGGGGTGGGAATGGAGTTCCACATATGGAGAAGAATACCCAGGGTAAAGGTCTCAGCCTTTCCAGATGTTCATTGTGCCCCTGAGGATCTTATTCAAATGCAGATGCTTATTCTCTAGGGTTGAGGGTGGTTGGTGGAATTTAGTTTTGTGTGTCACCTTGGCTAGGCCATGGTACCCAGTTCTTTGGTGAAACACCAGTGCAGATGTCACTGTGAAGGTAACTGTTAGGGATTCATGTTGCAATCGGTGTACATTGAGCGAAGCAGATTATCCTCTATCATAAGAGTGGCCCCATACAGTCCATGGAAGCCTGGAGAGAAAGGACTGATGTCCCCTGAGGAGGAAAGAATTCTGTCTCCAGGGGAGCTGAAACATCAACTCTTTCCTGGATCTGCAGATTTTGGACTTGCCAGCCCTATTACATGAGCCAATTCCTTAAAACATTTCTTTCTCTCTCTCTCCCTGTCATATCTGTGTCTATTTCTCTCCATAACATATTTGAACTTTAATAATATATTTTAATTTTCATTTAGAATTTAAAATATATATAGGAAACAAGCCATTTTTAATAATATATTTTATTTAACAGAAAACATCCTTACTGGTGTTATTTAACATGTCATTGGTATAAACATCTTCCAATGAGATAGAGATATACACTTAGCTATTTATGTACATACTGTATCGATATCTTGTGTGTATAAGATACAGACATCTTGCATATATATATATTTGCTCCTGGGAGATGCCAGTCCTACTGGTCTGGGAACCAGACTCTACCTATGTACATAGATAAAGATGATGCCTGCACATGGAAACTCCATCACATGAGAAGCCCGGGCAAATCTCAACATTGCCCCAAAAACCTTCCAAGGCTAGTTTTGGCTAGAGCTACTCTGCTACGTTACCTTCTGCAATTAATTTCTGCTTGACCATCTAAATGCAACAGTTTGTCCAAGCTGGTGAGCCACTGGAGTCTCCAAGAACATGCCCTGACTGCTTTCACTCCCGAGGTCTGCCACTGTATAAACATAGCTTTTCCCACATACTCTCGAGTCAATGAGAGACAACAGTCCCCAGTGCCAAACAGCTGGCTGGAAGCTGAAATGGGAAGAGAGCAGACCTGATGCACAAGTTTCCCAGCGGCCCAGATGTCTAGCATCCCACAAACACCAACCCAGGCCTCGGCAGCCCCCTGCTTTCCCTGACACCTCTTGAATGCCAGTGCAGGCTGGCGTCAGTAGGAGAGCTAGACAAAAATAATGAGATAATTCGCAGCCCTTGCAAATGCAAGAGTGGGAAACCGTTGGTTTGAAATGTGGCCCGCAGCAGGAGGCAGGGCAGCAAACCCAAATGAGAAAAGAGACTGGTGGGGGAGAGGAGAAGACCTCATCAGCAAATGGTTTTCCTCCTCCTCTCCAGCTGTCTGGCTGTGTGAAGGGAGCAGCAGCCATGCTCAGGTGGAAGGGGAAGCTCAAGGCCTTGCCCTGCGCTGACACAGGCTGGAGGGACCCGTGATGACCAATGCCCGGGGCCAGCCCAACACTGCCAATAGAAATATAACACAAGCCACACATGTTATTTTAAATCATCTAGTAGTTGCATTAAAAAAGTCAAAAAAAGAAAAAAAAAAGTCAAAAGAAACAGGTAAATGAATTCTAATAACATATTTTATTTAACAGAAAAGACCCTGAAGATTACTATTTCAACATAACACGGATATACACACGTATAAATGAGATATTTTACATATACTTAAATTTTTTTTTAAATTCAATTTGCCAAATATAGCATAACTCCCACTGCTCATCCCATCAAGTGCCCTCCTTAGTGCCCGACCCAGTCACCCCATCCCCCTCCCCTCCTTCCCTACATTTACTTTTTTCTTCTAACTCTTCAAGATCTGGGTCACTGTCGGTGTATCTGGATTCAGACAAACCTCGTTTCAAGTGCTCCTCAGCCACTGTGCCCAGGGCTCCCACGAGGCACGGCGCTGTTCCGGCTCTCTAACAACCAGCACCATGGGCTCGCAGACCCTCAAGCTGGCATTTGCTGCCTGCCTTGCACTCGCTCCTAAAAAAAAGAAAATCGAAAAAGGAAAAACAAAAAAGAGTGAGACAAAGTCATCTACCTAAGTAAAGATGCCAGGCAAATCGCATCAGGTTAACGCTCACAGTGAAATGAATGATAACAGCGGTTCTGCTCAAGCAAACACCAAATAAGCAAACTTTCTTTAAATAAACAGAAATTGAGTATATTTCAGGAACTTATTTACTCTATGGGTCACAGAGGAGGTTAAACAAAAATTTGTTTTAAAAAGTCTCCCAAAGGATGCCCTCTGTGTTCCCTTCACACATTATTGGGAGTTGGGCTGGCTGGCGGGCTGAGAAACCGGGGTCAGGTGGACTCCAGGGCCTCTGTCGGCCGTGGACGCTCCTGGCTCTTGCGGTCAAGTGCGAGATCCGTGTGCAGATGTGCAGGGAGGGTGACACACCGTGCCGGGGGGGGGGACTTCGGGAGGCTGGGTTCCTGGCAACACTCCCTGGGGGCCGCTGCGCAAACCCTCCTGGTGCAGATTGGAAAGGGGCTGTACCCCGCACATGTTGAGTTGTTCACTCGTTCAGTTAGCTACTCATTCATTCATTTTCATTCTTCATTCCCTTACTCATGTATTCCTTCAGTTAGATACTCCCTTGCTCACTTACCCGTTCTTCCATGCACTGCCCCAGGTTGGGTTCCCTAGGAAGCAGACAGGCTTATCGGGGAGTATCCTGCAATCAGCACCTACAGGAGGGAGAGGCGGAAGGAAGCATGCTGCCGGGTGCTCAGGCTCTGTATGTACCCCCGCCCCATGCTAATCACTTGTCAGAGGTGGGCTGCCCTGAGCAGGGGGTGTGAAGGAGGGCAAGGTGGCTTTCTTCCACTGAGAGCAGAGGGCTGTCTACTGGCAGCACAACCAGTGTCTGAGGTAATGGGCTGTGTCTTCCTAAAGGGGGATTTAAAGGGCTCATCTCATAGCCACCACACACATCCTGTAACACAGTCACGTACACTCTTGTCTCTGGGTTTCACTCATTCATTCCCTTGGCTATTTTTTCATTCATTTCTGTAATTTATGCACATCTCTTCTCTGCTTAGAACTCTCCAATGGCTCCTCTTGGCCTCTCAAGCTCCTCACGATCTGAGTCCTGGACCCTCTGAGCCCACGTTGGGGAAGACCCTCACCCTTGCTCACTGTGCTGTGGTTTCTTCCTATCCTTTGAACACTGAGCTCTTTCCAGTCTTAAATCCTGCTCCCCAGGATCTTTGCATGGCTGGCCCCCTTTCATCATTTGGGTCTCAGCTTGGAGCTTCCCTCCTCAGAGGAGACTTTGCAAATGGCCCATGTACAGGTCTTCACCCTCCAGCTCTCTCCCCTTCTCTAAACTTCTCCCCTGATCATTCTCTGTACACCCACGATCTGTCACTATCTGAAATTACCTTGTTCGCTTGTTTGTTTGCTCATGCTGCCTCCCTTCTCCACTGGAATGTAAACTTCATGAGGGCAGGTCTTGTCCAAGTGTTTCTTCTTCTTGGTCACACAAAGATTTGTAGAAGGAACAAGCGAATGACTCAGCAATTTGCTTACTAATTAAATTATTACTCATTCATTATTTGTGTATTGATTCTTATTCATGTATTAATCTGTCCAGTCATTCACTTATTTGTTTACTCAATAAGCATTTTATATACCTATAAATATGTATTATATATAAATATATACTTTTATATATTTAAACATACAATATATATATACATAAATTACATATATAAAATAGAATGTAAATTATGTACATATATAACTATGTATTATGTATCATAATGAACATGTATTATATAAATGCAGAACATATACATTTATATATAAATATGTAAATGTATATCACATTTATTATGAATTCAATAAAGATATTCTTAGCAACATTATTAAAATTAGCAAAAGATCCCCAAATTATACAAAAAAATAGACTAACCTTGAGCATATCCAACTCTAGAGGATGGCTAAAGAAATTACAGCACTTCATGACAGAAGAAGAAAAGCCCTTTGCAAATGACTTCATGGGAGTGTACTGACAAGAAACAAGGCCAATAGTCCCCTGAGAAGTAGAGACTAAAGCAAGTTTGATGAATGGACATGTTCAGTATGATTGAAGCCATGTCAAGTATATCTGCTTTTGGGTAAAGACTAGAAGTACCCATGCAACAGTACATAGAATTAGTCTCAGGTAGTGAGATGCCAGGAATGTTCCTTTTTTTTCAAATATTTCCTTGATATTCAGTCACATTTCTTAGTATGAAAAAGATGGTTCAGCATTGTATGGCCCTCAAGGGATGATGTGATGGATAATCCTGAGACCTGGTAAGAGGTACTATGTATAAAGTTCCTACTGTATGTCCCATGGTCAACATGCATTTTTTCACTTAATATTCAAAATAGTCCTATAAAATAGGTTATTGCGTGTGTGTGTGCTGCACCAGTGGTAGAATGATGGCCATGGGACCTGTGAATATGTTACCTGACATAGCAAAAGGGACTATGCTGCTATGATCAGCCTAAGGATCTTGAGGTGTATTGATTATCCTGATTATCTGGGTGGGTCCAATGTAATCCCAAAGGTCCTCATAGGAGGGAGGCAGAAGGACACTGTCAGTGACAAAAGCAGAGATTAGAGGGATGCAGGCTACCAACCAAGGGTGCAAGCAGCCTCTGGAAGTTGTAAAGGCAAGAGAAAGGATTCTCCCCCAGAGCCTCCAGAAGAAAGCCAACTTACTTCAGACTTCTGATCTCCAGAACTGTAAGTGAGTAAGTGGGTGTGGTTTTAAGCTTCTAGTTTAGTGGTCAGTGTTTCTACAGTGTCAGTAGAAAACAGTGGATAGTAGTGCCTGGGTAGCTCAGTGGTTGAGCATCTGCCTTTGGCTCAGGGCGTGATGCTGGAGTCCTGGGATCGAGTCCCACATCGGGTTCCCTGCATGGAGCCTGCTTCTCCCTCTGCCTGTGTCTCTGCCTCTCAGTCTGTGTGTGTGTGTGTGTGTGTGTGTGTGTGTGTGTGATGAATAAATAAATAAAATCTTAAAAAAAAAGAAAAAAGTGGATAAATTGAAGCTCAGAAAGATAAAATAACTTGTCCACAGTCAGTGGCGCAGTATGATTCAGAAGTCATGAAAGTTTAACTACTGCTCTCCACTGCCACCTCTCTTTGAAGCATAACTGAGGCTGGAACTCTGCTATTAATTATCTGTAGTGTTCTACATATTAGCAGGGACTTGGCTACCGTCTTCAGTTTTAGGGGTTTACTTCTAAGAGTTAGACATCTATGCATAAATTTCTCCTTCTTCCTTTCTTCCTTCCTCTCTTTTCTCTCTCCCTCCCTTTTTTCCTCTATCAACTGAACACCTGCTATGTGCCAAGCTTTGTCCCAGATTCTGAGAATACATTGGAAATGAGATGAACCAGGTACCTATCCTTAGGGACTTCATGCTATAATTTTGACCAGATTCTGCAAATATCTAGAATTTGGTGGATAATCTGTGCTACTGAAGCCCAGCTTCAGCTCCAGTCTCATAGAGAGGTGGGGAGAATTCAGGGTTAAAAGCACCGAATCTTCCTCTTCAAACAGGTCCTACTTCCCCAGGGGGGGATCCTGGAGAATAACGAAACTGTGCCTCTAGGTGATGGGAGAGAAAAGACCTAGATTTTTCCCTTCTGGGTCCTGCTGCCTCCAAGCCTCTCCAGGGATTTTCTGTCTCCCTGGGGTCTACAGAGGACCCCAGGCTCATGTGTTCAGAATGTCTGAAAGGGCTCAGACAAGGAAGGAATAGGAATAGGCCCTCTAGGTCAGGAAGTGGGGAAACCCCAAAACAGAGTAGCTTGGAGGTACAAACACTGAATTGGGGGCCTGGAGTTTGAGTGCCAGCTTTGCTTCTCATTCACTCCCCATGTGACTTCCGGCTGGTCAGTGCACCACTCTGGACCTCAGTCTCCTAATCTATTTGATAGGGATAATAGTATTACTTTGATCCCCTCTGTCCCAGGGTTAGGGATACAAATGAGAAAATACATGCAAAGGACCCCGATGCAGTGCTATTTGATGGATGCTTATGCAATCTGGGGTGAAGAGTGAGCAAATGCATGGCAACATTTAGAGTTTGTTGCAATTGAGGAGATGATCTGGATACAGATCTCTTTCTATCAAGAATAGTTTTAAATATTGGTATGTAGAGCTCTGGTCTTTATCAGATTGTGGCCACCTGTATGCATGTGCATGCACATGTGCACACACAGTATGATGCAGTGGAAGAAAGTTCCGCCTTGGCAGGCAGCATTAAACATGAGTTCTAATTCTTCTCTCTGGACCTCAGTGTTCCCTTTGATAAAACCATCAGTGGCCACATCCTGAGGACTGTTTACCATCTTGACCACAGATATGTTGTTTTGATCAGAGTGTTGAACTTTTCTTCAAATAATTGCTTACATTTTAAAAAGTAGAGCTTTTGCCTAAAAAATAAAAATCTAAGTTCTTGGATTCTCTTGAAACTCCTAAGGTCTGGAGGTCCTGGGCCTGTGCTCCAGATAGCCACACCTGTTTGGCTTGCTGCTGAGTGGCAGCTTACCCCTCGTAGATCTGGTGTGTTATTGCTGTGAACCACAGTCCCCACCACTCCCAAAAGCTGTGCTTCCTGCTGGCTGTGCTGCTTCACCAGGCATGCACCTGCCAGGCTCTGTGGTGACCATCCCTGCCACCCCCCCATGCAAGGACATTTTGTTTCTCAGCAGCCAGGCTTCGGGCACAGGGTTACCCGCCCTAAAGGGAAGATGGAGATCTACTGGGAGAGAGAAATTCTAAGAGATTACAAGTGGCAAGTAAGGACTGCCAGAAAAATTCCACTATCTTCCATGACTAGGGAACAGACATCCCAGGAGCTGGTTCTCCAGCAAGTCCTTTCCTCTGCTTCAGTCTCAGTCTCATCTGTAAAATAGGTCCTAGAACTAGATGATCTCCAAGGCTTTTCCGTTCCTGGGCTTTTAGCTTCTCTCTCCTTTATCTCCACCACACATATCTACATGTGGGTGCACACAGTAGATTACATTCTTATGCAGGATGCACTTACACATCTTCCTGAGAATGTTTGTCCACCTGCTGACTGTGAACCTTGCTATTGTCCCCAACCTCCCATACTCTTGACACCCCTCCTGCAAGTGTCCTTTCTGACTGTGTCCAGTCATCAAGATTCAGAAGAGCTACTTGCCGGCATTGTGTAAGGGCAGGGAGCAGGATTAGTCAACGAATCTCTTTTATCAGCCTTCTCCCCCAGGAATATACAACAACAGGAGACTGTTTGGCAGGCAGCAGGAGTTCAGCTGAAGAAGGGCTCAGATCCCACCTGCTAAGGACAGGAAAGAGGAGGGCAACAACCCAGACTCATCTCTGACTGGGTTCAGGTGACTGTCTAAGTGAGCTTTCAGGGACCATCGGAATGGTTAAGCAAGTCCAGGTTCTGATCCAGGTCAAGTGCCTCTCATGAGGGGGCTCACTCACTGCCTATAAACAAGGAAGGCCCATCTCCCACTCTAAGTGCTCCAGGGTTCTCCACAAGAATGGTAGCTGGCATTCCAAATAATTTCATATTCTGCTTTGCCTCTTTTTCTTTTTTCAGGCTGCTTAGAAATAGAGTGATTGGGATGGGAAGAGTCTGGACATATTACAAAAGATACAGAAATGCCAAATCAGAGTTACAAATACTGTGACCTCAATTCACAATGAATAGCCAAGAATGTTACAGTGTAATGTCATTGTGCTATTCATAAGGTAATGAGCGAATTTATTTAAAAAAATGATAAGTCTGGTTCAGAAACTGGATACATATTTAAAGCTGGGAAGTGAACAGTCTGAGGTGACAGGTAGATTGCCCTGTTTACTGCTAAGTCTAAATTGAGGCCTCCAGTGAATGAGCAGTTGGGTCTAAGGGCCACCTACCTAAGGCTGGCCTGGGAGAGGCCCAATTTCACTGCCATGACCTGGGAGCTGATTTGGGAAAACTCTGTAAAATGGCTTTGAGGTGATAATGACCACCAAGTTGCTTCATTCAGAACCAGATTTACAGTGGCTAGTGCCAGGCCAGGCCCCAGCTGCTTACACTGGCATTGCACTGCTCTTCTTGCTTTTCATTCAAATCCAAGTCCTCCAGGGAAGGGCTGCACATAAGCAACCACCAGTCAATCACCTTTTAGTATGAATTAGCTCATTGGTCCTTTGCAATGTGGCTGTCAGTTGAGAGCCCAGGGCACCAGTCACTGGATGATGAGGCTTGGCTGGGTTGGGTAAAGCAGGCCTGACTCAGGGGCTAGAAGATCTGAAATCTCCCTCTGCCTATTAACTGTTAGCCATGGGATAGTGGGCAGACCACCGTACTTCTCCTTTGTGGGCCAAAGTGGAGATAAAATAGCCTTCAAAGCATGACAATCCAATGAACTATTCTAGGTGTTGGGTGTATAAGAGAAATCAGTCTCCACCCTCACAGTAGGTTGGGGAGGCAGACAATCGAGAAGTAAATTATTTATACCAGATGGCACATTCAATGAAGAGCATAAAACCAAGTATTGGGAATCGATCTCATTCAGTGGCTAGGAAACTTCTCTTTGAAGAAAGGATGTTTGAGCCTAAGAAGAAAGGGCCTTCCTGCCAATGTATCTGGAATAAGTGTTCTCACCTGATGGAGCCACATAGATGGAGGCTCAGAGCGGGGATACGGTGATATGAGAAGCGGCAAGGCAGCAGGTGCAGCTGCAGGAACTCCAGGGAGGGTCCAGATGTGGCTGCAGGGGTGGGCAAAGCTGGCATCAAGGTGGGGGAGCTTGGCATGTTCACAAATTTTCATTTTATTCCAAATGACTAGGAAGCTGCTGGAGTGTTTTTAATATACACGAAAACATTTTCATTATTAGGTAAAAGTGTTTTGTAAACTTGAAAGCACAAAGACAAAATACTATTATTATCATATGTGTGAATAGCAACTTTCCACTGTAGTTAAAACTCTTCAATTGGCAGCTTGATCCTTCAGTTTCCTCAGTGAAAATCGGCAGTACTGGGATCCCGAGGCAGGAGATGTGAAGGGGCATCAGGGCCACTTCTTGATCGGGGCACCTTTCAGGCTATGGGGTTGCTCAGAGAGAGTGGCGTGTCCAGAGCCGGCCACCATCTTCCCTGCTGTCCTGGTTTTCTCACCTGGGAAAGGGGATGTGGGGAGGGACAGAGGTGCATGGTGACGGGTCTCATTCTTCTCAGGGACATCGTCAGCTTTCATCAATGCCTGATAAGGACTCTGAGCTCCTGGACCATCACCCTGGTGTTGCCTCTGAAGGAGAATCCAGCACCTCCTTGGGGAGGTTTTCATCCAAATTTGATTTCTCTCCAACTGCCCCAGACAAGCTTCGGAGCCTTCCATTTGTATTCCGAAGGTCCCAGCCTGCCATTCTCTATTTGTTCGTTTAATGGTCTCATTAATATCCTACTTCTCCACCTCAGTGCCAATTCCATGAGTCTAACTGAGGACCAGGCTTCAGAGTGTACCTGTGTGGTCCATCAGGGTAGGCTGCATGCTGCTGCATCACATGCAAGTTCCCCCACCCGGTGACGTAGAACCAGGCAGGCTTACTTCTTGCTCAAGCTGAAGGTCCAGTCCAAGCAGGCAGGAGGCTCTGCTTAGGGTCCCATTAGGTACCCAGGCTTATGAATGTGCCTTCTCAACTCAGAAGTTGGGGCTCCCTGTAAAAAGGGTGGAGCCCGAGACTGGCAACAACAGCCTTGCCCAGGCCCCTTCCACTCCTTCCCACATCTGGTTGTCCAGAGCCAGCCACATGTCCACAGCACACCTGCAGAGCTGGCGGTAGGAATGTCTCCCGCACCCTGATACCCAGCACCTAGTACTGAGGCACTCGATAGATCGTTTCAGAAGTACTACAAACCGATCTAGGCCAATCTGACTAGTTGTCAGCATCTTCTGACAAGCATCTGGGGGAGGTCAGCGAGGTGTGGACTGGGTGTCACCTCCCTACAGCCTCATAATAATGTGTGGTATACTGAAAACAAGTCTTGGGCTGAATTTCATACTCGGACATCATTTCCGAGGTAACAACAGACACACAAATGAGCATCAGTTCCTATAGAAGAAGCGAGGTCCTAGCTCTTTGTCCTTAGATGCCCTGACAAGTCCTTTCTGGGACAGGCTTGCTCTGCAGAGGCTGTGTGGTCTCCTGGCGGATTAAGCTGACCTTCTTGTGGATCCAGGCAACAGAGGCAGAGCACTGGACAGAGAGGAGCACGCTGCCTGTACAGTCCATCTAGCCCTTCCACATTTCTTGAGCAGCACTTGCTTTACCAAAGGAAAATGGCCCCCAATACCCTGTATTCTAAACAATCAACTGGCTGGTGCAGATGTGAATGAGAAGATTGGAAGCTCCTGTGGAATGTGGATTCCCCAAAAAGGTCCTTTAATTATTAACTGTCTTCCCCTGGGTGCAGATGCAACTAACTCACACATGCTGGGTGGACACACCCAGGTACATCCGCACGGTGGAATACTATTCAGCAATAAAAAAAGCATGGGCTGTGGATGCATGAAATGACATGGATGAGTCTCACAAACATTACTCTTAGTGACAGAAGCCAGACACAAGAGACTGTTCCATTTATATGGAATATCCAGGAAAAAAAAATTCTGTGCAGACAGATAAGAAATTAGGGGTTCCTTGGGGTGGGGGTGAGGGGTTACCAATAAATGTGCACAAGGGACATTATTGGGGTACTGAAAATGTCCTAAAACTGCTTTATGGTGATGATGGACAACCCTGTAGATTTACTAGAACATCACTGAATCATACCCTTGAGAAGAATTATACGGTACATAAAATGTGCCTCAGTAAAGTCATTTAAAAATAAAATAATGAACTCACAGATACACTCACCTCACTGCTTACAATGCATTTCAAATTAGTTATAGACAATATAACACACAAAAAAAGAAATTTCTTTCCCAAGACATTTATAATACCTCCATCTACATATTTGTGCTTTTGAAAAAACAAATTAATTCAGTCTGACACCAAAGGGGCTTTGGGGTCCCCTTTAAAATCCTCCAAACAAATCAGCAGAAAAATATAAGTCGTAGCTGAAATTTCACAGGAGGCGTCTCCTCCTCCTAGACATACACCAGCAATAAGAAAGGGGGTACAGAAGACAAAAGCTTGGAAGACCTTAGACCGGAAGTTCTCTATTTATTTATTCATGAGACGCACACAGAGAGAGGCAGAGACACAAGCAGAGGGAGAAGCAGGCTCCCTGTGGGAGGCTGATGTGGGACTCGATCCCAAGACCCTGGGATCATGACCTGAGTGGAAGGCAGATGCTCAACCACTGAGCCACCCATGTGCCCCGGATTTGAAGTTCTTAACCACTTCTTTAGTCTCAGTTCCTCCTTCTGTGAAATGGGGATAATCTGAGCTTCTTGCAGGTCACAGCATCTGGGCCGTAGCTGCTCATGGCAGAGGTTGTCATCGCCCGGGCCTTCTGTAGAAAGGTGTTGTTTCTCTATAATGATGGAGTTAGAGCCTCTGCATGTACCCCGAGCCCTGTCTAAGGGATATAGCGGTGCTTCTCAAACTGTAGGAGGTCATGCTAAAATGCAGAGTCTGATTCCAGAGGTCCCAAGAGATGCCAATGCCTGAGGCCACGACCGTCCCTAAAGTGGCAAGGAGAACTAGCAAACCTTCATTTGGCAGGGACTTTAAACATCCTGCCACCTCTGACTCCTCCACCACATCTGGCTGCCCTCCGGAATTAGTTGGAAAGCACAGATAGCTTGGCTTTGCCAACAGGCCTCCTGAATCAGCATCTAGGGGTAGAGCCACAGGATCTGAGATTTCAAAATTTCTCTGGGGTTGGGACTCACTGGTTAAGAGACTCCACAGAAGCCAAATAAAAGTGGCTTCTAGTGTCCTCTCTGCCACTTTGTGACCTTAGCAGGGTCATGTCACTTCTCTGGGCCTCAGGCTCCCCTTCTGGACAAACTGGGGTGGTGGGAGAGATGGGTGCCCACCTCTAGTCCCACCTCCCGTTCTGTGACTCTAGGAGCCCCATATCTCCTGGCCTGTTCCCAATTTCCAATTGGCTGAAACACTTCTGTGACTCAGGGGGCAGGCCCAGCAGCCCGGGGTGGGGAGCAGAGGGCGGGGTGCTGGGCTTTCCACGCCGCTGCCGCTGGAGCCAGGCACCCAGCTCGAGCTATTGTACTCATGGGAGGTCTTAGCTGGTGAGGCCGCCAGGCTGACTGCTCAGGCGCCAGGGCTGTTTCATTATTCCATCAAAGTTCATTATGCTGGGGAGGAGACCAGTAATAAAACATGATTACAAGTGTCTCCAATGAGCACTTAAAGACATAATTCGTGGTGTACATTCTGCTGCATCCCTGTTTGTGGTCACATAACGCACGGAGATTTGCACCTCTGATAGACTCCAGTCTTTGCGTTAATTGAAGTGAAAAAAATGCCCCAAGCACTTGATTCAATTTGTCTTGGGACTGAGTCGGTTGTTTCATACGGAGGCATGATTTGCCATTTCTGAACAACACACAGTTAATTACGTGTGTAAAGCGCAGGTACAGTGACACAGGGGACACGGAGGGACCGAATTGCAGGCAAGCGTATCAGATGTTATTGACAAAGGGCTTGGGGAGAAATGGGTTTTTTTCCTTCTTTCTTTCCCTTCACTGCCCAACACTGCCCCCAATCCCTCTCCCTCCTCATTCCCATTGTCATCTTCTTCGTGAAATAGCAGCAGGCGATGAATGCCGGGAAGGTAATAGATGACACTTTACATGCCATAGCTAACAAAAGGGGTCTTGTGCCTTGTCCCATGTCATCTGGGTCAGTGTTGTCATCTGAGAATAGTCTTGATTGACACTGATTAGCCCAGTTTTTCGGGATGTGGGTTAGAGATCAAGAAGGCAGGACAGTGTGAGGAAGAGCTCTTGTAGAGTTGGGTAGGATTCCTCTGGGCTGTGGCTTCGTGGGCCCAGACAAGTCACACCTCTCCCTGGGTCTGTCTCGGCCTCTAAAGGTCTGCCCCTGGGTAGCACTGGGCATGTCCCAAGCTGGGGGTGTGAGGCCACGTGCAGGCTCTGCTTTCACCCCTGACTCCCTGGGTGCCCTGGGGCCAGGCCCTTTGCTTTTGGGGGGCCACGGTTTCTAGTCCTTGTTAAATGGGAAGTGTGGGCAAGGTAGGGCCGCCCATAGTTGCTTAATCTTAAGAACCATCTGAGAAACTTGTTAAGAACAGATTTCCTCAGCCTTAGAACTAAGGATGTCAGATCAGACTTTCCCCGAGAGAGGCCAGGGGATCAGTATTCAGTAAACCTTCCGTGACATTTTTAACTAAATTTTGGGATATATTAAATATTCATATCATTGATAATTGACATGGTATAAATGGGCAATAGTAAAGCATTGCTGTCTACCCTGTCCCCAAGCCACTGGGTTCCTACTGCCAATCGTAACCAAAATAATGGTTCTATGTGTATGCATACGTGTGTATTCTTCCAAAGAAATCCGTGCTCTGTAAGCCAGAATGAATGTGCGTGTGTGTATGTTGTGTTCTTTATCTTCTTTATCCTGTCCCCCCCCCTTTTTTTTCTTGGCATAAATGATATCATACTATACACACTGTTCTACACATTCTACACTGTTCTTTTTTTCATTCAATACATCTTGGAGATCAGTTAATAAAAGCAGTGACGTGCTAGAGCCAATAAAGACCTATCTCTTTGCAAGTCCAAGTTCACTGACCTCATGTTGGTAGCTCGAAGCTGGCCATGGTAGAAGTGTTTTCCCCATGGACGAATGCTACCCTCTGGCTTCCCCGGTCTCCCCAGCCAGGGTACGAGTTGTCACACGTTTAGCAGCACACTATGCATAAAGTGTGCCTTCCTTTCTTTATTGGTTGCCTAATAATCTGTTGTATAGATGAACTCTCATCAATCCCCTGTTGATAGACATTGGGGTTGTTTCTGATCTCCTGCCAATGCAAATGATGCTGAAGTAAGTCAGTTTGTACATACATCATTTCACATGTGTACGTGATTCAGAAACGGTTTCAGAAGAGGCCCGACTGGGTCAAAAGTCTGTGCATTTGCGGTTTTGATTGGCATTGACACATTGTCTCTGAGAGGCTGTAGCAGTGCGCATGCTGCCAACAACAGATGCGAAAGATGGTTTGCTCACACTCTCCACATCATTAGCTTTTTACATCTGTGTCTCAGGGTAATGAGCGTTTCCTCAGGATGAATGAGGCTGAGCTCTGTTCACATATTTAAGAGCCATTTGTGGCTACTTTTCTGTGACCCGTTGATCGTTTTGACCAGAAGAGTTTGAAAAACCCAGCCTCGTTTAAACTTTTATCACACATGGAGACCCTGAGGCCCTGAGAAGAGTAGAGAGTTGACTCAGCCCCCACAACGAAGGTTGGAAATGAAGAGATTCAGGCTAGCGGTTATGTCTCTTAAGATCAAAAGGGGTGCACACAACGAGCAAGACAACATGTCTATGGATGCGTAACTACAGATCGTGTCAGGTGCTACACCAGAGGTTGTAAAGTGGTGGCCCACGGCTGGACCTGCCAATGGACTATTTCAGCTTACATTGTGGTGTTGTTGTTGTTTTTAGTTTTAATTTAAAACAATTGTCAAATTTTAAAACAAGAATACTTGACATACAAATTCTTTTTTTTTTTTTTTTTTTTGACATACAAATTCTTATTTTTGGTTTCCCTTTGGGGTGGGTGGCGGCAGACAACAACTAGAGGCTCTAGCACCACTGGACTGAACGTTCTGGTGGTAGATGTGGGTAGCAGCTGCCTCTGTGATAGGCACCCAGTTCACCGCAGTCCTCACCACTTCTTTGTCCCCAGTGCTGCCACCATAGGTCATCTGTCATGTGTCATCTCTCTTGAGTTATCTTTTTCTTCTAATGAAGAGGGAAGGGAAATATTTCTTGTGTCCACTTCCCTGTCAAAATAGGATGGTAAAAACTGGACGTAGAGGGCTGCATTTTTAAAGATAAAGCTCGGGCAGCCCCGGTGGCGCAGCGGTTTAGCGCTGCCTGCAGCCCAGGGTGTGATCCTGGAGACCCTGGATCGAGTCCCACGTCAGGCTCTCTGCATGGTGCCTGCTTCTCCCTCTGCCTGTGTCTCTGCCTCTCTCTCTCTCTGTGTCTCTATAAATACATAAATAAAATCTTAAAAAAATAAAGATAAAGCTCAGTGGCATCTTTCAAAGTAAAGAATATCTGCATGTTTTTAACATGTAGAAATGAATGCATGCATGACTGAAGAAGCATCCATATGAACTACAACTTAAGAGAATGTGAAATAAACTATGGTAAGAACCCGTTAGCTTCTCTTAGTAATATCTGCCTGGCCATGGAAATATTTGGTTTGGGAGGTTTCCTATCCTGGTCTCAAAAATCAGCAAGGCTGTTTTCATAGAGATGGCTCTACTCTAGAATGTCTACATAGGAGAGATTTAGAGATGGCCAGCTGATTAGAAGTGGGACTGGGAGAGTTGATTTGTGCTCATTTCCCAAACATGCTGGTTTCACCTAGATTTTCCTTTTATCAAGAATGGCTTCAGGGGCACCTGGATGGCTCAGTTGGTTAAACATCTGCTTTCGGCTCAGGTCATGATCTCAGGGTCCTGGGATTGAGCCCTGCATAGGGCTGGGCTCCCCGCTCAGCGAGGAGTCTGCTTCTCCCTCTCCTTCTGCCATTCTCCCCACTGCTTATGCTCTCTCTCTCTCTCAAATAAATAATAAATAAAAATCTTTTAAAAAGGCTTGGGGAAGGTGTTAGAGATGGCACAGGGGGATAAATGTGTGACTTGATGTTTCCATTTCTAATACCTGTGAACCTATGCGTAGGCCAGGGTCCTACAGGAGATCATCTGTAGACTGGAGCCTTCATGCACTGTTCTCCTGGTTCTCAGAGTGTGGTCCAGGGAATCCCTATTCTGGCTGGCCTTGCTCTGAGCGACTTGGTGACACGTGGGACTTCAAGTCCGCTTATCCTGTGAAGAGTAGCCTTAATTTCTTGAGGCCTAGCCAAGCCTACAAGGGCCCAGCAAGGGCATTACTGTAAAAGCCAACAGCCTGGGCCCTCCCACACACATATGTGCTTGGCTAGGACAGCATCTCAAAGGGCAAGCAGGTGATACTGGCTCCAGGTAGAGCGGGGTAGGGCACTTGCACCATACAAGCAAGTGGCATCGCCCAAAATATCAGGATCAAACCTGTGAGGAGCCTTCTGCAGGACTGTACGGTGGTGGCAAAGAAAGCTTGGACGATTAGGGGTACTCAGGGAATGCTGGGCTGCCTCTCATCACACCGAGCGGGCAGACGTCATGGTCCCTGTGGCCACAGGAGCTCAAGACTGCTTCATTTTCTTCTCCAGTATGACATTTTGGAGGCCACATTGTAGGCCAATAACTACAATAGCTGCCATTTATTAGGTGCTCATCATATTCCAGAGACCATGATAAGCTTCACTTCAGCCTGCTGATTTATGGCTTTATTTTTAGCCCCATGTCACAGACGAAGAAAAAAGAGCTTTGGAAGATGAGATGCCTGCTCAAGGCCTCAGCGCCGAGGAGGGGTTGCCAGGGTGGGAGCACCACCTAGTCCCAAAGTGCATGCTCTGAATTCTTGTTTCAATGCAGGAGTAGCACGGTGGTGGTCTGTGTGCCAAATTCTTTGCAGACAGGTTTTTCTTGACATTTTGGTATGAATTGTTTCTCGATGCTTAAAAATCAGAAGACTTCACATAAAAAATGAGGGTTGGATCGGGCATCACTAAGCCTATAATCACCTATGGCAATAATAACTGAGTAGGAGAGACCCATGCCTCCAAATTTCCCACTGTTCCCTGCTGTCTTATCCCTGGCCTCCTAATGCGCTTTTCATCCCAACACTGTAACAAACTTGAAACTACAAAAAATTCAAAGAATTGCACAGCAAACACCCAAGACCTAGATTCCATCATTAACATTTTACTTTGCTTGCTTGTTCACTTATCTTCCTCCACCCATCCCTCCAACCATTCATTAATCTGTCTTCTTTTTGATACATTTCAAAGTTACAGCCTTCAGTACACTTCACCTCTAAACACTTCAACGTGCATATCATTAACTAGAGTTCAGTACTTGTCTACAGTTCCTTTTGTTGGGATAAGACTTATATAGAGTGAGATGCACAAATCTTAAATATAAAGGTCCGTAAGTGTTGATGAGTGCATACAGCCATGAACACAAACCCCTATGCGATAGAGGACATTTATTTCCCAAGGAAGCTCCCTTATAGCCCCCGCTTTTGAGTATTACCAGCCTGCAGGCGTTTAGGCCCGGAGGTCATGGTATATAGCAAAGAAGGGGACGGCAGGGAGAAAAAATAGCCTCTTGATTAAATGGGGATAAAGGGACCCAAGCCAACCTTTCTTGCTTCATAGACCAAACCTCCCAACCAGAGCCAGCCTGTGCCCTCTGACTGTGTTCTGCACTGCACTCGCACACCCATGGATACCATCACCCCACCTAATGCAGCACGCCTTTCTGGAGGCTCTGTCCTCTGCCTAGGATGCCCTGGTACCTGGCCAACTTCCAACCCCTTTTGAAAGTTAATTCAAATTATATACTGGCACAGGGAGTGAATGACAAATTTGGCCTGCAAATGACACATAATCAATATTTATCAATTAATGAGCTACTGGATGATCAGATGAAGCCATTTCATGTCCTGGCACTTAACGCAGTGCTTGGTGTATACTAAGGCGTTGATAAATGTGTGATAGGTGTCTATCTATCTATCTCTGATCCCTGTTAACCTAATTGTGACAGATTTATTATGTGAAAATAATGTGAGTTTTGTAAACCTATCCTTCTTTTGTCCTTTGTTGTCAAATACTTGATTCATAGAATCACATAAAGATGTAAAAGTGTACCTGGAGCTAGAAGACCTAAGTCTGAGCCTCAAGTCTGACTCTCTCTTGCTCTCCATGAGCTTGGGCAAGCCACTTAACTTCTCTGAGCCCCCAGTTTCCTCATCTGTAAGACGAGGACAAAAAGACCTCAAAAAGTCATCATGATAATGAGCAAAAGAGTATATAGATGAAGAATGTAAACCTAAGATCATTTGCCCACGATGTAACTTTTACCCCTCAAAGGCAGATCAGATCACTCGGGGAGGTCTCACTCTGCTGCAGCAATGACTTTTGTGATCAGTTACATGCACCTCAAACTGGAATAAGATGATGTGGATCTCAAACCTGACTCAGCGCTGAACCCTGGAGCTTAACCCTGGAGCCATAACAGCCTTGCAGCAAATGAGGGACAATAATCCTTTCTTTACAGAGTTAATGTACAGATTAAGTAAGATAGCTTGTTTAAAAGCAGCGTGAGCCGGAGTGGAGTGTGGGACCCTAAGGGATTATTACAAGAGCTACGAGCTTGCCTTCACTGCTCTGTCCTAGTCCAAGTCCCTACTGACTCCTGTATTAGTGCAACATCCCCTCCCTGCCCTTTCTCCACCTTCCCATCTGATCCAATGTCCCCATTTCAGTCAGTAGGATCTGACATGTCACCTCCTACCTAAAACCTGTAGACCTCAGGAAAGTGTATAACTCAGGACCGTATTTTGAAAGACTGTCTTATGTGGACCTGTGGCCCCATCTGCTCCACTCTTACTGAGTCTCTCTTGTACACCAGCATCCCACTTGCCACGTGGGAAGGCCTTCTCTCAACTGCCCCTAGGCCTTTGCACATTGGCTTTTGTATGTCTCTAACACTTTCCCTCCCACCCTCAGGACAGGAACTGTGTCTTGGGACTGCTGTGTCCCCCAGAGCCTAGCACTGAGCCTGGCATATAGTGAACATTCAATAAATGCCCTTTCAGTGAATGAATCTAACACCTTCTTACATTCTCAGTGTGTTCCGCACAGCACTGAGGGCATGTATATACATGATCTCAATACAGAGATATTCTCACCGTTCTTGGGGAGAAGAGATGGGCTGCACCTCGGATCTACTGTATCTCCAACATCCAGTGCTACACACCCATCAGCAATCTGCCAAGAATCTGGTAAAACTTTCAATGTGAGGGAAAACCTCAGAACCCTGTCATTTGATTCAGTGAAGGTAGTTCCCAATCTCACTGCTTCTCTCTCCTGCCAGAGAACTCGCAAAGCCTGTGAGTTAAGTTCATCAGGTGGGTGTTTTAGCATAATCTTCAACATATTTCTTCCTATTCCTTCCACATACAGCATTGACATCCCACAGCATCCCTCTCTGACTTAGACCTAAGACCCCTCGGGAGAAGGAGCATTGGTATTGATGAATTTAAACCAATGTCAGATTTGTGTAAGAAGTCCAGCTTTACCATTTAATGCCCGTGTGATGCAAGTTATTTGATCTCTCTGTACTTTAGTTTCCTCATCTATAATACAAGATCAATCCATCTCAGTGGTGGTGATGTGGATGTTGGATAGAACAAAGTTGCCAAGCATCTGACATAATGTCAGGAGCAGGTACCAGGTACCAGGTACCAGGGAGGCATCCCATGACCTTTGGCAGGAATGGGGAGAAGCCTTTGCCTACAGGCCAACTCTGATGGGTTGATGTGTGGCTGCTAGGAACATTCTGTCCAATTTTTCAGGACCATATTTGGGCTGGCTCATGGGAAAGAGGGCTTTGATGTCTCTGTCACGGTGGACCAGGGAGGATGAGCAGCAAATGATGAGTTTTTATTGCCCTTGACTTTCCAGAATGACTTAAGAGAAAGTAATTCTCTCTCCATTTGAATTCCCTTCAGAGTCTGGGAGGAGAGAAGGTCATTTCTTGAAAGAATGTGTGTTTCTTAGCCCAAGTCAGAGAAGCAAAACAGAGAAGGTGGTGTGTCAGAGAGACTGGATTCCAGGGACACCCAAGGCTGCACATCTGAGATTAGTGTGCAAGTAGACGGAGAGCCCAGATAATGTATTTGCTGGTTGACATATGTACGTGGGGCAGGGGCAATTCCACATGAATCTTGTGGGTGGGGGCTCCTTTGCCATTGATACTCTGAGCCCCACCTAGGGCAGAGGTGAGCCTGAGAGGGCCCATTGTTTGGTAGGCACTCTGGAGGTGGAATGAGGAGCACTTTGGGAAAGAGGGTGAGAAATCCAGTTCAACAAAACTCCTATGAAAACTTTTGTCCCATCTTGAGTTCAACAAAGGCTTGGGTGCTGCTTCTCCTATTTTCCTCTGAGATAATGAGCCACCAGTTCAGAGGGCTAGAATCTAAATGTTTCTGATTCATTTACAGTTGGGTCAGCAAAACATGCACTGATCGGGAGGAGACCTCCCAGGAAGTTATATAAGCTTCCTTGTGGAACCGAGAATCCTTGTTCCGGCCAGGCTTAACTCAATCAGCTGGGGCTGCACTTTGATTCTAAAGATAGAGCGGGAATGGGGGTTGGAGGATCCCCTTCCCCACTGCAGTCATCTCTGGTCTTAATTACACAAATCCCACCCTCCGGAAACAGAAATCCTAATTAATAGTAACTGAAGGAGGGCAGAGATCTATATACCAATGTGCCTTATCTCAGTAATTTCAGAAGAGACGTGAAAAAAAAATGGATCCTGAACAACTATTTGTCTAATAAACAGCCCCCACCCTCACCCCCTTCATTTCCTGCAAAGAAAGCTCTGTTGCAGTTAATCCATCTTGGCTCCACTCGGAGCACATTATCATTTTTATCAGCCTCATAAATCGCCTTTCCAGATTACACAAAAATATACATCGCCCCACTATAATTATTCCAGACCCCCGCCTTCTCCTTTTTCATTTTGATCCCAGGTAAACCCAGTCATTACTCGCATCAGTGTGGCTTCCCAAAACGTCAAGATTAAAACGGACCATGGAGACTTATGCAAGACTGAGTCAGCCGAGCAATTTGAACCAATAAATATCAAAGTCGTGTCTAAGCAGAGAACAATTCATTTGATACCACATCTGTCAACAGGCCTGTGGAGGATTTTCCTTCCTGGGGCTCCACCCTGGCGGCCCTGCTTGCTCTTCTTCCTGATACTATGGAGAAGCTGGATTTGGCCTCCCAGGAGGAGGGGGCCTTGCACCCAGAAAAGTGCTGGGTGCCAAGACCAAGGGGGATTCAGCGGCTGAGCTGCCTGCCCTTCATCCGCTATCAAGAGGGCCTGCTCCAATGCCTCAGCTGGGCAAGCGCACTCTGCAATTAGCAATTCTTTTTTATTGGTTGATGTGGGCCTCTGGCCAAGAGGAGCTGGGATTGAATCAATATTCCTTTTATTATGTCATCATAGCCAAATGAATTATGAAAACAAAAGCTCAATCTGAAGCTGCCAATGCTAATTACTGGGTAGGATGTGGAAGCACAATAAACAAAGGGCGCTCTGTCCAGGTGGGATTTGTAGGAGGTGCCCTTTAGCTGGGTCTGGGGGCTGCCAGGCCCATCTCTCCCTCTCTCTGCAAGCCCTGGACTCCCAGAGGCAAATTGGAAGGGGTCTAGTCCCCTCTTGGATGCCAACTTTAAACCAACCTAATACAATTCAACTCAAGCAGCATTTATTGAGCACCTACTGGGTACCAATCAGTATAGTTTTCCACACACTACCACAGTCTCTGCTTACTGCTGTCTCTAAAGTCTCCCAGACTCTAGAGTCTCAGTTAGATGCTATTTATTGTATAAACTGGGCTTCTCAGATCCTTGAATTTCTCATTTATAAACTGAGGATAATAAGATGCATGTCACAGATTTATGTAGGACCGACTGGGAAAATATCTGCCAAATATTTGGCACAAAGGCACTCAACAAATGTTAGTTGCTTTCCTCCTCTTTCCTTCCCTTCCTCCTCCTCCACCTCCTTTATCTTATTATTATTATTACACTTCTCTTTACCATCACCATCATTCAATGACCACCCAGTGCTCAGAGCTGGGTTCACTTATACATCATTAGTTGATCATATGCTTGATGAATGGGAAGCGAGAAGGAAGAAAACTGATCTTGGCAATGTGGAGGTGATAAAAGGTAATTTACATCAGAGTCTTGAATCCCAGAGCCTACAGCCTAACAGGGACACGGACACACAGCAAGTTAACTGTAATAAAAGTGGAGGGTGCTTCGTGGTTTCATGGAGAATGGCCACCTCTACCCACCATCCTGCTTCTGTCTTGGAGAATCCAGTTGGAAGAATCAAACTTCTCCCTTTGTGGGAAAGTCCTGTCTTCTCCTTGAGTGGGGGAATGTGGTAACATCTGTGAAACCAAGTCACAGGTGGTAGAAGGTGTGAGTGGTCAGGGAGGGGGTACGGAGGCTGGGAACAGTCACAAGCCTTCCCTGTGCAAAGAACGTCTCTCAGACGTCCCATTTGCATCCCATGTTACAGAGCAATGAAATGTCTCCCCAGTATTCAAAATAAGCTCTGAGTGGCTGAGTTCTCACTTGGTTACATGATTTTAGGAAAATCACTTTACTCTAGAAGCTTTAACTTTCTTGTCAGGGAGATGGAGAGTGTTAGGCTAACACAGATGTGCACCGTAAATCCCATGACAGCTGGGTTTTGCCTCCAGTGCTCCCTCTGTGCTTCGCCAGAGCCTCTGGGCCATCAGGAGGGGAGGACTGGCCACATCAGATTCATCCTTGTTCTACTTCTTGATTCTTGTGCCTGGTGCTGTGCTCGGCCAGGTCAGTCTTTGTTAAATGAGGCAGAATAATTGTAATGACAAACTCTTATATCATGAGCAATAGCCTCTAAATAATTTTTTTCCCCATGGTCATGGGGAGGCTCTGTGGTGGGGTTACCACGCCATTTTCAAAGGAAAAACTGAGGATCAGAGAAGAGAGGGGGCGGGGGGGGTGGAGGTTGGAGGCAGTTTCACACAGCTAGTTAGAGCTCCTAACCTGGGTCTGGTGCCTTTCCTGCCACTCTGTCCTTTGAGAAGAAAGAGGAAAGCCAGCCCTTCAGCTCCCTACTGCAGGATGATGCCAGGCCAGACCCAGTCTCCTGCAGGTATAGGGAGACAAGTGTTCCTCAGCTGTTGTGGGGCGTCTCATTTCCAAAGTCAGAGTAATCGGGGTACTAACTGTTAGTTGGTAGGAGGAAAACAGCTTTGACTTCCTGTTTAAGTCCTGGCACTGGGTGGCCCCGGCATCGAATTAGTGAATTTTCTTTGAACCCCAAGTTGGAAGTGTGCCAAAGGTAAAGGGCTGCTGGAGGTGGTGGGATCAGAGTATGGGAGAATCAGGCTCCCACAGAACAAGGAAGGAAGAGAAATGGAGGAATCGTATTTCCCATTTTTCCACTAAAGAAACAGCCTTTGCATTTACGGGTCCAAAATCGACTTCATGGGTGTGTAGACAGCTTAGGTTTAATGCCCCAAGGCCACTGCCTTGCAATTCTTAACCATTTTATTTTTGAGTTTGTGCTTAGTAGGTGAAGTCTGACAGGAAAACGGGACATGTGCTGGTGACTCAGCTTCTCAACTCACACCCGGTCCCATCTTCCATTGGCTCCTGGGATTGGATTCTCAGTTGCCCACTTCCTGCTCCATCTGGTAACCACTGTCACCCTTGCACCCAGCAGGGTCCTGGGCACAGCAGAGGGGGCCGGGGTTGGATTTGGTGGCCCATGGGATGAGTTGCAGGGCAGGGTTCCTGGCATCTCCTAGAACATAATTCTACAATTATGTTCATGCCCAAGTGACCACAGCATTAAGTGGCAAATAAAAAACGCCTTGATGTTTTGAGAGAGTTTATGGATGAAAGGAAAAATCTTTTTCTCTACTTTTTGAACGAGGGCCCTGCATTTTTATTTTACACCAGGCCCTATAAATTATTAATTTGGCCCTGATAGGACTTCAGCAGGACTGAACACAAATGGAAAACTTAGGTGTTTCAATTCATGGCCATTATGTGGCCCAATAATGGCTGGTAGTCAGGAGGCCTAGGGACAAGACAGGACAAACCAGCGGATACCAGCATGGGCTTCATCATCAGCCTCTAGTCCTACTTGCTGTGTGATCTTGGGAAAGTTACTTTGCTCTTCTGAGAATTTATTTTCTTATTTGTAAAATGAAGATAATAATAGGTTTGTCAGGAAGTCACTGAGAGCATACAAATAAGAGCCCTTGGCACCATGCCTGGCATAGAGCAAGTGCTTAAGTAGATCTGAATTTTTATTATTTCATCATTGTCATCTGCCACCTGTGTGACCTTGGACACAGTATCACCATGTGAAAACGCCTCAAACTGTGCTTGTTAAACTCTAAGTTCTCAAAAATCAATGTGTGCTGACCACACACATATGGTCAATTAATTTTCTACAAGGGTGCCAAAACTACGCAATAGGGGAGGTATCACCCACAAATGGTGTTGAAAAAACTGGAAATCCAGATGCAAAAGAATGAAGTTGGGTCCATACCACACACCAGGTAAAATTTAATTCAAAATAGATTAAAGGCCTAAACGTAAAAGCTAAAACTCAGAAGAAAAAATAGGAGGAGATTCTCATGACACCGACTTTGACAATGATTCTCAGATGTGACACCAGAAGCACAGGCAACAAAAGACAAAATCGATAGATGGGACCTCATCAAAATTAAAACCTTTGTGCAACAAAAGAGACTGTTAAGAATATGAAAAGACAGTTCCTAGGATGGGAGAAAATTATATCTGATAAAAGACTAATATATATAATATAATATAATATAATATAATATAATATAATATAATATACAGAATATAATATACAACTCAACAACAAAAGAACAAACAACCCAACTGAAAAGTGGGCAAAGAAATTGAGCAGGCATTTCTCCAAAGAAGGTACACAGATGGCCAACAAGTACATGAAAAGATGCTCAGCTTATCATCAGGAAAATGCAAATCGAAACTGCAATAAGCTACCTCTTCATGCCCATTATGATGCCTATACTTTGAAACATTTAAAAGAAAAGAAATCAGAAAACTGGAAGTGTGGGCAAGGACCTAGAAAAATGGGAACCCTTGTTCATTGCTGGTGGGAATGTAAAATGGTGTGGCCACTCTGGAAAATAACTTGCCAGTTCCTCAAAAAATTAAGCATTGGGTTCAGCAATTTCACTCCTAGGTATATACCCCCACGAGTTAAAAGCAGGAGCTTGCACACCAACTGGTATACCAAAGTTTGTAGTAGCACTATTCACTGTAGCCAAAAGATTGAAACAGCTCAAGTGTCTAGGAAGAGATGAATGGACACACGAAATGTGGTCTATACATGCAAAGGAATAATCACTTGTTAAAAAGGAAGGGAATTTTAACATGCTGCGGCCTGGGTGAACCTAGGGCACATGATTCTGAGTGGAATAAGCCAAATGCAAAAGGACACATACTGTGTGATTCCACTTACATGAGGTGCATAGAGGAGTCAAACTCATAGAGAAAGAAAATAGAGTAGAAGTTATCAGATGCTGGAGAAGATGGGAGTGGGGAGCTATTATTTAATAAAGAGAGAGTTTTCATTTCAGATGACCAAGTTCTGGAAATGGATAGTAGGGAAGATTGCACAGCATTGTG
Source organism: Canis lupus dingo (assembly GCF_003254725.2). Taxonomy (NCBI): domain Eukaryota; kingdom Metazoa; phylum Chordata; class Mammalia; order Carnivora; family Canidae; genus Canis; species Canis lupus. The sequence goes on from NC_064246.1 coordinate 38,577,492, forward strand.
AATGTATTTAATGCCACTGAATCGCACACTTAAAAAGGGTTAAAATGGTAAATGCTAGTTATATATACTTTACCACAATAAAAAAGATACTGGTTACTTTTGAATTTCCCTGAGCTTCAGTCTCCTCACCTGTAAAATAGCAGGCGGAACGCATGCCTTGTCTGTTCTGAGTCTCAGTGAGTTAAGGCAGGAGGAAGGAGCCTGGGTACATCAGTGGACATTAACAGGTCAGGCACTGATGTCCTGCTCTTGGCCCTAGCATGTCATTCCAGCCAAACCTGATGCCTTGGCTTTGCCAAGGCAGAGCTGGCTGTTGATTACGAGACCCGAGGATAACACAGGTGAGTCCTTTTGGAACTCGGACTTTTCATTTTTGGATTATCCTGGAATACTTTTCAGCATGAGTTACTTCTCAGTCAAGAGAGTGCAATGAGTTTGGAAATCATTAGCATTTCAAGGCTCGGAGAAGTCCTGCAATTTAAAAGGCACATTTAATTGTAGCTGTACCCGAGATTTTTCAAGACTTCTTGGAGTGTGAGAAATTCACAGACTACTTTTAGAGAAATGCTTGTCTAGAGACATTCAAAGGTGAAACATCAAGTAGGCATATGAATAAAAACACATGGCCAAGCCATGGGAACAGACACACCCACAATTTTGTGATTTCTTGCCCTTCATTCACTGTATTAATTGAAGATCACTTAAATTCTCCCAAAGCAGCTCAGTATTATCTGTATTCATTTACTCATGCATTCACCAAAACTTGACTGCACACTTACCCTGTGCAGGTGCCAGGAAACAGACATGAGCCCCCACAGCCCAGCCCTCAGGGCACTCCCAGCCCAGGAGGGCAAACAGGAAGTAGGCCAACTCTACTCTGAATTCCAGGGCGGGAGCAGCTATTTTGAAATCTGGTAAAGCTTGAACTGGGGCAGCACCAAGGAAGGGGTATCTGAAGAAGTCACCAGAGATGCCCCAACCCTGCCACCATTGGATGGAGCAAAAATGTCCCTGGAGAGACAGTTCCATGTTTCTTCATTTTCCCAGGGATCCGAGAAAGTGGAACCTCAGGATGGATTTTCTAGGTATTTAAAGCAGAGACTTCAAACTGGCAGCCCTTAGGTCAGTCTGTTTAATTTACATTGAATATTTAATTTATTTATTTATTCTAGATTTTATTTTTATTTATGCACCAGAGACACAGAGAGAGAGGCAGAGACATGGGCAGAGGGAGAGGCAGAGGGATGCCAGACTAGATCCCAGGACCCCAGGATCAAGACCTGAGCCAAAGGCAAATGCTCAACCACTGAGCCACCCAGGTGCCCCAATATAGAATCTTTAAAGCCTGAGCTGTCCATAAAAGGGAGGCTTCACATTAAAATTTGGATTTCTATTTTTTTTTTTTTTAAATGACTGGCCCATCTGACACCTTTGGGCGACATTGTAGTCATTGCCGGTTTCTGGACTTCACCACCCCCCTCAATTCCCCTAGTTCCCACTTGCCTCCTTCACTGATTTTTGCTTAATTCCATGTGTTTTTCTTTTTTAAAGATTTGTTTGTTTGTTTGTTTGTTTATTTATTTATTTATTTGCAAGTGAGAGAGTGAGAGAGCAAGGGGGTTTGGAGGAGGGGCACAGGGAGAGGGAGAGAGAGAGAATGTCCCAGGCTTGTGTGCAGAGCCCGACGCAAGGCTTGAACTCACGACCCTGAGATCATGACCTGAGCCAAAACCGGGAGTCAGTCTGCTCAACAGATTGTGCCACCCAGGCGCCCCTATGCCATGAATTTTCTATCTGGACCTCATAAACACTTGAGTTTATAATCTCTGTTAAAGATATTGCCCCGTCCCCCTTCCCCAAATGTAATAAATATATCTATCTCAATATCATCTATGTGATGTATATAACATCTCAATATCAATATGTGTTTTATGCATATATATAGCATACATATTCGTTTCTCTGTTGGGTGCCCCCTGACATCACACAGCATAATATGTGCTCAAGAGGAGAATGTAGAGCAGCATCCCAGCTGCCCCGTCTGGGACGCCCCACTGTTATCGAGTGTTCCCTATATAGCTCTCCCGACTCAGGTTTCCCTGTGTCTGTAGCACAGCCAGTTATTTTGAAAACAACCAGTTACTGTGACCCAGTGTGCTTTTAGAAAACTAGCAGTAACATTTACCAGAAGTTTTCTGTGGGTGACACACATCTCTTGCTTTCCAAACAATCAGCTGTAACAGGGACCAGCTATTTTTCCAAATAGCCGGTTGTTTCACAATTTTTCAAAATAGCTGGTGGTTTTACTGAATTTGCCCTTTCATTTTTCACTTGTTGGTGTTTGCAGATCTCCTGTCAGTGAGGAATGCAGTTGGGGTTACTTCCCCAGTGATGGGCAAGATCAGGAGGGGAGGTGGGGGGACCAGCTAGCACTATGGCACACATACTATGTGCCAGGTCTATGCCGGCATCCTGCCCCCTCCACCCCCCCAGTTCCCCCCCCTCCCCACACCTCTCAGGCTTTCTGAGACTCAGCTGTTCATCTCCACTGTGCAGACAGAAAGGATGGTAAAATGGCAGGTTGGTCTCTTGTCCAACTGGCAGGGTTTTGGATTATCCAACAGGAAATTGAGGCACAGAGAGGTTATGAGATTTCACTTGCCCAAAGGCACACAGCATCAGAACAGAACTACTGTGTTCTCCTAATCCCTTGGTCAGTGTTTCTTCCTTTACACTTGTGTTTTCCAAACAACAGTAATCCAATTATCACTTTCAAAATTTCTGCTGAGTGATCATATCCTTCATATCCCTAAAATCAGGTACTTGATAACCTTTAAAAAATCAACTCCCTATTTTTACATAGAACTTTCTATCATTACCATAGATGGAAGACCATGATCGTTTTACATTGACAGAAGATGATCGTACAAATAAATGCATTAACACATGCAAAATTGTTGTGAAATGTTAGCTTCATGCTGTTGTTTGCCAGTCTTCCGTTGACAAGAGGGGCAGCAATTACTAAGAAAGGAGATAGGTGAGTGCCTCATAGAATCCTTGTCCTTGATCTAAGGAGAAAAATTGGAAGAATATCAAAAAGGGAAATAGTTTTCACCTGTGTGGGTCCGTGTCCTTTAATGTCCCACTGCACCATGGGGCCCACAAAATCAAATCTTGTCCCTCACCGCAAACCTGTGCCTCCCCGTGCCCCCAAGGCTGCCCCTGAGCACATCCCCCAATACCTGGTGAAGTGGCAAGCTCCCTGTTGACATCATCATGATCATGATCATCATTATTATTACCGTTGTCATAACACAAAAGGCAGCTTCAGGGCTGTATCAGTTGACTTCTCCCACTAGGTCTGAAGAACCCTCTGAACCAAGTCCACTGACTTGTCCAGCATTGTGAAGGCTCAGACCAGAAAGAAAGCCAAAAGCCAATACCAAAAACCTAAAACAAATAGCAACGCCAAATGAAGTCACCCCTGTACCATCCAGTTTCTTTATTTGAGGCAGAGTCGGAGCTAGTTCCTTGAATCCAAAGGTGGAGCTGGGAAGAGGACAGTCTGGTCAGAAGACACCTGTGGATCAGACTGACCTGCATCCTGTGGTTCTCGAATCCTCCCTTCCTCCTTCGCGGTGAACTTTGTGTCCTACCCAGTAATTAGCACCGGCAGCCTCAGATTGGCCCTTTTGTTTTCATAATTCATTTACTTTTGATGATATCATAAAGAGTATAAATTTCAACCCCCTCCCCTTAATGTCCTGGCCACATGCCCACATCCACTAATACAAAGACACTAATTGCTCCTCACTCTTGTGCCAGGCACTTTGAAAACATCTTTGGCTAATGGATGGAATTAACCTTGTTTAACGTACAAATCAGCAGCCTAATTTGCCATGAATCCCGACTCCGTGGCTCCATGTACCACGTCGGGGAGGAAGCGACTCCCCACTCCGCCCTAGCCACACTGGGAAAGAAAGCGGGGGAGGCCCGCAGTAGCCGCACCCTCCTCTGGGATCCCCTCCCTCCCCCTGCGGCATTTGAGCTTCGATCCTTCCACGGGGGTCCCCCTCGATGGGACGGCAGCCCCGTCCATTGCCAGCCAGGCTCTCCGGGAGCCCGCCAAAGAGACCCCCAGACCAGAGGAAGGTGCTTGAACCCCATGGTTTGCGAAATCCGCTGGAAACACAAGGCGAGGCGCCAGAGGAGGGTGGGCTGCGGTGGTGCGCCCAGCAGAGCGCCTGGCTCCCGGGCCGGGGTGCTTCTGGGCCCCGGCCCCTGCGCCCTCAGCCTACCTCGGAGGCCAGAAGCGCGGGGCCGGCGGGCTGGGCGGGCGCCAGGGCCCGAAGCAGCGCCCAGCGCTCGGGGACAGGCCGCCCGCCGCCGTGTGCCCCGCCGGCCCGGCTTCCTCCGAGGCTCCCGGGCACCGGGCACCTCCGGCCAGCACGGCTGTCCATAACGGTGGCCAAGCTAAGCCCTGGGCGCACCGAGTGCCCAAGAGGATGAGCCGCTCCGTGTGCCCGGGGCCCTTGGCCCTGCTCCTACCCTGTGCCGGGCAGGCGCTCTGCTCAACCAGCTCAGCCACTTGCTTCCTTCCTATTTGTACTTCGTTTCGCCCAGCAGCCTTATTTCTTCCTCTCTTGTTCTCAGTAAAGCATAACTGAATGTTCTTAGCTAGTGCTGGAAACTCCGCTCCATCTGAATGGTGAGGGCAGCCCGGGGGGCGCAGCGGTTTAGCACCGCTTCAGCCCAGGGCCTGATCCAGGAGACCCAGATGGAGTCCCACGTCGGGCTCCCTGCATGGAGCCTGCTTCTCCCCCTGCCGGTGTCTCTGCCTCTCTCTCTCTCTTTCTCTCTCTCTCTCTGTGTGTGTGTCTCTCATGAATAAATAAGTAAAATCTTTAAAAAAAAATCTGAATGATGAGCCTGAAGTAGCCACGGGGAGACCGAGAGAGAGGGTTCCAGAGGAAAGAGAGAGACACTCTCTATTGACCCAGCTGCCTGATTCACAGCGCATTAAGTCTCAGACTTCCTGCAGTTCCAACCACCTTGGCTGTGGCCACCGAATGGCTGTGGCTGAGAGCAACATTTGGGAGTCACATATATCTGGGTTAGAATCCTGATTCTATTGCTTGCCAGCGATGTGAACTGCAACAAGTGACTTCCCTCTCTGATTTGTTTCTTCAGCAGGGAAAGAGAAATGAGAATCATTATGTGGGGATTTGAGAAAATGCAGGTAAAGTGGCCCTCACACATGGTAGGGCTCATTTATGTGCTGTTGTTGCAACAGAAACACATTGAGTGCTTATTACGTGTCAAGTGCAAAGTTAGTGGCTGAGGACTGTGTTAGAATAAGGCAGAGTGAGCCAGACATGGTATCTGCCCTCAAGGGAGCTTAAATCTCGTTGGGGAGGCAGATATTAAGTGGACAAATATATCGTTATCATCTGTGCTGAATAAATACTGCAGTAAGAACAGGACCTTGTGCAACCTGGCCCAGTCGGGAATGGGGGGCAGGGCGGGAAAGACTCCCTGGGCCAGGAGGAGCAGGGGGGAGCCAGATGAAGGAGGCTTAGGGTTCTCTCCGCCAGCAGGACAGCAAGTGCAAAGGTCCCAAATAGGGACGGATGGCACGAAGGGGCATTGAGCGAGATGGAAGAGATGGCAAGAGGTGAGGCTGAGGGGCAGGTAGGGGCACAACCTGGCCATGGCCTTGCTGCCCCAGGAGGGAGGCTACTCTTTGCAGTGAGTGCAGTGGGCATCATCCACGGGCTTTAAACAGGGGCACGTCAGGAAGCAATTGCACTCTTTGCTTGCTGTGGAGAGGAATCTCCTTGGTGCAATGGCAGTCACCATGTACGCCTTCGGGCAGGCTCTCCAGGGACCACCACGCAGAAGGGCTCCTGTAGCACATGGTGTATTGAGGCCATGCAAAGCACACAGTGAGAAGCAAGGGGAGAGAGGTGGTGTTGGTTAACGTGGCTGGTGCAGATGCCGTAGTGGACAGCAATGTCCTGTGTATTCGATGTTCCTGTGACCTGTGTCTCTCTTTACAGGCACTTCCTGTCAATATTCTCTGCAGACAGGTCTCTGTGTGAAAGTAGCAGGCAGGTCCTTCTGTTAGTTATAAAGGAACATGGATGGATTCATTCTCTTCCAGGTCTTCTGTGGTTACATCTCTCCCTCATTCCTACCTGTTACCTGGAAAACTTCTGTGACAAGAATGTGGAAGGATCATTCCCTATAGGATGCAACTATCTTTGGCACTTCTATCTGAATATTTGGTTTCAGACCCTGGCTCACATGCATTGATTCTCTGAACAAAGGCTTCCTGTTCTCCTACTTTGAGTCAGGCACTGCTCCAGACACCGAGGATGCACCAGTGATCAAAGCTAAGTCCTGGCCCCCAGAGCTTGCACTCTAGAAGGTGGAAACCCATAAAAGTCCAATGAACAAGTAAACATATCATATGTCATGTGGTGATAAGGTTTAAACAAAGCAGGGAAGAGAAATGGGGAGATCCTACAGGGAAGTAGGTCTTATGAGTTATCTACCATAGTGAGGAAAGCCTGCAATGAGGAGATACCATGTGAGTTGGGCGAACTGAGGGAGGGCCCAATGCCTATCTTGGGAAGAAGTGTTTCAGGCAAAGATAAAAAGCATGTGCAAAGGACCTGCGCAAGTGGGGAACAGCTTGGCAGGATTTGAGTATCAGGAAGAGGCCAGTGTGGCTGGAGTGAAGGGAGGGAAGAGTCAGGCCACAGAGGACCTAGAGATAGAAAAGTCACTGGAGAATCATTATCCCATGGGCAATTTAGAGGAATCCTCCGCTGCTGTGGGGAGCCTAGGTCAGAGCAGGGAGAGCCATTAGAAGGCTGTAGAGATAGCCCAGGCCCAAGGTAGTTCCCAATGGAGTAGCAGCAGTGAGCCCCAATACTTTTCACTGGGGTCTTTGTAAGATTAAGGGGAACATATGAAAGTGGTGTGACCCTGGGCCAGCACAGAATCTATGTCTTAGATATAATCACAGCCAGGCCATTTTGATACAAGGGAAATAAAGCCCAAGGGAAAATGACTCACTAAGTATTATTCAGCAAATTAAAGGCTGATTTCCTGACTACCATCATACAGCTACTTACAGAAAAAGAAAATCTCAAAAGTATTTTCGCCATCAGCGTGTCCCACTGATGGAAAGTCAGGGTGGCCTTATGTTTTGTTTCCAATATAAAAAGGACAAAGTGAATCAAATATTGACTTCCTAAATTGTCAGTGGTTGAATGGACTTGCAGGTGTCATGGCCCGGGTGAACGGTGCATTCAGCTAGTGGAGCCAGCTGCCTTCTGCAAGTATGGGACTCCAGGCCACTTCCTGCGTCAGGAGAGGCCCCATGCTGGGACCAGGACCCTGTGATCCCAAGAGCTTGTGCTCCTTTCCTTGCACTCTCCTGCTGAGAATGCCCCTTGTGGCACCCTCCTCTTCAGTTACCTCTTTCGCTACAATAGGACAGAAGAAATAAGGTGAGGATGTCAGGGACTTATCACTAAGACTCTGGACCTTACACACAAATCAAAGATGTGTGCCTCGCGTCTGCTACGTCTTGCCTGACGACACCTTCTTGTGATGATGAAATGAGAGGAGACAATACGGAGGACAGCACACCCCCCAGTGCCTGCCACATGGCCCCTGCTTGCTTCATGGTCGCTATTCACAGAAGCCTTGGATTTAACACATCCTGTCCCCAAGACCCTGTGCCACGTTTTGACTATGACATTCTGCAGAATTAGAAGTGGAGGAGGAACATGGAAAGAGTCTACTGCCAAATTGTTAGGAAAGTTTCAGAAAGCCATTTGCAGCTTGATGGCCTTTCCACGCTGCTCCAGTGTAGGCCTGCCACCAGACGCTGGGTGATGGCTGGAGTCCTGGAGGCCACAGCCCTCACTGTGAAAACTTTTCCCTAGGCCAGGGGTGGCATGCAACAACCAGGTCCACAGCCCTGACTAACATGGAAGGCAGCATCGCGGGCCTTTCTCCTAGGTCCCCAGATACACTCACGTGATGGCCACTGCGTCCCAGCACTGCTCCCCAGGCCAGATGCAGCTTGTTGGCCCAGGCCATCCCTGACTTCCTGCCACTGCAGCGTGACCCACACAGGTTCTCAGACGTAGGAGGTACTTGGTCACTGTTCACTGAAGAAGCGACTGAATGCTTTCCAAGAGCTTATAGGTAAGGGAGCTTAGCTTATAGAGGCAGACAGGGGGAGCACTGAAGTGTAGGCTCCCGCCATCAATCATTTCTTTTTACAAAAACTTCTAAAGCTAAAATCCCTCCTGCCAGGAGCTGTGCTAAGTACTGCGTATGCCTCCCGCTGACGAAGGGGGCTGTCTTCAGCCTCTGCTTGTTGCCAGCACCTTCCCCCGCGCCCACCAGCCGTGCCCGCCAGCCCAAAGCGCTCTTCCTGCATGCTCCAAATTGGCAAAGGACGGCAAGGATGCAGACCGAGGCTTCAGGGTGCCTTCACAACACCCTGGGGTGGGGGGCAGGAGGGAGGGCCCAGAGGCTGCTGGGAAAGGGCAGCCTCGCCTGCCAATCTGCAGGGAGGAAGCAGAGTGGAAAAGGAAGGGAAGCCAATGCAAATCCTGAGGTCTGAGGCAGTTTCAAAGTTACTTACGAGGCTGGCTGAGGCTGGACTCAAAAACATTTTTTTTTAAGAATCGATTTAGATTTATAAAAAAAAGTCACGAAGATAGTACAGAATGTTCTTATATACTCCACACCCAGTTTCCCCTATTATTAGCCTCTTAGATGAGCATGGTAAGTTTGCCACAGCAAATGAACCGATACTGATACGTTACCATCAGCTAAAGACCACACCTTATTCAGATTTCCTCGGATTTTGCCTAATGTCCTATATTTCTGTTCCAGGATCCCATCCAGGCTCCCTCATTATAATTAGTCATCCTGGCTCCTGAGGCTCCTCTTGGCTGTGACCACTTCTCAGACTTTTGTGTTTCATTTATGTTTATTTATTTTTACAGATTTCTTTATCTGAGAGAGAGAGAGAGCACATGTGTGAGGGAGGGAGGGGTAGAGGCAGAGAATCTCATGCTGATTGTGTGCTGAGCACAGAGCCCAGTACGGGGCTCGATCCTATGACCCTGAGGTCATGACTTGAGCTGAAACCAAGAGTCAGATGCTTAACCAACTGAGCCACCTGGGCATCCCTGTTTCTCAGATTTTTAAAATGTATGATAAACTGGACAGTTTTGAGGAGTACTGATTAGGTATTTCATAGACTGTCCTTTAATTGGGGCTTAGCTGCTCTTTTTCTCACAATGACACCAGAATTCTGGGTTTGGGGGAGGAAGGCTATAGAGAAGGAGCCGTGCCATTCCCATCACTTTTATCAAGGGTACATACTATCAACTTGACATCTCATTGTTGATGCTGATCCTGACCACCTGGCTCAGTGGTTTGGCAGGTTTCTATAAAGTGACTTTCCTTCTTCCTGTGTCTGTAATGTTCTCGTTGGAGGGCTATCCCTATGTGCAGTCCATATGTAAGGAGTGGGGCAGTCTAATTTAGCTACGGAAATTATTCAGAATATTTTTGCATGGGAGTGATGGCTCATGCCCATTCATTTATTCAGTAATTTATTTACATCAGTATTAATCCATGGGTATTTACTTTATACTTTGCATTTTAAGCTAACATTATTTTATTCCTCAAATTAGTCTAGCCTTGACCACTGGGAGCTCTTTCAGTTGGCTCCTTTAACATACCATCATTTTTTTTTCCTTTTAAGCAATCCCTTAGGGGGATCCCTGGGTGGCGCAGCGGTTTGGTGCCTGCCTTTGGCCCAGGGCGTGATCCTGGAGACCCAGGATCGAATCCCACGTCGGGCTCCTGATGCATGGAGCCTGCTTCTCCCTCTGCCTGTGTCTCTGCCTCTCTCTCTCTCTGTGTGACTATCATAAATAAATTTAAAAAAAAATTAAGCAATCCCTTACTTTTGGCCACTACAAAATGTTCCAGGCTCACCTTGTAGATTTCCTGACCCAGTCCAAGATCAGCCATTTCTCCAAGGAGCTCTCATTCCTTTTATTGAAGAATAGTATTAGAAACCAAAATCTGAGTATTAGGTATGCTCATTGCTACAGAGGGATCATTGCTTCTAGGTCCTCTCAGCTGACAGAGAAAGGAAAGATAGGTGTGTATAGTAACTCATGTTTATTCACATTTATAAATACTTCTCTATATATCTGTATGTACCCATATGGAGCTAAACATGAGTTTATACTGATGTCTCCATCTCTTATCCATTATTCCACAGGTCATTGGAGCCTTTTCCCCTTGCTTGTCTGTAACATCCTACTCCAATAGTGAGAAACGTGGCTACCACCACCGATCATCTATTTCCTTAATTGTTCAATTTAGGTGTGCATGTGTAGTGGTTTCAGAATTGTCAATCTGCCCCCCAGAGGAAACAAATTTATGAACCAGAGGGCAGTGTTTATGTGCAGTTCCTTCTGCATTTAGTTTTACAAGACTCCACAGTTTCTACAGCTACCTTCATCACCACCTACTTCCAGGAGGCTGTTTCATGCAATTATAATACAGTTAGATTATTTGGTCACAATCTACATTCTATCTTAAGAGCCTCTGACATCCTAAATGACTTTTTAAGAATTTACCTCCATTGAGGTTCACTTTTACGGTTAGAAAGTTCTATAGACTTTGACAAATGAATTGTGTTATGTATCCATCCTTAAAGTATCATACAGAATAGTTTCATCACCATAAAAATATCCCTGTTTCCTCTGTTTAATCCTCCCTCAAACCCCAAAACCCCTGGGAACCACTAATCTACTGATTGTTTATAATAGCTTGCCTTTTTTAATAATGTCCTATGAATGGAATCATACAGTATATAATCTTTTCATACTGGTTCCTTTCATGAATAAATACTCATTTAAGATTTATTCATGTCTTGGGGTGCCTGGGTGGCTCAGCTGGTTAAGAGTCTGCCTTCAGCTCAGGTCATGATCCCAGGGTCCTGGGATTGAGCCCCGTATTGGGCTCCCTGCTTGGTGGTGGATCTGCTTCTCCCTCGCTCTCTGCCCCACCCCCAGCTTGTCCTCTCTCTCTCTCTCTCTCTCTCTCTCTTTCTCTCTCTCAACTATAAATAAAATCTTTAAAAAAAAGAGATTTACTCATGTCTTTGCATGATTTGGTGGTTAATTCCTTTTTATCACTGACTAATATTCTATTTTATGGTTGGCTACAATTTGTTTATTCATCTACTTATTGAAGGACATCTTGGCTGCTTCCAACTTTTGGCAATTATGAATACAACTATTATAAGCATAAGTGGGCCCATTTTGGTGTGGACATAAGTTTTCAAAGCAGTTGGGTAAATGCCTAGGAGTGCAAGTGCTAGAGCTTATAAATCACAACCACTTTTAATCTCTTTGCTCTGACATAACACTGAAGTACATAAAGAACTATTTCTCCTTAATTCTATTTCTCTTAATTTCATCTGCAAATGAGCCCTGTGAGGTAGGTGTACCAAGCAGAGTTCTTAGTTCAGGTACTAGAAACTGATACTTAGGAACTCAGAAAAGGAAATGGATAGCTTTTAGGAGCCCATGTATCAATGGCGAGACTGGAGAAGGTGGCCTGGAAAATGGGTAAGCCAAGGTAACTAGTGGTGGCAGGACACCAAAGATTTTGTAGAAATACTCTGGTTAAGGTATTACTTCCACTGGCCATTCAGATGGTGCTGATGATGCTGTCAGAACTGATCTTAATTGATCCAGCATTTTTTACTCACTTCCTTAAAATTCAAAGTCCCAGGCAGGGACAACTGGATAACCCAAAGGGCCTCTGAGGACTGGCCTCAAGGGTCTTACAATTAAGTAAGGAAGAGCAGGGAAAGCAAATACACACTATCAATGCCCCTACTCACCTTCCTAGGAAGTGGTAGGGCCAAAAAGTGGAAGGAGTCCCCAAAAGACAATATAGAGTCGAGTCACTGTCCATCAGAACATCGAGGCAGTGATGTAAGCAAGAAAACTTCTATAGTGATGAGCCACCATGTACTGGGGTCTATGTGTTACAGGTGCTCAGATTACCCGATACAAGGGCCCAAACCATGGGGGACCCTGACCAGGCTTAGACTACATTCCATGCTAGATGCAGTGGAGAGCTACAGGAGGGTTTTTATTTTTTTATTTTTTTTATTTTATTTTTTTTACAGGAGGGTTTTTAAATGGGGAATCAGAAGTACAGGCTCAATATGTGGGCAGAAATACTTTGTAGGGGTTTGGTCTCTAGAGAAAAAGTCAAAGCTGGGTTCTAGGGTTAGGGCCTAAATCTCAGTAGGAGCAGGACTCAAGCTGATGCACTTAGGATTTCTCATGATTTATTTTTCTGGGTTGAAATAAAATCTTTAGGTGGATATTGAGTTGCTCAACTGTAAATCTTGATGAGAACGGGTATGCAACCCAGTGTAATAGGCTGAAAATTGCCTCCTGCCTCCCACCACAAAGATAGCAAGCGCTAATGCCTAAACCTATAAATGTTACCTTATCAGGGAAAAAGGATCTTTGCAGATATGATTAAATTGAGGATTTGGGGAAGAAGAAATTATCCTGGATGATTTGGTTGGGTCCTGAATGCAATCATCAGTGTCCTAAGAGAGAGGCAGAGGGAGGTTTGACCCTCTGGTAGCAGAGATGGGAGTGATGTGGCTGCAAGCCAAGGAATGCTAGCAGCTGTCATAAGCTGGAAGAGGCAAGGAGTGGATTCTCCCCTAAAGTCTCTGGAGTCTTGATTTTGGCCCAGCAATACTAATTTCACACTTCTGGCCTTTGTGACTGTGAGAGAATAAGTTTCTGCTGTTTCAAGCTACCCTATAGCAGCCCTAGGAAACATATACATCCTGGAAATTACTACTAGGGAAGACGAAAGTGAGTACAGTAGAAAGAACAAGTGCTTTGGATAGAAGTAGACCCAGAATCAAATTCCACCTAGTAAGACCTTGGACAATAATATTGACACAGGCCTGGGTGTGTGGTACATTTGCAGCCACTCCCCCTCCCGTGCTAAGGAGGACCTGAGTAGTGGACAGCAGCATTGTTTCCCTGATAGGGCTCAGAATAGATTCCAAAACAGGTCTCTTGGCATCTCTCAAAACTGAGATGTGATGTTAATGTCAGTGACCAACCATTCCTGTAATAGCATTAGCCGTCATCCAGTGGGTACCTACAATATAGCACATATTTTAAATAACCACATACTTTAAGTGAAACCCTACTTCATTATCCTAACAAACCAAAGAGACAGTTCTCTTCTTTGCCCTGGTTTGTGGGCAAAGAAATTAGAATTGAATTATCATTTCCAAAGGGACAAAGCTAGAGAGTAGCAGATCTGTTTCTCAAAACCAGGTCTTGCTGACTCCGAATGCCATCCCACCATGACATACAACCAGTCTCTTGGATTTTGCAGCCTCAGTTTCCCCCTCTGAGACTGCCATCCTTACCTTAAAGAGCATATGTGAGGACTCAGTGAGATCGCTAGCAAAGGCATGGAACCCAGGACACTGGTTGGCACAAAGCCTGCACTGGATAATTTTAGCCCACAGGAGGCTAGGCCCCACCAGAGGTCAGGCCAAGGTCTGTCCAGGCTACAGTGGGATCCTAGCAGTGGTAGGGAAGCTCAGCATACTCCCTGGTACACCTCCACCCTACAGTTTGGCTTTTGTCCTTGGGAGGGACACACCTGGAGCCCGGGAGCATCAGGGTCATCATGACTTAGAATGGAGCGCTCTGTAAAGTCATCATGAGCCGTGTGTCCCCTCCTGGACAAGGAATTACAATGACAACACCAACAGTCTTTTCCTTTCCTTTTCTTCTCTTTTTAAAAATATTTAATTAATTAATTTTTTTGAGAGAGAGAGAGAGAGAGAGCGCGAGTGTGAGTGTACGTGATGCAGGACTCGATTCTATGACCCTGAGATCATGACCTGAGTCACTTGAGTGCCGGAACACCAACAGTCTTTGAACCAGGATCTAACCAAGGATGAGGAGAAGAGACCTCCAACAGTCTGGAGAGGAAGAGAATTCTGGCATACTCTCCCTGAACCCCCTAGGGTCTCTTGTCCCATTTTGGGGAGACAGACTGAATCAGAAGAAGAAGCAGGGACTTTAGCACCAGACAGAGCACCAGTGCGTTTAGAGCCTCACCTTCCTAACTGCTGACTGCGTTGCCTTGGAGAAACTTCTTTACTTCTCTGAGCCTCTGTTGTCTCATCTATAAAACGGGCATATGAACCCCCACATTCCAATATGCCATGAAGATTAAATGGGTTAGTGCAGGAGCAGAGGCTCAATAAATATCAATCCCCTTCATGCTGCCTGTTCCAGGTCCGAGCCTACCTGCTGAGCACCCCGTCCCCCCACCCCACCCTAGAAATTGCAAGCTGGTTCCAGTGGCAAGTGTGATGTCCATTGGAAAGGGCGGTCATATCCTGGGCAGGCAGAGTGCTGTCCCAAGAGAAAAGAAATGCGGGCCAGCAAGGCTCCTCCATCAGCCTGGGTCCCAAGAGTCATACTCACAGCTCTCTCTGTGGCACTGGGGTGTGAGAAGAGTCAGGTGGACGCTTGTAAATCTGGACTCAAGCAGAGAAAATCTAAACTGCATCTTCTAAGGAAAAAAGTGGAGTCATTCGAGAAAATCTCCCTTTCTATTTTGGTGTCAACAAGTTAGGAATGGCAGGCTTTCGGCACAAGAAAACTATGCTTGGGCTGCTCCTTTATCACGTTCATCTTTCAGCAAATAATTACTCTCCCTCCAGGCACCCTCATCTGAACCTTCTAATTATACTATTGTTGGGTTTGATGTCAACTGAACAATAAATCAAACATGGAGCAGAATGTCTGATGGAAAATGTGCTGGGGAGTGAGTTGGGGGAAGCACACGCATTACGGCCAGTCACAGAATGGGGGCTTGCTCTCTCTTTTCCTGAGCTTTGCCTCAGAACAAGCGTCCCTTTCTCTGCTAATTTTGTTAACTTTGGGACCGTGATCTGGGCTCCGAGTGACCCACATCCTCCTGCCTCTAAAATGGGTGAAACTACATTTATCATTTCTTTCCCAGTGACCTTGAGAGGGTTCAGTTAATGAAGGACTGTAAAATACTAGCAAATACATGGATAACAAGCAATTTCTCATAAACTTTTTCCATATGGCGATTGGCTTCCTTCTCTGAAAGACTTTTAGTTACCATCAAAAGCCAAGCTCCCCATCGGGGAAAGAAAGAGGGCAGTGTTTATCTTAATATTTTGTTTTGTTTTGTTTTGTTTTATTTTATTTTTATTTCATTCCGTTTCATTCCATTCCATTCTATTTTATTTTATGTCATTGAGGGAGGAAGAGTGGGTGGTTCTGTGAGGAAGAGGGC
The DNA here is from genome assembly GCF_003254725.2 of Canis lupus dingo. Taxonomy (NCBI): domain Eukaryota; kingdom Metazoa; phylum Chordata; class Mammalia; order Carnivora; family Canidae; genus Canis; species Canis lupus. The sequence continues at coordinate 38,592,954 of NC_064246.1, forward strand.
AAAGCTTGGACAATCAGGGCATACATAGCAAACTCATTTCAATGCCTTCTAGTAGAGTCAATTCTGTGCCCAGTCAGCCCGCCCCTGGTGCTCGCACCCTAGTGGGATAGACAGGAGCTCACTCTGATCTGTCACCGTACAACAGGCAATGACAGGCTTTGGGAGATGCAGAGGAGAGAATTACCAGGACTGTCTCCTCTGGCTTATTTTTTCTGATCCCAAGTCTATTCATTGGGCCAAACTCTAGTGGGAAGCAGTTCATTCAGCATTTTCAGATTTTTTTAAAAACTATGCCTTGGCACCTGCTGGATACCATACCCTGTGCCAGGTGCCAGCGATGGACATTTGAGGAAGGTACAGACCTGGCCTCAAGGAATTCCCTGAAGGTGGGGGAGGAGGATGTGAAAAGACATCATGGTGTAAGCTGACGAGTGAAATTCTGTGGGATGCATAAAGTGTATTTAGCAAGACTAGTAACTGAGTGGGAAGCAACATGGACACCAAAGTGACCCTGAGTTCTTTAGCCCCAGAAAACAAAATGACTTAATAAGCCAGCAATGGTACTTTCCTTTTTAAAGCTACAGTTTATTGAATGATTATTATGGACCAGGCAGTGCTAACTACTTTTCTATTAGCTCATTTTATCATTACAGAAATTGATGGAGTCATAAAAAATTGGAAAATGACTCAACATCATATGTCATCAGGAAAATGCAAATTAAAACAACAATGAGATACAAATCTATTAGTAGAACCAAAATCCAGGACTCTGACAACACCAGATGCAGACAAGGGTGTGGAACAAGAGGAACTGTTATTTATTGATGGTGGGAATACAGTGGAGTGACAGTGGAGTGCAGACACTTTGGAAGAGAGTTTGGGGGTTTCTTACCATACTAAACCTCCCTTTAACATATCATCCAGCAATTGCACTCCTTGGTATTTACTCAAAGGAGTTGAAAACTTAAGTCTACACCAAAATCTACACATGGTGGCTTACAGCAGCTGTATTCATACCTGCCTAAACCTGGAAGCATCCAAGATTTCCTTCACTGGGGGCATGGATAAGTAAACCGTGATCTATCCAGACACTGGAATATTTTCAGTGCTAGGAAGAAATGAACTATTAAGCCATGGAAAGACATGAAGGATATGTAAATGCATGTTATTAGGTGAAAGATGCTAATCTGTAATTACTTGGTGATTGCAACTGATTTCCAGAATATCTGACATTCTGGAAAAGGCAAAACTATGGAGACAGTAGAAAGATCAATGGTTGTGCTGTGGGGTGGGGGAGAACAGGCAGCACAGAAGATTTAGGGCAGGGAGCTACTCTGTACGATACTATACTGGTGGGTGCCCGTAGCACTTGTCCATGGCATGTACACCTCCGGAGTGGATCATAGTGTAAACTATGGGCTGTCAGTGATAATGATGCCTCCCTGCAGGTTCATCGATTGTAACAAAAGTCCCACTCTGGTGGGGAAATTCCATAGTGGGAGAGGCTTGGGGGTGAGGCAAAGGGTACGTGGGGACTCTACTTTCTGTTCAGTTTTGCTGTGAATCTAAAACTGCTCTAAAAAATAAGGTTTTGTTTTGTTTTGTTTTTTAATAAAAAAGTGAGGATGTAGCAGCTGGTCATGTGTGCTGAGGCTGACTATGAACTGAGAGGTAGGTTACAGGCTCTGGACTTACTTGAGTTCTTATGACAGACCTTGGGAGCAGGTGTGTGATCACCATTCCTTATATAACCGAGCAATTGAGGCTTTCAAGGATTTAGGAAGGAACTTGCCCAAGTTTTCACTGGAGGAGCTAGATCCCATCTTCTGACACAGACTGATCTGAATTCAGAATTCAGGTAATTAAACCACTGTGCTAGACTCGTATTCTAAAGCCTAGAGGGGGCCACCATCTCATTTTTAGTACAAACTGTGGTTGGTTCAGACAACACTGGCTGGACTACATATTTTGTTCATTCTCTCATTCATTCATTCATTCATTCATTGCTTTGGTTAACAGGTGTTTGGTTCCCCTTTGCAGTGGGTCCTCTGCTGCACATTAGCATGTTCGTTTTCACTGTTCTGAGAAGCAGGAACCTTGAAATACCTGTTCTGCTCTCCATGGCTCTGGCCTCATGAAGAGGAATAGATGTGAATCACTTGGATTCTAACCAGTCTGCCCAATAATCTACCCCTAATACATGACCTATTGGATCACTTGAAAGTATGACAAAGTCCCCTTAGTGAAATGGCATGGCACCAAAGAATACCAGGAAATTTAAAAATATATGTAACGTATGAAGCAGCACCTGGCACAGTTGCAAACCAATGAACCATCAATTCCAGATGAAGCTGTACATTTGCTCTGAAGGTCTGGTCCCAGGCTGAGCCTGAGGCAAGTCCTGGGGTGGATGGGGGGAGACAGCAAGGTAGAGGAAACTCTTCCTCTCTGCCCCCCTAGTAGCTGAGTCTGGGGTCTAGATTTGCCAGATCAAAGCTCTGATTCTCCCTTTATTTAGGCTAGTGAGAGGCAGCCAGTTGAATGGCATTAGTTTAAAGCCAGTGTCATCTGGGAAGATGCTTAAATACATAAACTAGAACAAGAAATGGACTTTGAAGCCCACATTAGACTCTAGTAGGCCTTGTATAGTTATTTACAGTTCCTTGGATGTTTTCTTCTGTTACTTTTTCTGTGTTATGTAGAGTTTGCCATCCAGTGTCAATATACCCAGACTGCCTAAGTCAATTGAGCTTAGGCTGTGTGACCTGGGGATAATTATTTAACCTTTTGGGCATCCATTTCCTCATCTGCAAAACTGGGATAGTAATAACCCTCTTAGGGTGATGGTGTGGATTAAATAATTTAATAAAGTACTTAGATGATTATCATTCCTGGTATACTGGAAAAAGACAGATGAAGTATCTACATTTTTGCTTCTGAGGGCCCCAGAAGAAGAGAAGATAGAAGGCCAGGCCTAAAGTATCTGTGTAGGAGCCATGGCATAGCCTGCGGTCTGGGTTGTACAACTGGGCTGAGAATGGGGTAGAAGGAAGTCACTGGGTCTGCTTGTACCAGTGCTTTGCTTGCAACTCTAATGATTTCCACAAGGAGGGAACATGATTTTTCATCTTTTTTCCCCCCAAATTCTAGTGCAGATTCCTGCACAGAGTAGATGCTCAATAGATACCTGAAATACAATGGAGTTCAATTATAGCTTTTAGTGTCTTTGTGCCTTGGATCACATTTGGTCCCTTTTTGCATTCCCAACAGGGCTTTTGCACCAAGTTGGAGACCAGCATGTGCTTGCCTAATGAATGAATGAATGAATGAATGAGTGAATGAATCTGCTTACCTGCTGTGTGATGGATGCCATGGCCTCCAGGGGTACTGCAGGTGTGAGAACACAAATTATTAGCACATTGCTTTCTGGAGAGCAAATTGTGTATGTCAATAATCTAAAAATTCATGTGTATGAGTGTATCTTCCCTCCCATGAACAGTGTTCAGTCAGAGAGCAGACAGAGGAAGGAGTCTAGTTATGACACTGGACACACCCGCATCCACGTTCAACCTCACCCCTTCACAGGATCTCTGACTTTGAGGCGACTTGGTTTCCTCACCTGCAAGGAAGGAATAAAAATAGGTATTTCATAGACTCTATCCAAGGATTTAATAAAAGACCCTTCTCTTAGTAATGCATAAAAGCATTTCTCCTTACCAAGTGCATTTACCCAAAGGGTCTGGTTGCCCGACCTGGACTGGATCTGGGATACAGAGGGGCCAGACGTGGGCCACTGGCCAGAAGCTCACTGTGTGGGGAGGGAGATGGGGGTACAGAGAATTCATTCTGACACCCACCAGCACGAAGGGCCATTTGTCTTCAATTCTATGACCACCATCTGTGTCAAGTGCTATTGACTTACTAGCAAGATTTTATGGAAAATATAGGACTATATTGCAGATTCAGATTCCAATATCAGAGAGGATAAAATATGGGAAAAAGTTTCTCTTAGCACAGAAAGAAAAATTTCATACATCTTACAGTAGATTCACGCAGGGCTGAGGAAATGGAAAATGCTTGCAACCTTGAGGCTGGGGAAGCGTCAGAACGTAGGATCTCCGCACGGGACCTGGCGGGTGGCTCGGGAATCGGATAGAGAAGGGGACAGTGGAGAGGAGAGGGAACAGTGTGAACCCAGGCCTGGAAGAGAGACGTGGCAAAGAGATGCAGAGAGGGGAACAGCGGGTTGTTGGTAGAGGATGTTCCGAGTACCTGTGGTCACAGAGGGGTCAAACCCTCTGGAAAAAGCCAGAAATCCCTGAGTTCAAATCTCAGTCTTGGTACGGCTGGGCTAGCCGGAAGTCCTTTGGGCTTCTGTCTTTCTGTGTTCGATGGGAATAGAAATCGTTACTTCTGGTGGTGGCAGGGATGTGCGCCTGCGCCAGCACAGCGTGTGACACAGGAGGTGGCAGCTTGGGGTTGGAACCCTTCCCCTTCCGACTCCATCTCCCCCCACTGCTCCGGAAGCAGAGATCTTCAAAATCCCTGCGCAGGAGGCTGAGCCGGAGGCCACCCCAGCAGGACGTCAGGAGGGGGCATTTCGCAGTTCTCCCGAGGCTGAACACTGGGGGCCTGGGGTGAGGGTCAGGAGTAGGGAGGGAGCTGGGCTCGAGCACCATGGGGGTGGCCTGCAGCCCAAGGCAGGGGTGTCCCGGATCCGCGGGGTAAAGGGATGCCGCCCGCCTCCAGACTTCTGTGTGCCTTGTATCCCTCGTTTTCCAGACTCTCCTTATCCCGTCCCTTCCCCCTTGTGTCTCCTGGAGCCCAGGCACCTTTCCACCCCACCCTGGCTTGCCCCAACCATCAGATAGCGCTGTCATGTGAACTGGGCAGGCCGCCAGCCGGCCAGCACTTGCACAAGGCGTGGCGCCTCCTTCGAGTGTCTGAGAGACTCCCCACTCGGTCAGGACCTGGGGGCAGACAGTAATTACCACTCCCTCTTACCTCCCTCTCCTCCTTTTTCTCTTCTTCTCCTTTTTCTCTTCTTCTCCTTTCCTTCTTCTCTTTTTCCTCCTCCTCGTCCTCCTTTTCCTCCTCTTCCTCTTCCTCCTTCTCCTCCTTGTCCTTCTTGTTCTCCTTTTTCTCTTCTTCTCCTTTCCTCCTTCTCTTTCTTCTCCTTCTCCTCCTCCTGCTCCTCCTTGTTCTCTTCCTCTTCCTTCTCTTTCTCTCCTCCTCCTTCTCTTCCTTCTCATCTCCTCCCCCTTCCCCGTTCTCCATCTTCCCCTTCCTCCTCCACCCCCTCTACTTCCTCCCCTTCTTTGACTTGTAGAGATTCAGTACGAAATTGGCATTTTCCTCTGAGCTCCCTCTTCCTCTCCCTGAAACGGACAAACAAATCAAAACGTTTAGTAGCACTCAGCCGACAGTAGATTCTTTTTTTTTTTAAGATTTTATTTATTTATTCATGAGAGACACACACACACACACACATAGAGAGAGAGAGAGAGAGGCAGAGACACAGGCAGAGGGAGAAGCAGGCCCCATGTAGGGAGCCCCATGTGGGATTCAATCCCGGGATTCCAGGATCACGCCCTGGGTGGAAGGCAGGCACTAAACCACTGAGCCACTCAGGGATCCCCAGCCCACAGTAGATTCCTGACATGACACAGTGTGCGGTAGAAAGGATCTATTCGGGGGATTCTGAGGAGGCCACATGCCAGGTTGTTTACCCTAAATGAGTCTGGGTCATCACGTATCTTGCATGACCTACTTGTTTTGCAATAAAAGATTCAAAACAGCCACATATCTGCCCAGGTTACAAACTGAGACTGTTTTCCAGACCCATAGTTATTCCATCCTGTATTTTCCTTGACAAAGATGGGCAGCATACCACTTACCCTTCAACAGCTTACATTCTAGAAGCTTCTAAGTATACAATTTTTGGAGTTTCACGAACATTTATGTGTGTGCAGGGGGAGGAAGGGAGTTACTTGGGAAGCTCGACCCACTCAGGCTCCTCAAGATTATGAACATAGATTGATTTGAGAGGGAAGAAAAGATCCATTCACCATTCAGAAATTAGATTAGAACATATTTCCTGTTTCTCCAACTCTTCTTCTTCTTCTTCTTCTTCTTCTTCTTCTTCTTCTTCTTCTTCTTCTTCTTCTCCTCCTCCTCCTCCTCCTCTTCTTCTTCTTCTTTCTTCTTCTTTCTCCTTCTTCTTCTTCTTCTTCTTCTTCTTCTTCTTCTTCTTCTTCTTCTTCTTCTTCTTCTTCTTCTTCTTTTTATGATAATAACATGCCCTAGGGAAGGCAATGTCACAACATCACATTTTTTCAAAGATTACTCATTGTAGTTCACTTCTGGTGAAACTGGGACACATTTGAGAGTGAAAGCAAGTACTATTAATAATTACATCAGGACAATAGGTATAAGCCTGGGCTGCGCCAGGAAAATAAGGACACATGGTCACCCCACTTATCTGGTCTTCACACAGCTGGAGGGAGTGGTAGTTCCACAGGGAGCTGGACCAGCTGTCACAAAGCTCATCCTGCACTAACATCTACTTGTCATACTTGGAGGTGAGCCACAGCTCTTCCTTACTCAGAACTTATTTGCTCTTCATTTTCTCCAGTAGCAAATCAGAAAGATGACGAAAGGTCTTTGGCCCAGGGAGCCAGCAGTGACAAATGACAGACAATCTAAGGATTGCCCCCAAAAGCAAAGTCTAGAGAGAACTCACAGTGCTTAGGAAAAATGCTCCATGTAGCTCAAAGGATTCTTAGATTTAAATTGATGACTTTGCATTATTAAGAAAATGAAAATTTATTCAACAGCCACTTGTTGATCATCTTCAGTGGCCTCAAGATTCAGAAGTAAAGATAAATAAGGCATAGTAATCTGACTTCAAGGATATTATTGCCTGGAGCAGAAAACCGATTGGAAGAAATAACAATAATGCAATGAAATGTGTTTAGTAACAGAAGGGTAGGCATAGTGTGCAGGAAACAGAGGCACATTTATCCTGCCTGATGTGACTGAGGGCTTCTAGGGAGAGGTGATATCAGAACTGTGCTTTGAGGTGAAGTTGGGCATTCAGGCAGCAAAGAATGGACAGAAGGGGTTTGGGGGCAGAGTAAGCATAAAAAGCAAGAAGACTAAGGTATTTGGGGAAGACCCTTTATCACCAGTGGAAGGCCCTTCTGTTTGCAGGATCTGGAACCTGAGACAAATTGGGGACACCCCAATTACATTTGTAATGTATCTGAAGGTTTAAAAATCATTCATTTAGTGAATAAAATATTTCTCTCCAAAGAATACAAAATAGGAGCATATTTTATCAGAAATGTAAAGTAAGTGGAAATAGTTAAACAATAAAAACTATTTTTCTTATATATATTTTCTGAAAAAAATGTCTTCTAAAATATTCAAAGTTACCTATTAAAGTTAAAAGGCAAAATATAAATTACAATCAATGAGTATCAAACACGAATAGAAATTATTTTAAATGGAATAAACGGTAAGTTTACATTATTTTTAAAAATTGGAGTAAAAATCATGTAACATAAAGCTGGCCATGTTGACTATTTCTAAGTGTCTAGGTCAGTGGCATGAAGCATATCCACACTGCTGTGCCACTATCACCGCTGGCCATCTCCAGAACTTTTTACATGTTGCAAAACAGAAACTGTCTCCACTAAACAGTAACTTCCCACACCTCCCCCAGCCCCTGGGAATCACATCCTGCTTTCTGTCTCTATGGGTCTGAGGGCTCTAGGCGCCTCATGGAATAGCTAGTACAGTACTGGTCCTTTGGTGACTTATATTCTGAGTGACTGGAATGGCAAGTTTCATCCTACCATGCTACATCGTAGCATATATCAGAATTTCCTTCCTTAAAAAGCACAAGTTTTAAACATTTGAAATAGTCTCACACTTGAACATTTAAAAAAAAAGTTTCAATGTCCACCCTACTAAAAGAGTCAGTGGTATGCTTCAGGCATATTAGGTCTGGATCCGCACCTGTACAAACTGTAGTGGAGGGTCAGTTGCTGGTACTGTGACATTACTCAGGATCCTGGTGCAACCGTGGCAAACTTGATGTCAAGTCGTGTCTTGGGGTGCCTGGGTGGTTCCATGGGTTGAACATTCAACTCTTGATTTTGGCTCAGGTCAAGATCTCAGAGTCCTGGGATCAGCCGTGCATTGGGCTCCACACTGGGCATTTAGCCTCCTTAAGATTCTCTCTCTCCCTCTCCGTCCGCATCTCTCACTCCCTCTATCCCCACTCTTGCTCTTATGCTCTCTCTCTAAAATAAAAATTTTTTTTTAAAAATTCATGAATTTGTCTAGAACTTCTTTTGGAAAGTTGAAGAGAGTAGTAATAAAATGGGAAATGCAGCTTCGTTGTGAAAACCACCCATTCATACTCTCTGGGAAGGATTGAGCTAGTGGACGAACTTGCCTTTTCTCTCACCCACAACCTCCCGTGACCCACATACTCTATGCTCGCTGAAGCAACAGCAGCCCCAGGGTCCAGATGGTACAAGGCCCAGGTCTCCCCAAGCATTTGGATGAACCCCTGCTTGTTTCATGGACAGAAGGCAAAAGATGTGAGAAGCCTTTTGCCGGGGCCCGAATGGTGTTAACAGTGCAGTGGATGCTTAGGGCTGCGGATTGTGCTGGGCGCCTGGTCCGCAGGGATTGAACACCTGTGGGATATTTAGTTCAGGTATTTCTTTGTGTAATTTTGACATGTTGCATCCTCAGAGCAGCACAGAGCCTTCCCTGGGTCCGGGTCCAAGGGCATTACTGACCAGAAGCAGCAAGTGTGGGCTTGGCTGGATTAGTGGGTGCTCCTCCTCCTTATCTCCATCAGCCCCTCCCAGCCACACCAGATCAATTTAGTCTAAGGAAAAGCAGTGTGCTTGCCTGAAGATGTGGCTTCCCACAAGGCACCCAGGATTCCCCATAGCCTAGCTCCAGCTGATTCCTATACCATGTGTGGATAATGAAATGTTTTGAAGACATGCAAACCTGGGGTCACTCAAGTCCCCTTGCTCCCTGAAAACTGGGTAAATCTTGTCCAAATCTCTCTCCTTCCAGGGCGTGTAGACACCCAAAGGTCTATCTCTAGGGGCTTACACTTTCATCTCCTCCTTGTCCTGGGTATCAGTTTCCTGAGGTTTTTGTCATTTTGGGTGCTATCTCCATTCTGTGCCATGTCCTTCCAGCCCAAATTTTTGAATGCCTCAAACAAAACAAGAATCTCCAACAAATAGGAAGTCTGTTCACGAATGGTACTGCAGGAAAATTCATGAAAATTTTTGTTTGTCTATGGAGCAGGGAGAAAATGCTGGTATTGTGAAAGTGCAAGCAACTTGAAACGCAACGGTCGATTTCATCGCTCCGAAAATGTCCTTTGGCCACATTTGTCCCTGGGGGCGTTTCTGTGACCTATCACTTCACTGAGTCCCTCGTGTTCTCAATATTATGGACTCAGACTGTTCCTCCCCACTTCATTCTTCTCTCTGCCCTCTCTCCCTTTTAAAGCAACAAATTCTCTCCTTGTCTTAAGTAGAGCAACTCCCAGGCCTTCCAACCCGAACGTACTCACACCCTCTTCTACTGTATTCTGGCTTTCGATGTGCCAGCTTCTTCCCACCCACACCCAGGAGGGGGGTCCCTCCAAACAAAGGCAGTTCCTTTTCTTAGAAGATTTCTGATATCAACATTAGGAATGTAACAACCAATCTTTTTTTTCCCCCCTATCTTATCACAGAAAGACTCAGGGAGATTTTCTATCGCCTCAACAGCGGGACTCGAGAAGGCAATGGTTCTGTGGGGCCCGCCACCAATTGCAAGCATTGCTGACAGTCCAGGGCTGCCACAGCACTCTGGCTGGAATGGGACCCAATCAGATGGAACCAAACAGGAACCTCTTTGGAGGTTTCTTTACTCTGATCACACAGGTTCCAAGTACAAGTGCTCTGGAAAAGATTGAAAACCAAATACATTAGGTTTTTGTCATTTATTTGGGATCACTTGGCAGTTGGAAATGAATATAAAAACAAATTACAATGAACCCATCCTGGGGTGTGTGTGTGGGGTGGCGATCCTCCACCTCTGCTAATGGGACCAGGTGTTAATTTGCCAACTGTCAGGGCCAGAAGGGAAAGGAAGCATATCTACTCACATGATTGATTGTTAAACTTATTTGGCAGCGGACCTCTTTTTTTCAAAAAGACTCATTCAAATGCCTGATATGTTATGTAGATAAAAATAGAGATTCTCCAGCTGAAGCAAGAGTTAGGGACCCCCTGAGAACTTATGTTCTGTTAGAGCCCTATGACCCTCCCCTGCTCTTGCCATCAACCAAAGCCAGCTTGGCAGAGCCTAAGCTTATACAAAAGAATTATTTATAAGACATTCTGTGTGCCAGGCTTTGGGATGAGCTCTGGAATTACAGCAACAAATAAGACAGATGCCTTTAGGCTTCATAGAGCAGTCAATCCAGTGGCAAAAAACATTTCCCACCTCCTCTACAAGATCTGCAAAGTCTTTTTTTTTTTTAAGCTTTATATTTTATTACTACTCTGAATAGCATCTTTTCCCTGCTATTCTTTTTGGAAGTCTAATTGACATACAACGTTATATTAGTTTTAAGTGTATAACATAATGATTCACAATTCTATACATTATAAGGTCTTTTGTAAGGAATTTAGAATAGCCTGAGGTTAGGCTCATGGAAACCCAAAATATCCTGGGGCAATTTTACTTATCTTATGAAGAAAGTCACAGGACTCTTAATGACACAGTCATTCTCTGAGTGCGAGAAAAACATTTTAGAGTTGGGTCCTGCCAAGTGCAGATAGGAGTAGGTTTGTTTAGGAGGCTGGGTTCACTTACATCTCACGCCCTGTCGCTTAAGCACCCAGGCAAAGGAGGACAAGAAGAAACAAGTCTATTTTTCCATTCATTTTATCATTCATTCAGTCAGTTAATATTTCCTGTCCCCTGTGCTGGAGGCTCAGTCTGGCAGGCAGAGAAGTAAAACGATGGTAATTCACTGTAATTTCAGTACTTTGATAGAGACCAGCAAAGTGCCCAGGGAACACATTAGGGAGGAAGAGAAACGCCTGGCAGGAGAATGGGGAATGCCAAAGAAGGTAATATTTGGATTTAGATGTGGAGATAATGCAAGCTTCTGCTACTCCTCTGGCTCCTCAGACAGAGGTGGGGTCTGCTTGTGCCCACTCAAACTTAGGTGAGGTCCTCCATCTTCTGTGGTTCCCAGAGTCTGCATTGTGTTCTCCGCTTCTTGCATAATCAGGAAAACCCTTGAGGTCACTTACCTGACAAAGCCTTCTGTGTTAGTCATGCTGTCCCCAGGGCTGGCCATTTATAAGCTTCCTGGCTGGTGACTTGGGTCAGAGTATGTTGACCCTGCACTGGACAGAGGAGGCTGGGGAGGAGTAGCAGGAGGAGTGTCCGAGGATCTCGAATGTGACCCTTACTAGAGCACATGGAGGCGACTTGGTTCAGGTGTGGGTGGGGGCCATTATGACCACAGGTTGAGAGGCAGACTGACCAGGGTCAGTGCCTCTTGGCTGCTGAGTTACTCCAGGCCAACTTTGCATCTGGCTGAGCCTTATTCACTTGATCATCCCCCTCCCCCCCACACTTACCTCATTCCCCCAGTCTTAGTTAAAAAAAAAAAATCCTTGTGTTTATAGTGGAATAATTAATATCTTATTAAGCATAGATTCGTCTACTTTACGGTAAGAGTAGGATAACCAGGGCGACTCCCCTCAGTTACAGCCAGCCCATAATGAAGACTCTTGAGGATAGACTCTTGTAGAGCTACCCTTAGAATATGCTACTGGGATTCCCATCAATACTTCTGAAGACACTTGGGGATGTGGTGAAGTCTCAGAAAAGTCAAAGGTTATTTCCAACCTTTGTTTTACAGAGAAGCAGACTGGGGCCTGGAGCACTGGAACCAAAGCCAGGACTTGGGTATAAATCTCCCAAGCCTGGCCTCATAGTCTTTGCTCTACAATTCAGTCTTCTTCTCTCATCCTCTCCCCAATCTGTGTACTGGAAACAAGTTTCCTGCAGGAAGGTCTGTGGAAAAGGAGGCAAAATCTGCTGCATTGTCCACTTAGACACTCCATTTTAAAGATGACAAGTATTGTAAAAGTTGGAATTTTTCCAGCTCTGAACATTTCCATCACATAATTTAATCAAAACCGGGAGGATGGTGGTTGGTTGATGAAGGGAATGTCCGTATTTTGCATCTCTAAACATTGCTAGATGCAGGGAGGTGGGTGGCTACGGCCCCACCTGCCCTGTTCTCTCCTCTCTTTGGGGTAAGCGCAGTGTATCATGTCCAGTCAAGGCCACAAATACATCTTCCACTTAACTGCCCCCAACCCAGGCGGGACCCTGACCCAAAGGACCGGTCAGAATCCCTCCTGGGAGATTCTTTTCTTTTTTTTTTTTTTTTTAACCCCAAACTCCAGAAACCAGTATCTTGGAGCTCTCAAGAAAACATACCAAATTGTATGCAGTATCAGTACAGTTACTCCCTTTTGAGCCTTTGTGTTATTTTTTCAATGCTTTTGCCTTCTGAGTCTTTGGATAATAAAAATCCCACTCCCAGAACCTATAATTTCTGCAACACTTAACTTTTTTTTTTCTTTTCTTTTTTTTTTTTTTTGGAATGGCTAGCAATGTCATAAACAGTTTGGTTCATTGTTTTTGTTTGTATTCAGTTTTAGGGTATTATTTCATCTTTTTTGATTTAATTTTGTTTTTGTGACTAAAGGACATTGATATGACATTAAAAGGTTTGCTCAGACTCTCTTTCTTGTCGTTTCACCTTGCTGTTCACACCTGTTTCTTATAGGTTATAAGCAGTTTTTTAAAAAGTTTCTGGCCCTTCTTCTTATGTCTCTTTTTTTAAAGAATTGGCATATGAATGCTTCTGTTGAGCAACACATCCCACAAGTCCCTACATATCAGGTCAGAGAGGTTTTCCATTTAAGTGATGCACCATGTACACACACAGGGTCTATTTAACCAGTTACCTCTGTTTAGATACTTAGGTGCTCCCATGGTTTACTCTTATTAATACTATAATGAGTAACCTGCACATTTGCTTTTTTGTATTGCTGATGACTCCTAGGTGAATTTGAATGCATATCAAGAGGAATACTTTTAGGAGGATGTAACTCTGAAGTTGTAGGAAACTCCCAGTTGTCACTTGGTTCAGAAAGTTGGTCTGCAGGAAGAAATAATGCCAACTGTCCTCAGAGACAGGCTCAGCGAGAGCTCTGGAGATATTAACGTCTCTGGTTTTATTTGCTCATTTTATTTTAATTTATTTTTTCAGAGATTTTATTTTATTTATTTATTTATTTATTTATTTATTTATTTACTTATTTAGGACAGTTTTAGGTTCTCAGCAAAACTGAGAGGAAGGTACAGAGAGTTCCCGTTCCCTTATACATGCATAGCTTCCTCCACGATCAACATCTCCCACAGTACAGTGCGTTTGTCACAACTGATGAACCTACACTGATGTGTCATTATCACTCAAAGTCCACAGTTTATGCTACTGTTCACTCTTGGGTTTGTACATTCTGTGGGTTCCAAGATTAGGATGTAGACACATCTCGTGGGTGGCCACCACTCCACCCACTCCTCTTACATCTCCAGGAATTAGCAGACCAAGCACCAAATCCAAACTGTCCAACTCCACAGTCAGAGAGCACTTTCTAGCTAATCACCACAGATTCCTACTGGAAGAGGGACTCAGAGTTACAGACCTAGGGGCTACCCAGACCCCTTTTTATAATCTTTTCTCCATTAATATGCTGCTGGTGAGACTAAGGCCCTGGTTCAATAAACGATTTGTACTAAATCTCATGGGTCATTCTTTGCCAGCATCATCTATAATCTTGGCATGCCATCTGAAAAATATCAATATTACTTCTAGAAGTTCCTGAGCTCTGTTTCTTCAAGGTGGGGCTGATGGTGATGGTGGTGACCTAAAGCCAGCTTATTAACTCATTCTGGAGGTTCCCAGGATTTTATTGATATTATGTATTATCGGTGGAGGGAGAAGAGTTCCTTTGGAGAGAATCATAGTAGTCCCACCATGAAGCAGCTAGCTCTACACTTGATGGATTGTTGATTACACTTTATTAAAGGCCATTACAATTTCCAGCATTTGTCATACAAAAATATCTTCTAACAAATACCAGCTTGTTTGAGGCTGGCTGTTGGAAACTGAGTTGGTCTTGTTTTACTCCTACCTCGTCAACTCCAACCCTAGCACCCAATCAAACTTTGACAATCAAAACCCCTTACAAGTTTCCTAAAGATTCGAAACAGGTGGGGACAGCACGGTCCACTGCAGTAGCACCCAGAGAACATGAAATATATCAAAACCCACTCCTCTAGTGCAAACTTACTTCCCATTTAGAAAACTGGACAAGAAGCAGAGCTAAATGAGCCATCTCTTTTTGTGCAAGCCATTACCAGCTAAATGATTCAAAAAAAAAAAAAAAAAAAAAAAAACCCAGAGCAGCCCCTGTTGAGCTCACATAATAATGAAAAGCAGTCTGGTTGAAGTGTTGGTGGTTATACGGGGCCTGGTGCAGAAATCTTGATCAAAGCCTCTTGGCATCTGAAGTCATCAGTAATTCGACAGCCTATTTGGGTGAAAAGAGCTCCTTTCTGGCTGTCCCATTTCAGGCCCACCCCAGAGAGGGGCACGAGTCAAGCAAACAAGGCCGCTGGAAAATTAAGACACCTCTTCTTAAGACGTGATATGAAACACGAGTCAGGGCAGCAGCCAGACAGCACGATCAGGTTTCACTGGGAGGGCCTGTGTGTACATTACACATGCTATTTGCATGTATGTCATCTGTTCTGGCCAGACTGGAGCATCCTTCACAGAGCCCTGAGCAGTGGCCTTTGACCTAGATGAAGTTGCAAAGCAGCTCTCACAGGGAGGGCCCATCCAGGAAAGGGGAGTTGACCACTTAAGCAATGGGAGAGTCCAGCACTAAGGGACTCTGGCCAATGATGATTTCATGAAATCTTTCCTGATACACACTTGTGTCCAGCCTTGTCTGGTTCTTGGGGCTATGGAGACAAATATTCACAACTTCTGCTCTTTAAGAGGTCATAAATCTGGTTGAAAAGATAGAATATCAAAGTACAATGATAATTCAGTGTAGTAAATATCATGAAAGGGAAGACCAAGGGCTGTGAGAACCCAAGGACTGCCCTGACTCAGTGCTGGGAAGATAGAGAAAACTACCCAGAAGTGACAATATCCAAGCAGAAACATGTTTGGGAAGACAAACGGGGAAAATGAAGCACATACTCTTCCCTAACATTGTCTCCAAAATGGCCATCTTTATAATGTTTAAAGGTAGCATTTACTGAAAGAATTATTAAGAATATAATGAAAAGATATTAGCAGGAGAAATGTGTAGTATGACTGGCCCATCAGTGGTCAGACTGCGATATGCACAGAAAAAGTGACAGAAGGGTAGATCATTATTTTGATGTTTACTTTCTCACCACTCAGTGTTACCACCATACGCCCTCTAACTCTGTCCCCAGAAATGCACCTTCTGAATTCAGAATCTGATTATACTTTTGTTTCCGAAATAAAAGGTCAGGAGGTAAAGAGGAGTAGAGGCAGGGAGTAAGAGAAGAAAGGATGGATTAAGCTGCAGGACTAGTGTGTGCAAAGGCACTGGGGTGGGAAGGCACAAGACAGGCTTGAGGAATCCTTAACACACCAGTTTGACTGGAATAAAAATTTTGTTTAAGGGAATCCTGAGAAAAAAATGTTTGAAGGAGAGATTGGGATCAGTTTAGAGGACTTTTGCTATTCAGCCCACGAATTTGGGTTGGGTTTTCTTTAGCGAAGAAAAGGGGCACATAGGGGCACCTGGGTGGTTCAGTGGTTAAGCACCTGCCTTTGGCTCATGTCATGATCCTGGGGTCCTGGGATTGAGTCCCGCATCGGGCTCCCCACCGGGAGCCTGCTTCTTCCTCTGCCTGAGTCTCTGCCTCTCTCTCTCTCTCTCTCTCTCTCTCTCTCTCTATATATATATATATATATATATATGCCTATGTCTCATGAATAAATAAATAAAATCTTAAAAAAGCAAAAAGAAATGAGAAACATAGCTTTCAAGTAAGGAGATAATGGACTACAAATTGTGTTTTATCAACTTGACAGTGAATTCAACCTTGTTCTAGGGAGGGACACAAAATTTGAATACATAGTCATATCCTCAGAGGAGATGAAAATTTTGGTTAAGAGAGACAAGGCATATACACTGCAACATCTAGAGAGGGACTGGAAGTTCACAGTGTGAACTTGTCTTGTACTGGCCTTATCTTATACCAGCAACAGTCCCAAGCTCTAAATCACTTTGCCTTCTTCAGGTTCTGTTTCCAGATCTTTTGAAATAGGTATTATTCTCCCTACTTCATGTAATCATTGTAGGCAATAAATGGGATAAACCATGTGAAAGCACCTGATCATACTTTCTAAATTACAGATTCGGGGAAATGGAACGTTAGAAAGTTTCTTATCTTTGAGGGATCAAAGAATTATTTTCCAGGCATACAATAGAACTCATCTTATGTAACAGTTTTTTTAAAAAGATTTTATTTATTTATTCATGATAGACATAGAGACAGAGAGAGAAAGAGAGAGAGAGAGAGAGGCAAAGACACAAAGAGAGGGAGAAGCAGGCTCCATGCAGGGAGCCCAACGTGGGACTTGATCCCGGGTCTCCAGGATCACACCCTGGGCCAAAGGCAAGTGCCAAACTGCTGCGCCAACCAGGGATCCCCTTATGTAACGGTTTTATTTAAGGTTTTAGATAGCCTTTTTTCCCCTCCAAATTTAAGGTACTGAGATAAAAAATGAGAAATGCTATGTAAAATGGAAAAATCTGAAGAAAGGAGTAGGAGAATGTGGCCCTTTTTGGCCCAGAGAAAGGAACCCTAATTAAGTTCATAATTCTTGCCTTCTGGGCATCCTTATCTTCTGTAGCTAGAAAATATCCTCTAGCTATGACTCCAAATAAAATTCTGGTTAGATGCAGGAGACCTAGTGACTTGAGAGATAGAAACTGGAGGCCCCTCAACTCTTTAAGGGCAAATCCCAATGTGAACCCTGGAAAGAAAGCCTCATCTGGAATATCCCAACCTATTGGTCTTCAGAGTGTGATCTCTATTTATTCCCTTATGTGCCAGAAGGGAAGTAACTCCTAAGATGGAAAAACAAAAACAAAAACATTTGCCTAGCTTACTGTTGGCATAGTCTGTGTAACTTTGTATATGTTAATGACAATGTTATTATTCAGAGATCCTCTTGAGAAGTTTTGTGAGCACCCTAAAGACCCAAGGACATCATAGCTTATTACATGTGTAGGCATTTACTGCAAGACAATTTTATCTTAGGCACCATACTTGGGCCTAGGGAGATGAAGTTGAAGGGTTCAAAATCAAGTAATTATGTCTTTACCTTAAAGAAATTTACAACCCGGTGGAAGAGGAAGAAGGTGGAAATATGAATATAAAGAAGTAATCTTAATGTAAGGCAGACTGTTAAGAAAAGAGCTGAAATTCTACAAATTATATTTTATTTGTGTGATGTGTGCTAAATATAATTTCAGAACCCAATTTAGAACACACAAATGACAGCTGTATTCACTTTGATTGGGAGAGGCAGGGTGAATAACAAATTTTTATTGAAATTTCTAAGGATACATGTTAGGTTCATGGGGACAACTAATAAACTGTTTTATTGTATTTTTTTAGAAAAGATTTTATTTACTTATCCATGAGAAACACAGAAAGAGAGGCAGAGACACAGGCAGAGGGAGAAGCAGGCTCCATGCAAGGAGCCCGATGCGAGACTCCATCCCAGGAATCCGGGATCACACCCTGAGCCAAAGTC